>NC_139976.1:22831247-23423747 GCF_963993115.1 Abramis brama
CATGAACATGGTAAAGTGAAAATCAAACACCTTGGAAATGAAAGGTATGTAAAATGTTTTTAGGAATGGCACAAAGGTCTCTGTCTTTGGATCATTGTTTTCAATAAGTGCTTTTTTGTCATTTGTTGTGTATCTTTGGATTATGTTGTGTTGTAAATAAATCCAAACAATATAAAAGCCATTCTTTTTTAAATCTCCTCATTCTTTGTGCAAGGTTGCTCAGAATGACAGGGCCTGATAGCTCCTAATAGGGCCGTTAGGGGAGGGTCTTTGTCTTTCTCAGGTGTGAAAAGCTTACAAATTAATGAGCTCCCGCATAAAGCTTTCTCACACAAAACACGTCGTAAAAATTTTGAATCAATATATTGTCTTATCTGAATGAGCGTGGTGAGGGTGATTTTCACATAGTTTTAGAGCAAATATTCTAGGCTACGTCATACAATTTTCAAAAGTCTTGTGAAGAAATAATCAGTATGGGTTTCATGGCCTTATTTCAGTGAGAATTTTTTTTTGTATTTTCACAAACCACGCATAAATGTCATTATCTCAAAACTACAAACTTTTACATACATGCTGCTGATATATTATTGTAGCAGAGTTTGTGCTGAATACAGTGTAATTAGACTTTAGCCATGAAAATGTCACAAGTAACAGAAATAACCACAAATGTCAGAGCATGTCAGAACACCTCCAGGGCCCAGAAAACAGCTCAGACCCCAGAGGGTTAAACGGCGTGCTGAAAACAGAGCTGTTTTTGACCAGGTAAAATGAGTGTTTTCTTACAATACTAATGAGAATTTTTAATTAAAGTATATTACAAACTTTTAATTTAGACTCTAAAGAATCATATTAGCTTGTACAAAAATGGCATTATGTGACCCCTTTAAGTCTGGGAAATGTCTCGAAAAAAGCCTTCCACCTAATCAAAATTCCCTTCAGCAGCACATTCAGCATGCCAACTACCAGGCTGCAATACACAGCTACATGACCAAGAAACAGAAACAGAAAAAAGAAAATGGTTAACAGCTAATATGTCACTCTAAAGATAATAAACTAAATCAGAAATCATTCTACAGGAGAAGTCTGCAAAAACAACCTGACATACCCCCACCGGTACTGTAATGATTTATGTCTGTTCCTCTGTCCTGTTTTGGAGTTCCCCGTTATGTTGATTAGTCTTCCCAGGTGTTTTCTATTTACCACGCCCCCTTGTTATCTTGTTTAGCTTGTCTGTCTGTGTATTTAAGCCCTGTGTTTAGTTCAGTCTTTGTCAGTTCTTGTTTATTGTTGCACCATTGCGGTTGTTCTGTGCCCCGAGTCTTAGTCCTGAGTTTGTGCTTGTATATGTTAAATTTTGAGGTTATTTAATAAAAGACTACTGCACGTGGATCCTGCTTCCTCCTCTGCTTCAACCAAAGACGTAACAGGTACAGCATGGATGGAGGATGGAGGGAGAATACCTAGTAGTGCACTGGATGACACTGCCCCCAGCACCACAGAGTGTCTTAGAGCTGGTGCACTGCCAATGCAAAACCCTTAAATGTGTGGGAGGGAACTGCACTTGCAAAAAGCATCAGCTAACATGCATAGAATTGTGCCATTGTATAAACTGTAACAATCTACCATAATTGGTAAAAAAAAAAATAAACTCTTTTTAGCTGATAATTAGTATAGCTTACTTGTAGCCTAGGTAGCTTTCTGTAACCAACCTGCACATACCTTTCAACCATCCCGTTTCCCCCATGTTTCTCATTTATTTAGACTTATTTCCCGCTGTCTTCCCGTTTAAATATTTTCCCGTAATTATCCCGTATTTTAATGCTTAGTTCATTGAGCATGCACCGAATAATTATTTTGGATTATCCTAAGCAACAATGTTTGGAAAACGCAAACACGCAACCTACATCAAGATGTTAGACCTAGCTTTACTGCTCCACTACCAACATTCTTTCATGGCTACTGTTCTCATCAACGACAACGCATATATTCACGGCTTAGTATAGCTTGCGGTCTTAAATACAACTTATATGAAAAGCATTAAGATATAGGGATGAATGATCATTGTAAAATATTGTAAAACAAATCTTACCTTGACGTTGTCTTGCCGAGATACACCGGGTTGTAGACTCATGGCTTCAGATAGCCTGGCAAGCCAGACCTACATCAAGATGTTAGGTCTGACAACTCTCCATAGACACGGCTCAATCCGAGGGGCGGTATAAACAGCTGTCTTTCAAATTCACTCTGCACGCAATAGGACAGCGCTTCAACCAACCAGAGCGTTTTCCAAACAGCGGAGCTAGTTGATAGATTCAACTTTTGCCATATCTGGCCGGCAAAACTACGAACACATCTTCCTTTTTTTTAAGAGTGACTTAAGTACCGTTCTTTGCTCTTTTCTCAAAGAAAAACTTAACTCCAAGTCCTCCAGAGTCGCGGCCAAAGCCGATTCGAAAGACTGTTCTCCAGCAGCAGCTCTTCTTTGTTTTCAAGTAGCAGGGAACCGTCGCAACTCTGTCGTCATTATGTTAAGCCCGCCCCGCCTACTCTATACACGACGTGATTGGCCTGACCCAATTTAGGTTTTTGCCGCTCGACTCAATGGAGAGTTGCTAGACTACCCTGGCTGCAAAATACATTTTGCTGCCGCTAGGGTGCGTCTAGATTTCTAGGCTAGGCTTCAGAATGAAACATGTTACAATATATTCGGTTCCTGAAATATTTGGTTCCAATGGGTGGAGCTACCATGAATATTCACGAGACCATATCGTGGGCGGTGGCCAGGGCCGGCCCTGGGCATAGGCGGAATAGGCAAATGCTAAGGGCGCCGCCCACCGCTTGGGGTGCCCGAGCACCCAAATTATTATTTTTATTAATATATATATATATATATATATATATTTAATTACCAATACAACTTAAATATTATGGATTAAAAAAAGCGATCGTCCCACAAAGACAAAACTACAACATTGCTTTCCCGAATCCCGATCCACCCCGGTCCGACTGAGTGACGCATCAATCTCCCCCGCCCCCGCCCTGCTGAAAAAGACATCCGTTACCTGTGAGTGAGTGTGACGGATGGCCGAATTCACTGACACTGATAAGTTATCATTATGTCAAAAAGACTGAAGCCATCTGGTGCCCAGGGAAGAAAAAAAAGAAGAGAAGAGGAAGAAAAACGCGAAAAAGACAGAGGTAGGTAATGACAACATCATGATGTATGATCAGTTTATCTATGTGTTGCATTAATAGTTCGACGATGCTAGTAACATTCGCTAATTTGAATTAGCTTATGACATAGTTAGTTGAACTTGTGCAGTATTTTATGGTATTTTTATTTTAATTGGCTAAATTAGTAATGTTATATATAAGTCTTTATTTAAAATGAGTTCTACATAAAATGTTGCTATATAAACATAAATCTTTATTTAAAATGAGTTCTACATAAAATGTTGTTATATATATATATATATACACTCACCTAAAGGATTATTAGGAGCACCTGTTCAATTTCTCATTAATGCAATTATCTAATCAACCAATCACATGGCAGTTGCTTCAATGCATTTAGGGGTGTGGTCCTGGTCAAGACAATCTCCTGAACTCCAAACTGAATGTCAGAATGGGAAAGAAAGGTGATTTAAGTAATTTTGAGCGTGGCATGGTTGTTGGTGCCAGACGGGCCGGTCTGAGTATTTCACAATCTGCTCAGTTACTGGGATTTTCACGCACAACCATTTCTAGGGTTTACAAAGAATGGTGTGAAAAGGGAAAAACATCCAGTATGCGGCAGTCCTGTGGGCGAAAATGCCTTGTTGATGCTAGAGGTCAGAGGATGCTAGAGGAATGGGCCGACTGATTCAAGCTGATAGAAGAGCAACTTTGACTGAAATAACCACTCGTTACAACCGAGGTATGCAGCAAAGCATTTGTGAAGCCACAACACGCACAACCTTGAGGCGGATGGGCTACAACAGCAGAAGACCCCACCGGGTACCACTCATCTCCACTACAAATAGGAAAAAGAGGCTACAATTTGCACGAGCTCACCAAAATTGGACAGTTGAAGACTGGAAAAATGTTGCCTGGTCTGATGAGTCTCGATTTCTGTTGAGACATTCAGATGGTAGAGTCAGAATTTGGCGTAAACAGAATGAGAACATGGATCCATCATGCCTTGTTACCACTGTGCAGGCTGGTGGTGGTGGTGTAATGGTGTGGGGGATGTTTTCTTGGCACACTTTAGGCCCCTTAGTGCCAATTGGGCATTGTTTAAATGCCACGGCCTACCTGAGCATGTCCATCCCTTTATGACCACCATGTACCCATCCTCTGATGGCTACTTCCAGCAGGATAATGCACCATGTCACAAAGCTCGAATCATTTCAAATTGGTTTCTTGAACATGACATTGAGTTCACTGTACTAAAATGGCCCCCACAGTCACCAGATCTCAACCCAATAGAGCATCTTTGGGATGTGGTGGAACGGGAGCTTCGTGCCCTGGATGTGCATCCCACAAATCTCCATCAACTGCAAGATGCTATCCTATCAATATGGGCCAACATTTCTAAAGAATGCTTTCACACCTTGTTGAATCAATGCCACGTAGAATTAAGGCAGTTCTGAAGGCGGAAGGGGGTCAAACACAGTATTAGTATGGTGTTCCTAATAATCCTTTAGGTGAGTGTGTATATATATATATATATATATATATATATATATATATATATAGCAACATTAAAATTCAATTTAAATAAATATTTACGTTTCTCCTCTGTTTCATGGTTATAACATGTCATAAAGTGTAGTTAGTAGGACATTGCTGCCATGCCATATACTGGAAAACAAACACTTTCAAAATTAATTTTGAAAATGTAACTACTGTATACTAGAGAAGTGCTCAATGAATAGAGTTTTGTGCATGAATACCAGATGTAATTATTCTTGCTGTTTGTGTGTTTAAGCTATAATGTGGTTTAGGTGCTGCCATATTTTTATAGTTTCACTATCATCAGCTTTTTAATAATAAAATGTAACACCCAATGGTCACATATAATCCTAATCTTCTCTCTTCAGATGCACTTTTGAAATATCTGAACCCCGTCCCTGCAAATCCTGGGCCACCTGTTGCAGACATCTCCATCTCAGCACCGCCCAGCTATTCAGCATCAAGCACATCTCTTCCCTCCACTTCAGCACCACCCAGCGGTTCAGCATCAAGCACATCTCTTCCCTCCACTTCAGCACCACCCAGCGGTTCAGCATCAAGCACATCTCTTCCCTCCACTTCAGCACCACCCAGCGATTCAGCATCAGTTTACAAAAAGGCTGCACCATTAGACCCTGCTGACTGGCCATCTGTTTTAATTGAGAAGGTAAGAACAGAGTTTGTTCTCAGAGGACCATATCATATAAAAAACAATTTCACATTTCCGAAACAAAAAGACGGGAGAAGATGTCAGCATGACTATTTTAATAAAGTCTTAGTCAATGGAGAAAAAATCAAAAGAAGCTGGCTAATGTACTCAAACAAGAAGGACAGTTTGTACTGCTTCTGCTGCAAAATCTTTTCTCAGAAAGATTTCAAATTGATCAAAGAAGGACTGGAATAATGCAAGCCACTTGCTCAAGGTCCATGAGGATAGCCATGAGCACAATACAAACATGGCAACATGGAAGGAATTAGAGGTTCGTCTTGCAAAAGGGTTGACCATAGATAAGCAAGAGATGGCACTCGATGAGGCAGAGAGAAACAGGTGGCGAGAGGTGCTTACCAGACTGGTGGCAATAATTCAGTCCTTAGCTGAAAGAAACATTGCTTTAAGGGGATCCACAGACACATTAAACAAACCAGACAATGGCAATTTTCTTAAAGAGGTGGAGCTTATGGCCAAATTTGACCCAATAATGAAGCAGCATGTTGGTAGGGACACATTACCTGGGCAAAATAATCCAAAATGAACTCATAGACTCAATAAGCACAAAAATACTGGAAAAAATATTGGAAGAGATCAAGACCTCAAAGTATTTGTGACCCCGCCTGTGAAACCCCGGCTAAAGTCGCAGAATCGAATTATGAGTTAACGAGCGTCAAAGTAATCATAGCCATAAAAATGACAAAAATAGTCCATGTGTGTTTATTGCTGTAAATGATAGATTATACCAATGGTTTTGAGATGCAATACTTACATTTTCATTTATAACATGATAAATACTGAAATTAATGATTTTATTGACACTACGTTATACTTTTGCGCAAAAAAAAAAACGGACGTGGGCTTCCTAAACATTGATTTCAGTCGTCTCTGGGTTTATTTCGCGCAACAACACTGCTGATTTGTATATCAATCGGTTCAGGAACTTCTTTTCTGTGTATTTTCTATTAGAAAGAGTAAAAACAGACTTTAATATCAATCCGCGAGCGCCGGTAATCAGGTCAACACAATGCAAAAAAAGAGAGAGATGTCAGCCGCGTTTAGATGTCTGTGGTGATTTTTTCTTGTCATTGCCAATATTTTAAGAACTGCTTATTTGTTTTGTAGCTTAGTATTCTGCCATTTACATTTACATTTACATTTATTCATTTAGCTGACGCTTTTATCCAAAGCGACTTACAATTGCTATACATGTCAGAGGTCGCACACCTCTGGAGCAACTAGGGGTTAAGTGTCTTGCTCAGGGACACATTGGTGTCTCACAGTGGATTCGAACCCGGGTCTCTCACACCAAAGGCATGTGTCTTATCCACTGCGCCATCACCACCCTGCCAATAATATTAAACTTATTTTAAGGACATTTTTGGCCTGCTACGTGTTATTTGCTGGATGATGGTAACGTTAATGCGTTGTTTTGACATCTGACATGGCCATGGCTTCGCCGGCGACACCGAAGTATGAGCAGGAACGGAAAATAGCTGCTTGCTTAAACAGCTAACTTAGCTTGATATTAATCTCGGTGGAATTGCCCAAAATTATGATTTAACCGGTTTTATTGCGGATTATTTTCTGGAGGATGATTGTGATGATGAACAGGACACTTCTTTGACGAAACTGACGAGGAATTTGACGGTAAGTTTTTGTTATTATTTTTTTTATGCTAAATATGTAAATGTATACTGTCAGTGTCCAGCCAATGTAATGCTAACACATATCTGTGATGCAAAAATAGTGGATTTAAATGTTTATTACATTTGTTGATTGGGATTTAGTCAGTTTAAATTAATTACATTTATGGCATGATGTTTATTTGTTTCATTACACTCTGAATTGAAGTCTGCGTGCTTACCACCTATTGGCTGTTTCTTGTTCCTATGCCCTCCCCTCAATTAATCAGATCCAGTCTGACTAAACTGAAAAAATATTTTCTGATATTTTCATATAAAATGTTTTGTTATCAATTTTAAATGTGGAATTAAACCCACTTCCCATTCTTGCATGTTACACAATCATGTTTTTAGGTATCTTGCTTTGAATTGAAAAAAAATTATCTTTGCTTTTTCAGGCAGTGACCAACATGATGAGGAGGACAAGCCAGTTTTGGTGATTGAACCCCAAGCTATTTGTCTGGCGAACATGAAGAGGGAACACCAGCAAGAAGAATTTGCTTCGAATGCTGGAAGTCCAGATGTGAAACTGAAAATCAGTTTCTCTTGCAACTGCAAGTATTTCAATGGGGAAAAGTGTTCTTTATTTTTCAAGGAGGGAGAGTTGCTGTCACTCAGGATTTTATTTTGCATCTAGACAATTTTAGAATGTGTACAAAGTTTGAGACTGACCTGTTAAAGGGATAGTTCACCCAAAAATGATTTACTCATACTCATACTCACCCTCATGTTATTCCAATCCTGTATAAGTTTCTTGCTTCTGTTTAACAAAAAATAAGATATTTTAAAGAATGTTGGTAACCAGACAGTTGGCGCACCTATGGAAGTCAATGGGTGCTGTCAACTGTCTGGTTACAAACATTCTTTAAAATACCTTATTTTTTGTTCAGCAGAAGAAAGAAACTCATACAGGTTTGGAACAACATCAGGGTGAGTAAATGATGACAGAATTGTAGTTTTTGGGTAAACTATCCCTTGAAATTTTATTTATTTATTTATTTTTTACTCCAGATTTACTCAATGTTACACCGTGGGCCAGTAAGAGAATGATAATTTCAGAGAATGAGAAATGGTATGTTATTTAATTGATATATTATTGACATTTGACTGATATTTCATTTTACTAATAAAGTTATACAAATCATTCCACTGAATTGACATGGTAATTGTTGCTACGATCAAGCTCTTGTGGTACCCCCATTCGTTTTCAATGTTTTTATGCTTTTAGCTTTTTGGACATGTACATCATAATAAATAGATCTGTTTTACAAAACTTTAAGAATTTTTCCACTGATGTGTCATATATCACTAAAAAGGGGAGAATCTCAGCTTTAATGTGTGTAACGAATACGACTCTGGGTAAATATGAATTAGCTCAAGAATATGGGGAATCTTGGGAATATTAATATTTATGACTCATGGTCATAATTCATAAGTCGCATGTACATTTATTTTATCAATTATCGAGAATACCTTGTCCTGTAACTGGTTTGACCAACCTTTAACTCGGCCAGCGAGTAGATGCAAGGTCAGTACAGTTAAGAAGGGGTATTCACAAACTCCACTAAAGTTTAGGTTCTGGCCACGAACATTAAACTTTATTGAGTTTATTAATTAAAACTACTGAATGTAGTCTAATATCGAGCTTGTAGCTTAAGATCTTTTGTTTCATTGACTTTAGAATGGTGGGCTTTCAAATACAGAGACAGTGAAAAGTATTTATGAATTTTAATAAATGCATAACTAGAGATTATATGAGCTACGAATATAAACGTACGTAAAAATGCAAACAATAAACAAACAAACATATAACCAAACAATAACATAAGTGATCAGAATGAAATTAAATGAAAGAAAGAAATAAAAGAGAATAAAGAGAAGAGAAAAGCTAGTAATTATTACATACAGAAACCTAAGTTCGCGAGACAACCTGGAAAGCAGTTTTATCAACTCAATATACTTGCGATTTTGTCTTTTGTTCGGGTGATGCTGAAACTGGCAGGACAGCGCGGATGGTGTCCTGTTTCTGTTGCGTCTTCAGGTGCCGCGAAGTTTAAAGGCTCACTGGATGTAACTTTACCGAGAAAGTTCGTCTTCCGTGCGGAAGAGGCCAGAAATCTTGGTTTCTAAGGCAGCAGGCTTTTACATGGCACGGGGGTTTGTGTCCCAGAGGCCACGGCGAGGCCTGTTCAGCTGGTTGCCATGGAGCTGCGCTACACGTGGATGAGGTCCGGGATGAGAGCGACCGGAGAAGAGAGGAAGTGGAATCAGCGGGGTCGAAGAAGGAAGAGCAGGAATCAGAGAAGAGCGAAGGGAAGCATGATATTTTGAAGGGGCCAAAACTCACGCCCTCTCATGGACGTGGGCCAACCGTCTTTAACAACGGATCGGGCACACCTCCTGACGTTTCGAGATCTATACCCCCCTTCCTCTTAGAAATTGGAACGATAGATTCGTTCGTAACATTAATATCACTGGTATTAATAAAACAATGCATCCTCTGATATGTTGCGTTAAACATTCGAGACCGTTGGGATCTCTGGAACAAGACGATACCATGAATGGCACTGCTATGATATAATGACACACAGATACACGATTATAGTCACATCACATTGATTACAAACCAATAAAGTTATATAGGCATAATGTTTGGGACAAGGGATCATGCACCCATCAAGAAAATACATTTTAAACATTGTACCAAATGATTTTGATCACACGTGGTAGGATCCATGTGTGTTTCTGTGTGTGTGTGTGTGTGTGTGTGTGACCAGGACTGAGAGTTCACGCTGCCGCTGAACTTTTGCTCTCTTGCCTATGTGTGTGTGTGTGTTTGGTTTGATGAGATCATTAGCCAGCGCATCTGGCCAGACAAAGTCTTGTTGTTTTCTGACGTATAAATCAGTGTTTAAGTGTAAATCAGTGTCTAAGAATATCCCTAGGGGATCTGCGTAATCTCAGACATTGTGGCGCCTTGCGCTCGTGGCTTCCCGTGTAAACTCATAAAAGAGGTGTCTATAGACAGCCATCAATGAGTTACTTGAGCTGATAGATGCCATCTGTTGTTTGTAGACAGTTCAAGAAGGACAGAGTTCGTTTGTTGGTAATTTCAGTAATTTAAATATATATATAGAGAGAGAGCTGGTAATCTGGCCATCTTCTTTGCGTTACATTCCCCCCTTGAGGAGTTGACGGGCGTGTATGTGCTTAGTCGACTCATCACGGTAGCGATGGTCAGATGGCAGGTGGATCCTGACGATCAAATAGCAGGTGGTTGCTAGGCTGATGACTCAGCTCAAGTGAGGTTGAGGGGGTCGATGTCGTGGGACCCCCCTTTTTCACGGTTCGTAGGAACTCGCCAGACACGGCTTTGTGAGCTTGGCTGTGGTTGCTCACGTCTTGTTGAGTCTGGTACAGGATGAAAGCCAAGACGAGTGTCGGGGCGTGGTTGGTGACCGTGGAGATGCCCCTCACAGTGTTAGACTTCCTGAGTGTGAGTCCTGCCTTGGTAATCAGGAGTCGGGGGTGTTCTCTCTTAATGCGATGCCGGATGCCGGACCTGGTGATGTCCGATTGTGGCTGCTTTCTCGCGAACCACCACAGCATTCTGTCAGAGGAGAGAGAGAGAGAGAGAGAAAGGGAGGAAAAATTTCAGCGACGGATGTCCTTGGTTGGCTAGGACAGTCTTGTTGCTTCGCTGAGGTTGGTATGCCACATGCTTCGATGTCTCATGAGTGGCGTTGGGGCATCATTGTTGGCATAGGAAAGGTCTGTTCATCAGAGGCCCGCATGACCTTTCTTTGTACACAGCGGAGGTGGCGTAAGTGGCTCTGAGGCGTGCAGTGTAGTTGGTAAAGTTTGATTGTGCTGTGTAGTCACTGCAATCGTGATGGTGGTAGGTATGTGGCGCAGACATTGGTCTGGTTGCACAGCTGCAGGTCAGAGATGACCTTGAAGCAGCAGGTGTCAGTGTTCGTTTTCTGTGTCGGTGTCAGACGTGGCTGCACTGTCTTCATCTGTTGTGTAAGAAGACTCTGGCTCACCAGTGTTCTGGGGAGAGAGGTTGCAGTTTCGACGGTCTGGGCTTGGAGTTCTGGACGGCGAGTGATGCTGGTTCCAGAATCTTTCTGAGCGTTCGGTCCGACGCTCTGGATGAGCACCGTCACAGTCGTGCTGCAATCTGCTGTCTGGCTCTGAGCAGTGCTCGGAGACGGAGTAAATTGTGTGCGTTTCTACAGTCTTTTCATCTAGAGCCCTTTGCTTGGTGTAAGCCTTGTGGGCTAAGTCTCTGAGTTGTCGAGTAGACATGGTTCGTGGGCAGACGAGCACATCGAGATGTTTACTCACAGTGCTATGCAGATTCCGCAGAAACAGAGTTCTAAAAGATATATCTTCTTCCATATGTGGGGAGTTGGTTGCTCCGAAGAACGTTTGTCGGAGTCGGTCATAATAGGAGTGTGGGTGTTCAAGTCGACCCTGCTTCACGTCAAAGGCCGTGATAAACCCTTGGTCTGATTCTGGGTCAGAGAATTCACGGATCAAAGCTTGTCGCAGTTGCTTGTAATCTGCTTTGACGGGGTCTGGTTGGCGATCCAGAAACTTACGCACATCTCTATTTGCGGTGATTCGTAACAAGTAGAACTTGTCCCAAGCTGTCACGTTAGCGACAGTTTGCAGGTGAAAATCAATGTCTTGAAGGTACGCATAAACACTGTGGTCTCCGGCAAACGTAGGAATGTTTCTGGCCAGCTTGTCAAGGCTTTTGGGAGGAGAGCTGTTGCTGGGGTCCCAATCCGTCTGGAGAGGATTCTGACCCTTTTCAGCTCCGCCCCCTTCAGCTTTTGATGTTTGGCTGACAGGGTTGGGGTGGCTGGCTGGGAGAAACTCTGTGATGTGTGTTTCTCCGTTCCAGACACTCTGCAATCTGTAAGCATGTTTTAGTTCTGCCTGAACAGTGTCAAGTTCATCTTGGAGCTCGTGTCTCTGCTGAGCGAGCTGATGAATTCTAGTCTCTGCTCTCTCAAGGAGGGCTTCAGCCCGTTGGAGCCTTTCGTTGAGTTCTTTTCTGGTTTTTCTCTCCAACTGTTCTCTTTGGTCTGTGTCGAGGTGCAGATCTTGCAGGGCATTTCGAAGTCTTTCTACTTCTTTCTGGAGCTTTGGATCTGTGGCGTCCTCTTCCTCGGTCAGGAAGAGTAGCTGGTCTAGACGGCTCTGTGTGTGTGCTCGGTCCTCCAGGGCCTCTGTGGCCTGGAGCTGTAGTGCGGCTGTCTTTTGCTGCAGGTCGGCGTTGCTCCTTTCGCTGTCCCGGGCCCTGGCGACGAGTTTGAGTGCGAGGTTTCCGCAGATTTTGGACAGCTGCTCGTGGCTGTATGTCTGGGCTGGATCATGGGACTCGAACTGGCTCAGGTCTGTGTCCCGTTGCTCTTGGCTCGAGCGATGTGGGTCCTGGGGCAGCACGGTCTTTGTTATGTCTCTCAGCCATGCCTCAAGGTCGTCCCAGCGGACTGCAGGACAGGGTGAGCTCGACATCTCGGCTTACTGTTGGCGAGAGAAGCACAGCACACACAAAAAGAGACAAAATGCAAGTTTGTTTTAGGGTCAAATGAGCTATACTCATACGGGCTAGGCCGTTTATGAGAATTTCGGGGCTAACTGATGCCGACAGTTAGCGGAGCCAATTTCGTGGGCATGGATAAACCCACAATAGAGATTTTGACAGGCGGTAGCCTGGGGGTCGTCTAATGACGCCGGCTCTGATCGTTACTCTATTCGCTTTCCTGGGGTCTCTCTTAGGTTCTGTCTCTACGTGAAATGAGAGAAACAAATCACAACAGAATGGAGAAAGGCAAAGTTAGAGGTAGGGAAGAAAAGGGAAACACAACACAAGGAAGTGAATTGGTCTGCAATGAAATGTCACAAACAATAACACGGGGAGTGTTATAAAATAAAAATAAAGAGGTCTTAGCCTATAAACACTGACTGAGTTATCGGGACAGGACCTCGAAAGAAGGTGTGTCTTAGAGAGAAAAAGGTGGGCCAACACTTAAAATACACCAGGAGGAATATCTAGTATTCGGTGGTTCATACCAAGTGGATGGGTTCTATCAAATTTTAGTTACCTGGGGTGAATAGAGGTCATCCAGGTGGAAACCAGTGATGACGTCTCAATCACCACAGTGCACTGACTGAGTCCTGCCCATAGATACACAATAAGGGATTAAGAGGTTGGACTTAATGTGAATTAAGGCTTTCTGGTTTCATCAAATTGGGTAAATATGTATGCAGGAGTCAGAGGCAAAGGCTTTACTAAAATAGTGATACAACAAAAAGGAAATTATGATAACTGATGGTGATTTATCAGAATAACCTACCCCCCCCCCCCCTTTGGAGAGACTGGAGAAGAGAGGGAAGAGGAAAAAGAAAATTATCAATGAAATAAAATGTGAATAACAACACAGGCTTGAGACGCAGGCAGAGGAATAGGCCCCGGCAGTGGATTTGTGCCACCAGGGTGAGGGGCGTATGTCCTCTCAGTGGTCTACCTGGTGGATTAGACACAATTTTAAATCAAAATTCAAACTAGTTTGAATTGAAATTCAACTAAGCGTGCAAGGAGAGGTCCAAAATAATAAAAATAAGGAAGGAAAGAAAATTAGGATGATGACAGTGATGTATCAATACTAATTAAAACTGAAATTCAGAATGACTTCCTATAATCCTTACAATAACACTGAAGTTATTAGTATTAATTATAAAAATAATCAAACGAAAAGGGTAGCAATGAGACCCTTCAATGCAGGCTGGGACTATCAATGAACTGAGTGAATCAAGTCTAAGCTTTAATTCGGAAAAGTTTTTTTTTCTTAAAGTGTGACAATCAAAAACAGAAAAGAGAATTGTCTAACTCCAAATAATATCAGCATAAGATAAGCTTTAAATGCAGGTAAGTATTTGAGAGTTCGACCGTTCATTCTATGATCGGGGGAAAAGAAGAGAAAATGCAGAGAGAGAAAAAGAAATTGAAAGCAGGTATTATCTTTTACCGCCAGCAGATGGCGCAATTTTGCTCGCGCAGGCTGACGTCAGTGGGAGGCGACGCTCACGCAGGATGACGTCGGTGGGGCGCGCAATTTGAGAACTGCCACACACACCTAAAGGCCGTTGGTCAGTGTTTCAGCAACTGAGACTGGAATTTTTTCTTAGAAATCACTATACTTTTGGGCTCATTTTGCGCTCAGTTGCATGCGGAAAAATTACACGAGTTTCATAACATGTGACTAACAGGGATTACACATCTTATTAAATTACACATTATACATGAGACGGTTTAGAATGAAACAGGGATTATCATCTGTTTTAATTCATAAAACTGGTCTCCAATTACACATTATATATGAAACGGTTTACAATAAAAACAGGAATTAGGACTTCTGTTTTAATTAATAGAAACTGTGAGCAAACAGGGATTCGAACATCTATTTACTTAAACTGTGAGTACACAGGGATTAAAACATCTGTGATTACTACAGCTGTGAACAGGTATTATTTTCTTCTGTTCAATTATTAGAAACTGTGAGCAAACAGGCATTAAAACATCTATTTACTTAAGCTGTGAGCACGACAGGCATCAAAACAGCTATGAGCAGGAATTATGCCTCTGCTCATCTCCCATAAACATTAATCAAAATAGCACTTTATGATAATGCATTAGGTGTACAAAATTGGATCGCGACGCCAATTTCTGACCAGGAGTTTATCGTTAACGTATCATAAGGCCTACTACGACTGAAACTGACGCACTGCTCAGATCAGATTTACGTCTTCGTCCTAAAAGAGATCCTTCGTCTTCATTTAGTCGGTTTAAATCATATTACATGTACAGAGACAATTGTAATATCATGAACTGCAGATTTTTACAGAGCTGAGCTGGCTTTGTGCCTATACCATCAGCTGGGTGAGTTCGCCTTAGCGACTTACCTCACAATTCAAAACGCGCGTATAGCTTACAATTATTAAACCAATAATACACATTCAACTGAAACTGAATTTGCCCATCAAATAAAGTTTGAAACTGCCTTTGGATTCTCCACCAAACATGTAACGAATACGACTCTGGGTAAATATGAATTAGCTCAAGAATATGGGGAATCTTGGGAATATTAATATTTATGACTCATGGTCATAATTCATAAGTCGCATGTACATTTATTTTATCAATTATCGAGAATACCTTGTCCTGTAACTGGTTTGACCAACCTTTAACTCGGCCAGCGAGTAGATGCAAGGTCAGTACAGTTAAGAAGGGGTATTCACAAACTCCACTAAAGTTTAGGTTCTGGCCACGAACATTAAACTTTATTGAGTTTATTAATTAAAACTACTGAATGTAGTCTAATATCGAGCTTGTAGCTTAAGATCTTTTGTTTCATTGACTTTAGAATGGTGGGCTTTCAAATACAGAGACAGTGAAAAGTATTTATGAATTTTAATAAATGCATAACTAGAGATTATATGAGCTACGAATATAAACGTACGTAAAAATGCAAACAATAAACAAACAAACATATAACCAAACAATAACATAAGTGATCAGAATGAAATTAAATGAAAGAAAGAAATAAAAGAGAATAAAGAGAAGAGAAAAGCTAGTAATTATTACATACAGAAACCTAAGTTCGCGAGACAACCTGGAAAGCAGTTTTATCAACTCAATATACTTGCGATTTTGTCTTTTGTTCGGGTGATGCTGAAACTGGCAGGACAGCGCGGATGGTGTCCTGTTTCTGTTGCGTCTTCAGGTGCCGCGAAGTTTAAAGGCTCACTGGATGTAACTTTACCGAGAAAGTTCGTCTTCCGTGCGGAAGAGGCCAGAAATCTTGGTTTCTAAGGCAGCAGGCTTTTACATGGCACGGGGGTTTGTGTCCCAGAGGCCACGGCGAGGCCTGTTCAGCTGGTTGCCATGGAGCTGCGCTACACGTGGATGAGGTCCGGGATGAGAGCGACCGGAGAAGAGAGGAAGTGGAATCAGCGGGGTCGAAGAAGGAAGAGCAGGAATCAGAGAAGAGCGAAGGGAAGCATGATATTTTGAAGGGGCCAAAACTCACGCCCTCTCATGGACGTGGGCCAACCGTCTTTAACAACGGATCGGGCACACCTCCTGACGTTTCGAGATCTATACCCCCCTTCCTCTTAGAAATTGGAACGATAGATTCGTTCGTAACATTAATATCACTGGTATTAATAAAACAATGCATCCTCTGATATGTTGCGTTAAACATTCGAGACCGTTGGGATCTCTGGAACAAGACGATACCATGAATGGCACTGCTATGACATAATGACACACAGATACACGATTATAGTCACATCACATTGATTACAAACCAATAAAGTTATATAGGCATAATGTTTGGGACAAGGGATCATGCACCCATCAAGAAAATACATTTTAAACATTGTACCAAATGATTTTGATCACACGTGGTAGGATCCATGTGTGTTTCTGTGTGTGTGTGTGTGTGTGTGTGTGTGTGTGACCAGGACTGAGAGTTCACGCTGCCGCTGAACTTTTGCTCTCTTGCCTATGTGTGTGTGTGTGTTTGGTTTGATGAGATCATTAGCCAGCGCATCTGGCCAGACAAAGTCTTGTTGTTTTCTGACGTATAAATCAGTGTTTAAGTGTAAATCAGTGTCTAAGAATATCCCTAGGGGATCTGCGTAATCTCAGACATTGTGGCGCCTTGCGCTCGTGGCTTCCCGTGTAAACTCATAAAAGAGGTGTCTATAGACAGCCATCAATGAGTTACTTGAGCTGATAGATGCCATCTGTTGTTTGTAGACAGTTCAAGAAGGACAGAGTTCGTTTGTTGGTAATTTCAGTAATTTAAATATATATATAGAGAGAGAGCTGGTAATCTGGCCATCTTCTTTGCGTTACATGTGTTATAAGTCACATATGCAGGATAACTATGGATCAAATGTGTTGCAGTTTTAAAAAATAACTTATCTTTAAATTGGAATTTCTCAAAAATATGATTTTCTGAGGCCGAATTTGAGCAAATCTTTGACATGGCTATAAAGATATCAAGGTTATATTTTCACAGAATGTTCTTTACATTGTGTAGGATGATTTTATGTAAAAATCACTGAATCACAAAAAAATGACTTTAGCTGGGTTTTCACAGGCAGGGTCACATTTCTCCATCATTTTAGATTGCACCCCTGATCTGAGTCATAAAGAACAGCTCTCTGTGATTGTCAGGATTGTTTCACTGGACGAAGAATTGCCACAAATTAAAGAACATTTCATGGGCTTTCTTGTGGCAGAGGAGTCAACCGGGGAAAGTTTGTCTGCTCTCATCCTCAAAAGACTAGAGGAGCTGAACATCCCCTTTGAGGACTGCAGAGGACAATCCTACGATAATGGTGCCAACATGAAGGGAAAGAATAAAGGTGTTCAGGCTAGGCTGCTTCAACTGAACTCAAGGGCCTTTTTTGTCCCATGTTGTGCCCACTCCTTAAATTTGGTGGTAGCTGATGCTGCTAAGAGCTGACCAGATGCCATTGGCTACTTTGGATACGTAGCAAAATTGTTCAAACTCTTCTCAGCCTCCACCCATAGATGGGATATCCTCCTGAAGCACGTCAAAACCACCCTGAAATCATGGTCAGAGACCAGGTGGGAAAGCAGGATAGACAGCATCCAGGCAGTAAGGTACCAGGCTGGGCATGTCACGGTTCATGAATTCACTGTTTTCTTCGTGTCTCGTGTATTTGTTGCTCTGTGTGTGTGGGTGTGTGTGTGTGTGAGTGGGCGTTACCGCTCGTTCCAGCTGATCAGCGTGCCAGCTGATTTCATTCCCCGCACCAGCTGCTGCCAATTCACTCACCTATAAAGACTCATCGCACTCTCCTCTCTTTGTCAGATCGTTATTTGGTGTCCTCAGTGTGTGTTCATCGTGTGCCTGTCTGCAGTCCTGTTTCTGGTTCGAGTTCCTGTTCGGTGTCTTCGTGGATTTCGTCTCGTCTGGATGTTCACCTGCACTGGATTCACTGTCACCACTCTTCACCAGCACGCTGATCATCTTGTCCCTGCGCCACCAGCCCACCCGTGATTCTGAACTGTGTTTGTGTCTTCTGACCAACTAAATAAAGAGTTTACTTGCATCCTTGCTTCTGCTTTGTGTATTATGACAGAACGATCTGACCAAGCGATGGAAGCAGCATCCTCTTCTCCTCTGGAAGAATTCATCAAAACCAGTATTGCACGGATGGATACCCAGGAGAGGAACATGAACGAGTCGGGTTGGGCTATTCAAGCTCTTGTGGCGCAGGTGTCCGAGCTCACCCAGCAATTCCAACATCTGCGAGCTCCCACTGCGCCACCCACACCGCCCGCTCCCCCCCGTACCACCAGAGAGCGTCTCCCAGTCAGAGCCCCGCCTACCTGTTCCCGAGTCATACAACGGTGAGCCAAACTATTGCAGAGCATTCCTAACACGCTGTTCTATGCACTTTTCTCTGCAGCCCAGGACCTTTGCTAGTGAACAGAGCAAGGTTGCGTTTGTGCTCACGCTACTGACTGGGAGGGCAGCGCTATGGGGGACAGCGGTGTGGGAGAACCAAGATCCATGCTGTGCCTCGTTCCAGACACTCTCCGCCGAAATGAAGAGAGTTTTTGACCGTGTGGTTGCGGGAAGAGAAGCGGCACAGATTCTCACGGACCTCAAGCAAGGCGAAAGATCTGTATCTGATTACTCTATCGAGTTCCGGACTTTGGCGGCAGAGTGTCAGTGGAACGAGGAGGCACAGTGGGATATGTTCCTGCATGGGCTGGCTGACCGCGTCCAGAGAGAGACTTACTGGACTTACCCACTACCCTCAATGAGTTGATCGAACTGGCGCTTCGTGTGGATTCCCGACTCTCCCGAGTCGAACGTCGGATGTTACCCGCTCGTGTTTCTGGAGCATTTTGCTTATAACTGCCCGGTAAAAGGGCAAGCCCGGCAGTAAATCTGAGGCTACTGTCGGGTGGGATCTCCGCTGAGAAGACCTCATCAACATCAACATCATTCTTTTTTGTGGGGAAGAAGGACGGTTCCCTGCGACCTTGTATTGACTACCGGGGGCTGAACAGCATCACGGTAAAGAATACTTATCCTTTGCCGCTGATGTCTTGGTAACCCTTCCTTTTACAGTCCCCTAATTACTAGGTATTTACCTGGTAAATATATGGTAAGTTATAGTTGGTTATTGGTAATTACCACAGGTAACAAGAATGTAAATGCAGAGAAACTACAAACTAATTACTAGGTATTTACCGGGTAAATATATGGTAAGTTATAGTTGGTTATTGGTAATTACCACAGGTAACAAGTATGTAAATGCAGAGAAACTACAAACTAATTACTAAGTATTTACCTGGTAAGCATATAGTAAATTATAGTATTTTAGTGTGTAATTACTTAAGGTGATTAGTATGCAATTACAGAGAAACTACCAGGGAAAAAAACACCACTGTTAAATATCAACTCAACAAAGTACTGTGTACTTGTTACCTGTTTAGGTTGGTAATAAGTCAGATTTAATTGTGTACTTCCTCAGAATGTAGGCAGCCAATTTTTAGAAACACCTCCAGTATTACCCATCAATTCAAGTTAGGTGTGTAGTTATCCTAAGGTTATGTTGGTAACAGTCCATGTTTATTTATTACTACCTTGAAATTAAGATGGTAGTTTCCAATAAATTACTTTGTCTTACATAGTTGTTGTTCATTGCTACACCCATTTATAGAGGGTTTATCAAATAATTTACCTTACACTTACCTGGTAACTACCCCGCAGGA
The DNA here is from genome assembly GCF_963993115.1 of Abramis brama. Classification (NCBI taxonomy): domain Eukaryota; kingdom Metazoa; phylum Chordata; class Actinopteri; order Cypriniformes; family Leuciscidae; genus Abramis; species Abramis brama. Next base: position 22,851,202 of record NC_139976.1, read on the forward strand.
ACAGTTTTCCCTAATGTCATGGCACATCTTAAATACTGGGTATGTTCTTGCAGATGTTTTTACAATTTACTCAGTAAGTAAAGTGCAACTGTACTGTAAAATGAAGCCTTGTTTATTTCCATGGTATTACCGGAATTGTACCATATAACCTAATCATTCCCTTTTCCATAGTCACATTTTTTTTTACCTCGTATGTCCTGCAACGTTACCAAGGAAAACATGACAATTTACTCGGTAAGTAAAGTGCAACTGTACTGTAAAATGAAGCCTTGTTTATTTCCATGGTATTACCGGAATTGTACCATATAACATAATCATTCCCTTTTCCATATAGTCACAATTTTATACCTTGTATGTCCTGCAACGTTACCAAGGAAAACATGACAATTTACTCAGTAAGTAAAGTGCAACTGTACTGTAAAATGAAGCCTTGTTTATTTCCATGGTATTACCAGAATTGTACCATATAACCTGATCATTCCCTTTTCCATATAGTCACAATTTTTTACCTTGTATGTCCTGCAACGTTACCAAGGAAAACATGACAATTTACTCAGTAAGTAAAGTGCAACTGTACTGTAAAAGGAAGCCTTTTTATTTCCATGGAATTACTGGGATCTTACCCTATAATCTAATAGCTACGTAACTGTAGCTATTACAGATTATTGGGTAAAATCCCAGTAATTCCATGGATGTCCTGCAACGTTACCAAGGAAAACATGACAATTTACTCAGTAAGTAAAGTGCAACTGTACTGTAAAAGGAAGCCTTTTTATTTCCATGGAATTACTGGGATCTTACCCTATAATCTAATAGCTACGTAACTGTAGCTATTACAGATTATTGGGTAAAATCCCAGTAATTCCATGGAAATAAAAAGGCTTCCTTTTATAGTAAAGTTGCACTTTACTTACTGAGAATGTTCAACGTGATCTCATGAGAATACGTGTATATTTTTACGTAAAGTGTAATTCTACCGTACATTTACTTACGTTTTATACACACAGAAACGTATAATACTGACGTATTTACAGCACTAAAATGTAAAATGTTTACGAATTAACAGCACAAAAACGATTAGCCTACATGCATTTAAACAAGAATACACTTTAAAACCTTAAAAATACCTTATTTAATCGTTTAACCATTTTAATATTTAGTTTATTTACAGTGAGACACAAAATGCGTTTTCTCCAATAGAACAATAATACACCAACATAAATTCACAAAATACATCAATTTTATTATACTTGATATAATCCAAATCTTTAGAATCCATACGTTTGCAAGAAAGAGATCCAAATTCAGCCCTTTATCCAGTGAGTGATCTTCATCTCCATTTCACAGGCTATCACAAGCAGCGCAGTCCGTAACTGTCAAATCCCGCGCTCGTGATGAATTCAAAGTTCAAAAATTGCGCCCTCAAGAAGCGTTACGACATGTTTTACGGCAGTGATATCAAACGCTCATTGGCTCTCACCTGTTCGTCCATGTTCGTCACAGATTGCAACATGCCGTATTTCAGTCGGTAAACTACATTTGAAATGGAGAAGCGCGCGCATTCACACAGAGGGAAGCCGGATTAACATTTTCATGGATTAATAACTTAAATTCTGCTCTGTACCTCATTCAAAACTATTATATACTGAGAGAGAGGACTGTGACTGCAACACATCGTCATGTGAACGACTTTTGGTACCGGTTTTGACATTTTCGCAATAAATAAATTATTGTGATTACACATATGTTGTTTTTCTTCATAATTGTAGCCTATGTAGTTTTATATCTTCGAAAATTACGTATTAATACTACTTATTAATGAGACCAGGCTGGAATGTTTTAGTTTAGTTGCAGAACACACATGGTAAAAGTTTGTGATTTCAAAAATGTTTAAGCAGCAAAGGATGTGGTAAGAGTCTGGTAATACAATAAGAAATAAACAAGGCTTCCTTTTACAGTACAGTTGCACTTTACTTACTGAGTAAATTGTCATGTTTTCCTTGGTAACGTTGCAGGACATACGAGGTAAAAAAATGTGACTATGGAAAAGGGAATGATCAGGTTATAGGGTAAGATCCCAGTAATTCCATGGAAATAAACAAGGCTTAATTTTACAGTACAGTTACACTTTACTTACCGAGTAAATTGTCATGTTTTCCTTGGTAACGTTGCAGGACATACGAGGTAAAAAAAATGTGACTATGGAAAAGGGAATGATCAGGTTATAGGGCAAGATCCCAGTAATTCCATGGAAATAAACAAGGCTTCATTTTACAGTACAGTTGCACTTTACTTACAGAGTAAATTGTAAAAACATCTGCAAGAACATACCCAGTATTTAAGATGTACCATGACATTATGGAAAACTGTTCCTACGGGGTAGTTACCAGGTAAGTGTAAGGTAAATTATTTGATAAACCCTCTATAAATGGGTGTAACAATGAACAACAACTATGTAAGACAAAGTAATTTATTGGAAACTACCATCTTAATTTCAAGGTAGTAATAAATAAACATGGACTGTTACCAACATAACCCTAGGATAACTAGTACACACCTAACTTGAATTGATGGGTAATACTGGAGGTGTTTCTAAAAATTGGCTGCCTACATTCTGAGGAAGTACACAATTAAATCTGAGTTATTACCAACCTAAACAGGTAACAAGTACACAGTACTTTGTTGAGTTGATATTTAACAGTGGTGTTTTTTTCCCTGGTAGTTTCTCTGTAATTGCATACTAATCACCTTAAGTAATTACACACTAAAATACTATAATTTACCATATGCTTACCAGGTAAATACTTAGTAATTAGTTTGTAGTTTCTCTGCATTTACATACTTGTTACCTGTGGTAATTACCAATAACCAACTATAACTTACCATATATTTACCCAGTAAATACTTAGTAATTAGTTTGTAGTTTCTCTGCATTTACATACTTGTTACCTGTGGTAATTACCAATAACCAACTATAACTTACCATATATTTACCAGGTAAATTCCTAGTAATTAGGGGACTGTAAAAGGAAGGGTTACCGATGTCTTCAGCCTTCGAGAGGTTGCAGGGAGCGTCGATCTTCACTAAATTGGACTTATGTAATGCTTATCATTTGGTCCGCATCAGGAAGGGGGATGAATGGAAGACTGCTTTTAACACCCCCAGGGGACACTTTGAATACTTGGTCATGCCCTTCGGCTTGTCCAACTCCCCAGCAGTCTTCCAGGCACTCGTCAACGACGTGCTGCGAGATATGGTCGATCAGTTCATATATGTCTACCTGGATGACATATTGATTTTTTCTTCTTCTCTCCAGGAGCACGTGCAGCACGTTCGACGAGTGCTTCAGAGGCTGCTAGAGAATGGGCTTTTTGTCAAGGCGGAGAAATGCACTTTTCATGCACAGTCTGTTCCTTTCTTAGGGTACATTGTGTCGTCTGAAGGAATGCGTATGGATCCTGAGAAGGTTAAGGCTGTGGTGGATTGGCCAAGTCCAGATTCCCGTAAGACCCTACAGAGGTTTCTGGGGTTCGCCAATTTCTACCGGCGGTTCATTCGCAATTTCAGCCAACTAGCCTCACCTCTGACCGCCTTGACCTCCCCCAGAACTACGTTCAGGTGGTCAGACGCAGCTGAGGCTGCGTTTGCCAAACTGAAAGGCTGCTTTGTTTCAGCCCCCATCTTAGTTACCCCTGATCCATCACGTCAGTTCGTGGTGGAGGTCGATGCATCAGAGGTGGGGGTAGGTGCAGTGCTATCCCAACGTTCTCCTACAGACGACAGAATGCATCCGTGCGCGTTTTTGTCTCACCGTTTGTCCCCTGCCGAACGTAATTATGACATTGGTAACAGAGAGTTGTTGGCAGTCAAGTTAGCATTGGAAGAATGGCGTCACTGGTTAGAAGGGTCGGGGGTACCTTTTATCGTTTGGACCGATCATAAGAATCTGGAATACATTAGAACCGCTAAAAGATTGAACTCCAGGCAGGCTCGGTGGGCACTTTTTTTTGGACGTTTTGACTTTACTTTCTCGTACCGCCCAGGTTCCAAAAACATCAAACCCGATTCTTTATCGCGCATTTTTGACCGTTCCGATCGCCCGTCTACTCCCGAGTGCATTTTTCCGGAGACCCTAATTATCTCCACACTCACATGGGAGGTCGAATCGAAGGTCAAGACGGCCTTACAAGGGGTAACGCCTCCGGTCGGTTGTCCACCGAACCGTTTATTTGTGCCAGAGGGATTACGGTCCGATGTTATTCAGTGGGGGCATTGTTCCAATGTGGCTTGTCATCCAGGAGTCAGTCGCACTACATCTTTAGTTAAGCAACGATTTTGGTGGCCACGTATGGCTCGCGACGTTCACAGTTTTGTTTTGGCTTGCTCAGTTTGTGCCACTGGTAAGACTTCCAATCGACCCCCAGATGGGCTCCTTCAACCGCTGCCGGTCCCTTCGAGACCCTGGTCCCATATCGCACTAGATTTTGTCACCGCCCTCCCACCCTCTCAGGGTAACACGGTAGTTTTGAAGTTCTCGAAGGCGGCCCACTTCATTCCCTTGCCCAAATTACCCTCAGCCAAGGAGACAGCGTTAACAGTCGTTAACCACGTCTTTCGGTTACATGGCCTCCCGACGGACGTGGTTTCCGACAGAGGACCCCAATTCGTGTCCAAATTTTGGCAAGAGTTTTGTAGATTACTGGGTGTGACTGTAAGTCTGTCCTCAGGGTTTCATCCCCAGAGCAATGGTCAAACTGAGAGAGCCAACCAGGATTTGGAGAGAACGTTGCGATGTCTGGTCTCCAAGAATCCTTCCTCATGGAGCCAACAACTGTCAATGGTGGAGTACGCCCACAATTCGTTACCACTGTCATCTACAGGCCTATCTCCATTTGAGTGTAGTCTAGGTTACCAGCCACCAATTTTTCCTAGTCTGGAATCCGAAGTAGCAGTCCCCTCCGGTCACGCTTTCGTCCAGAGGTGTCATCGCACTTGGACTAGAGCCCGCGAGACTCTACTCCAAGTGGAGGCGCGCACCAAGGCCAAGGCCGATCGCCACCGGTCTAGACCTCCCGTATACGTCGTCGGTTCCAAAGTGTGGCTTTCTACCAAGAACATTCCTCTCCGCTCCGTTTCTAATAAGCTTCCCGTTCACTGTCACCAAGATCATTAGTCCGGTGGCAGTCCGCCTCAATCTTCCTCTAGTGTACAGCCCCGGTTCCCCCACTGCCGCGACTCGTAGAAGGGGAACCCACTTATTCGGTTGATCGTATTCTGGACTCAAGGCAGAGGGGTCTGGACTGGACTCAAGGGGAGTCCAGTACTTGGTGGACTGGGAAGGTTACGGTCCGGAGGAGAGAAGTTGGGTACCTGCTAGAGACATCCTGGATCACTCCCTTATTGATGATTACAATCGACAGGTAAGGGAGTCTGGGGACGCCAGGAGGCGTTCCTAGGAGGGGGGTACTGTCACGGTTCATGAATTCACTGTTTTCTTCGTGTCTCGTGTATTTGTTGTTCTGTGTGTGTGGGTGTGTGTGAATGGGTGTTACCGCTCGTTCCAGCTGATCAGCGTGCCAGCTGGTTTCATTCCCCGCACCAGCTGCTGCCAATTCACTCACCTATAAAGACTCATCGCACTCTCCTCTCTTTGTCAGATCGTTGTTTGGTGTCCTCAGTGTGTGTGTGTTTGGTGTCCTCCTGTCTGCAGTCCTGTTTCTGGTTTGAGTTCCTGTTCTGTGTCTTCGTGGATTTCGTCTCGTCTGGATGTTCACCTGCACTGGATTCACTGTCACTACTCTTCACCAGCACGCTGATCATCTTGTCCCTGCGCCACCAGCCCACCCGTGATTCTGAACTGTGTTTGTGTCTTCTGACCAACTAAATAAAGAGTTTACTTGCATCCTTGCTTCCGCTTTGTGTATTATGACAGAGCAAGTCAGAGAGGCTCTTCTGTAGGTGAGGGAAACTACTCAAGACCCTGTTGTGAAAGTTGAAGCCCAGTCTTTGGCTGAGGAGATTGGATCCTACCGCTTCTCTATTTGCACAGTCATTTGTTATGATAGTCTCAACAAGATTCTCAGCTAGATGTGGCAGTTGACTTGCTGAAAAAAAAACAGAGATTCTCTTGACGGCTACAGAAATACTGGATTTTCTAGTGCACAGGCAACAGCAAAGGAAATGTGTGAGGAGATGAACGTGGAAGCTGCAATCAAACAAAAGCAGTTGAGAACCACAAAAAGGCACTTTGGTTACGAGGCTAAAAAACAAAAATTGGAAACAAATTTTTTTAATGTAGTCGTGGATACAGCCCTCTCTTCACTAGATGAGAGATTTCAGACCCTGGGGGAGATGAATGACAAATTTGACAAATTTGAATTTGAGTTCTCCTCAACTTTCCCAACATGTCCAAAGAAGAGTTGTTAGAGCACTGTCAAACCCTGAGCACAGCTTTAAGCCATGATGGACAGCCAGACATTGATGGCAGAGAACTTGTATTAGAAATGCAAAACTTTCCACATCTGCCATCAAAAAATATGACAAACATTGAGCTCCTGACTTTCCTGCATGAGAAGAAGCTGATGGAAATTTACCCCAATATGTGGGTCGCTCTGAGAATCTCTGCCACTCTACCTGTGACTGTCGCTGCTGCTGAAAGGAGCTTCTCTAAGCTCAAACTGATTAAAAACTACCTGAGATCTACAATGGCTCAAGAACGTCTCAGTGGACTTTCAGTCATTAGCATAAATCATGTGGTCTCACAACAGCTGTCTTATGATGATATCATAGATGACTTTGCTGCTATAAAGGCAAGGCGAGTAAGGCTGTAGAACATTTGCTATACATTTTGCATAGTGCATTCAAGTTTGAGTATAGTTATTTATTTTTTGTGCAATGCTCTTATTTATAATTTTTGGAATGTTACATATGCTGTAAGAAAGGCAAGGGACGGTAAGAAAGGTAAGGTTTCTGTAATATAGTTTTTTTCTGCAAGAATATAAACATATTTATATTGTATCTATAATACAGTGTGTGTGTGTGTGTGTGTGTGTTTGTGTGTGTTTCCAAAATATTTTCAAAATAAAAAAAAACAAGACAAAGCTGTGCAGTTTGTTTCTGTGTAAGTTTATGAACAAAATGATCAGAACACAATTGTCTGTGATTCCAGGGGCACCAGGTGAAATCTTGCCTAGGGCAGCAAATTGGCCAGGGCTGGCCCTGGCGGGGGCGACCAATACTACAGGCGAGTGGAACAGAAATTATTAGCGTGAGCGCCTCAGATTGTGTTTTGTCCTAAACTACTCCTAACTGTTCGATTCTCATGATGAATGACTGAGATTAAGCTTTTTAAATGTGTATTATTGCATGTTTAAATAAATATTTACAAATATATTCGTGTATTTATTCTGTCTCCCAAAGTTGTCTGTATATTATTAAAATAGCTTTTAAATTATAGGCTGATAGCTCAAGACAACATAAGAACTTGGAGTTGCATGCTGCATGTGTCACGGGTGACGAATGCCGAACAGGGAGGAACTTGAAATGGAGCCCGAGTTTCCCGCGGGGAGCGCTTCCGGCGGGGGACCGATGAGGCTGCCGGTTCCGGGTGTATGGGCGAATGATGGGATTGACGACTGGAATTGCAATCAGGTGCGGGAGCAAGAAGAACAGAGCGGTGATTGGGGCACGTGCGGTAGTAGGGGAGTATAAAAGGGCATTGTGATTGAGTTCATGGGGATGGTTCGAGTATTCGTGTGGAAGAAGAGGAGAGAGATTTGGATCCGGGCAAGGAGAAGGATGGGCTGAAGGAGAAAGGGAGAAGCTAAAGTGAAGTCAGCACATTAAGTGAGATAAGTGTTGAACTCTAGCTGGATTATGGAACAATTGACGTCCCTGTGAATTGTATGGAATCGTATGATGATTGAAACTTCTCTTGGAGAACCAGTAACTGCATTGAGTGATTTGCGCTTCACAGCTGCTTTCCATCTAGCTTAACATCAGCGAGTGGTGGACGAGACCTCATGCCTGCGCCTTCTCTGTGAGTTGTGAGATTTGCAGTGCTTTATATATATATGAAAGCCCGTTGATGTGGTTGAAAATATTCATCTCTCTCTCTGTTTGAATCCAGTTGCAGAAGACGCTAAAAGCTGTGAAAGCCCGTTGATGTGGTGGAAAATACTCATCTCTCTCTGTGTTTGAATCCAGTTGCAGAAGACGCTAAAAGCTGTGAAAGCCTGTTGATGTGGTGGAAAATATTCATCTCTCTCTCTCTGTTTGAATCCAGTTGCAGAAGACGCTAAAAGCTGTGAAAGCCCGTTGATGTGGTTGAAAATATTCATCTCTCTCTCTGTTTGAATCCAGTTGCAGAAGACGCTAAAAGCTGTGAAAGCCCGTTGATGTGGTTGAAAATACTCATCTCTCTCTGTGTGTGAATCCAGTTGTAGAGCACGCTAAAGCTGTGAAGTATACTCACCTCTCTTTTCTCCGTCTGAGTCCAGTGAAGAGCCCGCTAAAGCTGTGAAGTATACATACCCTCCTCTCCGTCTGAGTCCGGTGAAGAGTCTGCAAAAGCCGTGAGTTATACGTACTTTCCTCTCCGTCTGAGTCCAGTGCAGAGCCTGCTAAAGCTGTGAAGTATACGTATCCTCCTCTCCGTCTGAGTCCAGTGAGGAGTACGCTAAAGCTGTGAAGTATACTCACCTCCATTCTCTCTGTCTGAGTCCAGTGAAGAGCCCGCTAAAGCTGTGAAGTATACGTACCCTTCTCTCTGTCTGAGTCCTGTGAAGAGTCTGCAAAAGCTGTGAAGTATACGTACCCTCCGTTCTCTGAGTCCAGTGAAGAGCCTGTTAAGGCCGTGAAGTATACGTACCCGCCTCTCCGTCTGAGCCCAGTGAAGAGCCTGCTAAAGCTGCGAAGTATACATACCCTTCTCGCTGTCTGAGTCTAGTGAAGAACACGCTAAAGCTGCGAAGCATACCCACCTCTTCCTCCATTCGAATCCTGTTGAGGCGAACGTCAAAGCTACTACAGTAATTGTTTTTGCACTTACCTTTGGTTGTCCTGTCTGCTGTGTCCTGCGGTGTAGCTCCTCACGGTGGTGTGCAAGTCTGGGGTGACGGCCGGTCATTAAGGTCTCGTGAATATTCATGGTAGCTCCACCCATTGGAACCAAATATTTCAGGAACTGAATATATTGTAACACCGGTTCAATGAATAACGTGAGTATGGTTATCCTATAATGAAAGAAGGAGAGAAAGTAATAATAGAGAGCAAAGGTAAAGCAGGGTTGCTGGCAAAGACATTTGTTAAAATACATAGTAATGGTAATTTGAGTAATGAGGAAAAGATACAGAGGGAGAAAACAATAAGAGATAGTGTCGAAGTAATACAGGATGATGGGGACAATGAAAGTACCATAAATGTGATGTTTACAATGGGTGAATTGAATAATGTCTTAAGAAAATCGGGAAAAACAACGCCAGGGAATGATCAAATAAGTTATTGTATGATAAAAAATTTAAATGATGAGAGTAAAGAAATGTTATTAAAGTTATATAATAAGGTATGGGAAGTGGGATGTTTGCCAAAACAGTGGAAAGAATCAATTATTGTCCCTATATGTAAACCCAGTAAGGATCCGAGTTTGGCAGAAAGTTATAGACTTATTGGTTTAACTTCACATGTAGGGAAAATTATGGAAAAAATGATAAATGAAAGATTGAAGTATTATTTGGAGACAAAGGAACTAATAAAGGATTACCAGAGCGGGTTTAGAAAGGGACGAAGCACAATAGATCTGGCTATATGTTTAGAGAGTGAAATTAGAAAAGCTCAAATTAATAAAGAAAGTATAGTATCTGTATTTTTTGATGTTGAGAAGGCATACGATATGTTGTGGAAACAAGGACTAATGATTAAGATTTTTCAGATGGGAATAAGAGGGAGAATGTATAGTTGGATCAAAAACTTTTTAACGAATAGGTGGATCGCAATAAGAATAGGGAAAGAATTGAGTACAAAATATTTAGTGGAAAATGGAACTCCTCAAGGGAGTATAGTTAGTCCAGTTTTGTTTTCAATTATAATAAATTAAGTGTTTAGTAGAGTTGATAGATCTATGATTTAAAGTGTTGCTTTATTTGCAGATGACGCTGTTATGTGGAAAAAGGGAAGAAATATAGAATATATACTGAGGAAGATGGAAGAGGCAATTGGGAAAGTAGAGTTTTGGGGAATGGAATGGCGTTTTAGGTTTTCAGTGGCAAAGACCAAAGTAGTCTGTTTTTCACAAAGGAAAAATCAAGAACAGATTCAACTTAAACTTTATGACAAAAAACTAGAGAGAGTGGAATGTTTTAAATATCTCGGGATATGGTTTGACAAAAAACTTAACTGGAAAATACATATTGAGAATGTTGTTGAACAATTTAAAAGAATACTAAATGTAGTAAGATGTTTGAGAGGTAGAGAGTGGGGAGCAAGTAGGACCTCATTGAAAGCAGTATATATGGGATTAATTAGGGCAGTTATTGATTATGGATGTACAGTTTACCAGTCTGCTTTAAGAACATTATTAAAAAAGTTGGATTTTATTCAAAGTCAGGCGTTGAGACTCTGTTGTGGTGCTTTTAAAACAACCCCAGTAGCAGCAATACAAGTAGAAATGAATGAGATACCATTGGATATTAGAAGAAATCAGATAGCATTAACGTACTGGGCAAATTTAAAAGGGCATAAGGAAAGACACCCGACTCAGAAGGTGTTACATCCTTGTCAAGAAAAGGAAAGATGCCAGATTAAGAGCTTTGGTTGGATAATAAGAGATGCAGTCGATGAGATAGGGATAGGAAATATGACGGTAAGCCCCACTGTGCCATTATCCAATGTTCCACCTTGGTTATTAGGGGAATTAGAGGTAGATATGCACCTTTTAGAGTGGAAAAAAAGAGAATAGTATTGACAGGAGTCAGGTTAGTAGATACCTAGAGGAGAATTATTCTATGTTTACTAAGATATATACAGATGCATCAAAAACAGATGATAATAGAGTACGAGCTGCGTTCATTATACCAGAAATGAATGTTATGTTAAATAAGAGAGTAAATGATAAATTGTCAGTGTTTATAGGAGAAATGTTGGCCATTCTCTTAGCCCTTGAGTGGGTAGAAAATAGTAAGCCAATGGAAGTGTTAATAGGGTCAGATTCAAGCAGTGCGTTAACCAGTATTAAGAACATGCAATCAGAAGACAGGATATTATGTTGGAAATAGCCCTAACTGTTTTCAGAATTAATAGAGTAGGAGTAGTAGTAAAATTCATCTGGATTCCAGCCCATATAGGAGTAGACGGAAATGAATTGGCAGACAAATATGCAAAAAATGCAACAACAAAAAAAACAAAACAGAGATAGATATGGTAGTAAGTTATAGTAAGGCGGAAGTTAAAAGCATAATTAAAGCAGAAATGAGAAAGAAGTGGCAAGAGGAGTGGAATATGGAAACAAAAGCGAGAATGTACTGCAGTATCCAGAAGAGGGTAGGAGGTATGAGAGAAAATAATAGGAATAAAAAGGAAGAGGACATTATTTCGAGAATGAGATTTGGGCATACTGGATTAAATAGTACGCATAATAGGGAAACATGAAACTGGGATGTGTGAGGTCTGTAATGTTAATGAAAGTAGAACATGTAATTATTAATTGTCATAGGTATAAGGAGGAAAGGATGAGGCTGAAAGACTGGTTAAGTAAAGAAAAAATTAGATTTGAAATGAAGGAAATATTACAAATTAATTCAGGGCATGTAGGGTATAGAGCAATATTTGTGTTTTTGAATAAAACAGGGCTTATTAGAAGGATATGAGTTTAGTTGTCTTAGAAAGTTGTATTTAATAAAGATGTGAATGATAATGTATTAATATTAATAATGTTATTAGATATTTATGTAGTTATTTATTGGTTTTATTTATTTATTGAGTGAGTGAGTGAGTGAGTGAGTGAGCAGTGAGTAAAGGCTATTGTGATCCACACTCCATATCAGAAGGTGGCGGTAATGCACACTTAAAAGTTGTTTGCCAACCGCCAGTAAAAAAAAACAGAAGAAGAAGAAATAACGTGATTGGCCAAATCAATTCAACAAGGTAACAACACAAGCTTTGATTGGATCTCACTCCGGCCAACGTTTGTGATCAGCTAGCGAAATTAAATCTATTTTTATACTTTCATGTGCAACAATTGGCGTTGGAAACAATCAGTAATCTTTTTGTTAATTATTCATACAGCCAAATTTAAAAAATGAGCCAGACAGCTGCTGGGTAACTATCAAATCAAAAAATAAACGAGATAGAGGGACGAGATAGACATAGTACTAAAAGCAGTGCTCGAATTGAGGGGGGGCTGGAGGGATCCGGGACCCCCTATAAGGTATTAGGGACCCCCCATAAGAAGTAAAAAATAGAATTAGGGTTTAGTAATTTTAATAATGTTAGTAGTTTAATTTTAATTAATTAATTTAATTAATTTTAATTAGTAATTCATTTTAATAGTGTAAATTTAGTAAAAATAAATTTTGTGAATGGATTATTTACAATAATTTATTTTAAGTTTGTTTATACGCTAGTTGCCATGTCTCTTTAAAATGTAAACGCCCCGTCCCACATCTAAAGAGCACTGTGCGCATGACATCGTTGACTTACAGGACTGTTTGATTGGCGCCGCTCCGGTGAAGCTAATTTTAGCTTTTAAAAAATGGAGACATGTCCTTGTAACGAAGTATGTTGTTACGGGAAGAAGGAGGCAGGAACCGGCGAACATTCAATATATTTTAATGACAAAAATAAACCAAATACAAAATGAAAGTAAAAGCCAGCAGCCCCTCACGGACGACTGCTGGCCACACAAAACAGAAACAAAACACAACATAAAATCAGGCCTGTCCTCTCTCGCTCTTCACTGTCGTCGCTCCTCCTTTATGCTTCCGCTCCTCCGTGAGAGATTCGAGACCGGTGCGTCTCGCAGGTGTCGCTCATCAGAGTAATCACGCCACCGGCCTCATGCCGCTCTCTCGCGGCCCTCGGCCTCGTCCTGCTCGCCACAGTCCTGTTTTCACGTCCTGTCCTGGCCGTCCTGGCTGTTTTTTATAAAGTGATGAAAATGTCCTGGTTTTCATTATTTTTCATTGGGCCATCAAGCGTGTACTTTAAATACACGCTTGCCTTTGCACACAAAACATAAGGCTTCGCCCTGTCTTGTTATAATCAGCGCGTTCCTCAATCCACAGCGGCACCAAGCAGAGAGCACGTCAGAATACAGAGGTCTGTGTGTGTGTGTGTGTGTGTGTGTGTGTTCATCTCAACCTAATTGGTCTGTCACTGCTCGTCAATGTCAGAATATTTGAAATGACCAATCAAATCAAAGTAGGCGGACTTTACGTTCACAGAATTTTAGCAGTGTGACTCGACGCTTCAGTTTACGGTCAAGTGCGAGATAAGATGCAAGTAGCTAACAGCGTTAAAAAAAAAGCCCAAATGTAAATTCACAGATGATTTACTGTGTTTTTGTTTCGGTCCGGATCCGTGTAAAGCAGACTGCATGAACTGCAAACACGTACAAAGCTGTACGTGTCAGTGTCAAATAAAGGTGCTAGCGACCTAGAAGCCCACATAAAGAAAGTATTGGCTACAAGAGAACATCAGGAGGATTGAAATTGTTTTTTTACTGAAATAGTGTAGTAGATTTTTTTATTTTAGTAGTAGATTTTTAACCTATGGCCATGAAAAGAAATAGTGTCATGTAAAAGGTGTTAAAAGCTAAACTTTTTTTTATTTTATTTTTTTATAGTATTCTATTGTTGCGGGCCAAATATTGAATGGAAAGGATGTATTACTTTATGTATTAAAGTACAATAACATAGTTGCAAGGTTGTGTACGGTGACCGGGAGGGGACATGTTCAGTTCAGTTAGTTTTGTCGTGGTCACAACATATAAACTTGTGGGAACGTGATATTAAGTCGTGGGCACGAGATCGTATGTTGAGCGAACGACATCTGTTTCTCGTGGCCACGACTTAATATGTTGAGGGAATGTCATCCGTTTCTCGTGGCTACCAGTTGTATAACATGTGGGAACCGAATCTTCACACGCAACACAGGCTCCTCCTTTTACCCCGGTCATAATTTATTTTGTTATTTGTTAATTTAAGTTTCTTATAAATTTTTTGTGTGTATTGCCTTAAACAGGACTTTATTCGTGACCCGAGTATTTCATTCAAGCCAGCAAATTTCCGACGAAAAAGCCCATTCAACTTAAGAATGCGCTTCAGGTGTCTTTCACTTATACCTACCCATGTCTTAATGCCAGAGACCGCACTATATCTTTATATGACATTCCTAATTCAAAGTAAAATGTTATTTCATCAGTCATCTCCATCTCCGACTGCTGTATACAGTATTGACCGGTGTGGTACCCTCAACATAACACGTGGCTATACGAGAAATAGATGTCGTTCTCTTAAAATATGAAGTCGTGGCCACGAGAAAAATATATCGTTCCCTCAACATATGATCTCAAGGCCACGACTTTACATCGCGTGGCCACGACATAATGATGTCGTTATCTCAACAAAATGATCTCAAGGCCACGATTTATTATCACGTTCCCACGACTTAATATGATGTTCCCACAAATTAATATCTCGTGGCAACAACATTTTATCACATTCCCACGAGTTTATATGTTGTGGCCACGACAAAACTAAGTGAACCGAACATGTCCCCTCCCGGTCACCGTAGTTGTGAATGCATTTGTCAAGTATTTTTTGATGCATTCACCCCCAACCACGCCCCACCCCTTAACCACACCTCCCCAAACCACGCCCCCATCCTCTTTTCTGAAAACTAAAATATGGTCACCCTATTCTAATATCCATTCAGAATTTGTATAAAACTTGTTTTTCATGCTGCTAGGACCAATGGCCACGTAAACACTGCAAAGTTTTGGGAATTACATACGCATTTATGCGGGATTCACTCTTGAAATAGCAATGATTGACATTGATTGCCATAGCATTGTTTGTTTCTGAATAAAGCAGCCTTTTTCACTGAAATGGTTGAATAGTCTGCTGACTCACTCACTCATAACAGTGCTTTGCCGCCACCTACTGGACGTAACTATGTAAAAATCGTATGTGCTGAAATAGTTGAAAAATCCCCACCAACACACAGGCTGAGAGCCTGTTTTGTCACAATTTATATGTTTAATATCTAATAAACAAGTTTCATGCATTTAATCAAGTCTTTTGGAGCAAACATTATTATCACAGTGTCACATCTGTTCAAAAGTTCAAGAGTATCTTCTGCTCACCAAGCCTGCATTGATTTGATCCAAAATACAGTAAAAACAGTAATATTATGAAATATTATTACAATTTAAAATAATAATACAATACAATATAATTTATTTCTGTGATCAAGGCTAAATTTTCACCATCGTTACTCCAGTCTTCATCACATGATCCTTCAGAATTTGATGCTCAACAAACATTTATGATTAATATCAGTGTTGAAAACAGTTGTGTACAGTGTTTTTTTATTTATTTTTATTTTGATGAATAGAAAGTTTATCTGAAATAGAAACTTTTATAGCATTATACACTAGCCTACCATTCAAAAGCTTGCGGTTAGTAAGAATTTATATAAAAAAAATGCTGGGAAAGAAATTCAATTCAATTCAATTCAAATTTATTTGTATAGCGCTTTTCACAATACATATTGTTTCAAAGCAGCTTTACAGAAAGTGCATTTCAGAAATGTACATATAAAAAAAATAGTTAGTTAAACATGCATTAATTTAGGGCATAATTGTATTGAATTGAAAAAGACATAGAAATGTACATAGAAAAATACAGTTAGTTAAACATGCAATAATTTATGGCATAAACATATCGCCAGCGTCGAGTCGTCTCTTCACAGGCTTCGAGTCGTCTCTGCACGGGTGTTGGGGCATCTGTAGTTTCCATGGGAGGCTGGATACAAACTGGAGCTGACAATCTGTATTTACCTCGGGACTAGCGTCCCGAGATAACAAAAGAAAAGCAGAAGGAAAATAATTAGCGTAGCTGCTGTTCATAACAATAATGCATTCATTCTGATTCACCTGTAGTATAAAAGGTAAATATTATGTGAATGCTTGGTTAAAGAAATGCGTCTTCAATCTAGTTTTAAACTGGGACAGCGAGTCTGAGCCTCGAACAATTTCAGGAAGGCCATTCCACAGTTTAGGAGCTAAATGTGAAAATGCTCTCCCTCCTTTAGTGGACTTAGATATCCTAGGAATGACCAGTAGCCTCGAATTTTGTGATCTTAAAGAGCGCGATGGATTATAGGGTGATAGAAGTTCCGTTAAATACCCAGGAGCTAAGCCATTTAGGGCTTTATAGGTCATTAGTAATACTTTGTAATTGATACGGAACTTTATAGGTAGCCAATGTAGAGATGATAGAATAGGTGTTATATGATCATATTTCCTCGATCTAGTAAGAACTCTAGCAGCTGCATTTTGGACTAACTGTAGCTTGTTTATTGAGGATGCAGGACAACCAGCTAATAAAGCATTACAGTAATCTAGTCTCGAGGTCATGAATGCATGAACTAACTTTTCTGCATCAGAAACAGATAGCATGTTACGTAGCTTAGCAATGTTTCTAAGGTGGAAAAAGGCTGTTCTTGTAACATATGAAATATGATTTTCGAAAGACAAGTTGCGGTCTAATATAACACCCAGGTCTTTTACTGTAGTGGATAAAGTAACAGGACATCCTTCTAAAGTAAAGTTGTATTGTAAGAGGTTTTGTGGGCAGTTTTTTTGACCAATAAGTAATACCTCCGTTTTATCTGAATTTAATAGCAGAAAATTACACGTCATCCAGGATTTTATATCATTAACACACTCTGTCAATTTAGATAATTTATTGTTTTCATCTGGTCGTGATGAAATATATAATTGAGTGTCATCAGCATAACAGTGGAAATTAATTCCATGTTTTCTTATAATATTTCCAAGCGGCAACATATATATTGAGAATAGCAGAGGGCCTAACACAGATCCTTGCGGCACTCCATAGTTTACTGGAGTTATCTTCGATTTTTCCCCATTTAAACAGACAAAATAGTAACGGTCTGATAAGTACGATCTAAACCAGCTTAATGCTTGTCCATGAACACCAGTTGTAGTTTTGTAGTCGATCTAATAGTATTGTGTGATCTATAGTATCGAACGCAGCACTAAGATCAAGTAAAACTAGTATTGAGATGCAGCCTTGGTCAGAAGCTAAGAGCAAATCATTTGTAATTTTAACGAGCGCAGTTTCAGTGCTATGATGCGGCCTGAATCCTGACTGAAACTTTTCATAGATGTAATTTTCTTGCAAGAAAGAGCACAATTGAGTGGACACAACTTTTTCTAGTATTTTAGACATAAAAGGTAGATTTGAAATGGGTCTGTAATTTGCTAGATTATTATGATCTAATTGTGGTTTCTTAATAAGAGGTTTTATAACTGCCAGCTTGAATATTCTTGGAACATGACCTAAAGATAAAGACGAGTTAATAATATTGAGAAGAGGCTCTTCCACTACAGGTAACACTTCCTTCAGTAGTTTAGTTGGTATAGGATCTAATAAACATGTTGTTGGTTTAGATGCAATGATAAGTTTATTTAGCTCTTCCTGTCCTATAGTTGTAAAGTGCTGTAGTTTTTCTTGAGGAGCGATAATTGAGGCTGAATCATAAGACACCATTAAGGATTGTACATTAACAATTGTGGTTCTGATGCTTTCTATTTTCTCAGTGAAGAAATTCATGAAATCATTACTACTAAACTGTAACGGAATATTTTGTTCAGGTGACGTCTGTTTATTTGTTAGTCGAGCCACGGAGTTAAATAAAAACCTTGGATTATTATGGTTATTAAATTAATACTTTTATTCAGTACGGTTGCATTAAATTGATCAAAAGTGACAGTAAAGACATTTATAATGTAACAAAAGATTCTGTTTCAAATAAATGCTGTTCTTTTGAACTTTCTATTCATCAAAAAATCCTGAAAAATAAAATCAATGTTTCCAACAATGATAATCATAAATGTTTGTTGATCATCAAATCATCATATTAGAATGATTTCTGAAGGATCATGTGACACTGAAAACTGGAGTAATGATGCTGAAAAAACAGCTTTGATCACAGGAATATATTGCATTTTACTATATATTCCCATAGAAAACAGTCACAGTATTTCACAATATTACTGTTTTTTTGTTTTTTTTATCAAATCAATGCAGCTTTGAGCAGAAGAGACTTCTTTTAAAAACATTTTAAAAATCTTATCGATCTCAACTTCTGAACGGTAGTGTATATTTCATTTCATTATGTGTATTTATTTAAAAAAAATATTGAAACCAAAACATGGCATTGTCTAGTGTGCAGGTAAAGAGGACCTCCACTAAGGCAAGCACAGTCCATTCCAGTTTAGCAGAGGGCAGTGGCAGGAGCTCAGCACAGGTTAGCAGCGACAAGATCTCAGAAGAGGGCAAATGCAGTGATAACAGCTTTATATGGGTCTGTACCACCAACAGCAGCTCAGCACAGATCAACGAAAGCGAAGAGGAGGTCAGCAACAGCTCAGAACAGCTAACTTCCACCAACAGCTCTGAACGGCTCAGCACTAACAAAAACTCAGAGCAAGTCAGCAGCTTCTCCAAGGAAGCTGATACCTGGAGAAATCAGTTAGAAATATGGAGGAAACAATACACCCCATGGCTGTACATCAATGAAAACAAAATTGGATGTATTGCATGTAGAGATGTTAAAACGAATGTGTACAAACAAAAAAGGTGTTCAAGTGGCAGAAGAGTGGGCTTTAGGGAGGGTCCAAGCAATGAATGTACGTGCCATGAGGAAAAAAAATATACAAACACCGGGACAGTCAGGCTCATCAGAGGGCTCTAGAAATTGAAGCCCAGAAAGAAAAAGAGATCCTCCCCACACTAACAGAGAAGGTTAACAATAAGCTTGTCAGAGAAACAGCCAACAGTATAAGAACAACCTACTTTGTGGCAAAAGAGAGCTTAGCATTCAGTAAAATGAGTAGACTGATAATGCTACAAGAGGTCAGTGGAGGAAAAATGGGCCCTTCACACCGATCGGATACGTGCATCGCTATGATTGAACACATTGCCACTAAAATGACAAAGTCAATGATATCCGCATTGAAGTCCAATGTTTCTTTTGTGAGTTTGACAGTTGATGAAAGCACTAACTTTGGCAAAAGCTATTTAATAATTTACTTGAGAGCAGATGTGACAGGCAGAGATGACATTGAAAACATTTTCCTTAATCTCGTAGAGCTAGATAAGGGAACAACAGCAGAAGCATTGTATCAAGCTCTTAAGAAGACCCTTTTGACAGCAGGTTTGGATGATGAATATTTAAAATCACACCTGATCAGCATTGCCACAGATGGAGCATCAGTCATGACAGGAAGAGAGAGTGGACTGATTGCAAAGTTGAGAAAAGACTTCCCTTCATTGAAGAGCATTCATTGTCTTGCACACAAGCTAGAGTTGGCAGTGCGTGATGCATGCAAGTCTGTAACTGGATGTAACCACTTTGAAATCTTTATTTCAAAGTTGTATACTTTTTACCACCAATCTCCAAAAAATGCCAGACTGCTCTATGATGCTGCCACTCATGTTAACATCTCACTGCTGAGGATTGGGCAGATTTTCTCCATTCGCTGGGTTGCCAGCAGTTTCAGCACTGTCAGAGCTGTTTGGCGGGACTTTCCAGCACTTGCCACACAAATGCAGAAAGCTTCTGTGGATGTTTCCTGCACTGATTTGGATCGATGAAAATGCAGTGGACTATTGAGGAAACTCAGCAGCATAGGTTTTGTTAAAGACCTTGTACTGATGAAAGATGTGCTGCGTGAGTTACAAAGCCTCTCTCTGAAACTGCAGAATCGAAACACATCTCTCACTGATGCCAGTCGGTGGACTCTTTTGACTATGGAGGTCCTGGAGGCCATGAAAACAACACCAGGAAAGTCACGCAGAAGGGAGGATAACAGCATGCATGTTCAAATGCATAACACTAGAAGCCTACAAAGAGAATGTCAACAAGGGGCAGTTCCTACAGGCTGTCATTGATAATCTCTCTGTACGTCTCCCTGACTCAGTGCTTACTGAGCTTCTGACTTCACTCGAACCATCCTGTTGGCCCAAGGACCGTAATTCCCTTGTCCTGTATGGTGAAAAGGAAATTCATGACCTTGCTAAGCATCTAGGAGAAACCACCAGAGCTGCTGTTGAAGAGTATAGGTTGTGGAAACTTGAAGGTGACAGTCCTGGGAAGACGATCAAGAGGCTGATTACAGCTAGCAAAACCTACCTGGCCACCTCAGCTGAATATGAACGTGGATTTTCAGCCATGAGTGATACCACTAACAAGAGGAGAAATTGCCTGAGGGCCAAAAGCCTTTCTTCTGTCCAAAATCGTTTGTGCTCTCTTGGTTGAAAGATGGCCATCGGCTGTCAACTGCAACCAAGACAGGAAGGCAAGCACAGACAAAACCAGACAGACCACTGTGGTCTGTTCTAGGTGGAAAAGTTATAGATTAACATTTATTCTTTCATCGACATTGCCTGTCACATGTGAACTCAGGACTTTGCTCTGCCATCTACCTTGTTTGCTTGCTTGCGCTTCCCAGAGCATTAAAGAGCCACTCCTGATGCTTGTTAGTAAAGCATTTGGTGTACTTTAAAAAATACTGCAGTGACAATCAGTCTTTGTCTAGCTTAAATGTTGTAAATACTTACTCTCTGTGCACTCATGGAAGGACTCTTCGTCTTGTGTTTTCTTGGATGTTATTTGTGTCTCAGATATGACTTCACCCAGATAGCAACATTGTTTCGGCCCAGATCTGGCCCACATCTGGCACTTGTGGAATGCGGATCTGGCCCACATGCAGCGTGGAATGATGGCACTTGGGCGGACCGCTCCTGTTTGCCAGATCTGGGCCACAAGCAGGCCATAGCAATGCCACATGTCAGCCAAGAGCAAAGAAATAAACCAGAACTGGACCTTATCTGAGCCACAAAGTCTGTGTATATTAAATATGGAGTCATTTCAGCCTTAATAAGCCTGTTAACAAGCAGAACCACTGAAGGAAAGAAGAGAACAGAAAAAGAGACGAGCAGAAACACAAGAACTACAACTGACTTCAGCCACAGCCTTAGATGAAATCAACTGAAGAGAAAAGAAGACATTAAATCTCTGAAGATCTCAGCAGAGGAGGATTAAACAACTCCACAAACAGCATTACCAGCTTCACTTATTACTAGCCAGACTGACTTTATTTCTGTCAGACTTCTACAAAAGGTTTTATTGAGAATTAACAGGAGTTTAACTCTAATGTTTAATTTGAAGTCACCATAACAGTGATTAGTGTTTCCATTAGTTGGGCCCTTAACTCTTATTATATATTTTGTCTTTTTTTGGCCGCTGTGACAGTGTGTTTGTCAAACACATTTGCAGCAGCAAAGAAAGCTAAAGTGAAACGAGATCAGGTGATGATGGTTACCTGTTGATGGTTTTATAATCATCATGAAATAACCTTGTCTTTGGAATCTAACAGTTGTGTTGTTCCATTAATATTTTCACATCACAAACCCTGTGTTACTGCAGCATGAGCTCTAACAATATTATAACAGTCAGTTTAAATCTTTTAACAAACATGAGATCAAAAAATAAGATTATGCTGACACACACAGATATCAACAATCAGCACATGAATCTCAACAATTCATAATCCCCTTATTATGTCGAAATAACGAGATATTATGTCGAAATAACATATAATATGTCGAAATAACGACTTATTATGTCGAAATAATTTAATATCTCGAAATAACAAGATAAGTTTTCTTTTTCTTTTTTTTTAAATGCGGTTCAGGGCTTCCATAGAATACAGCCTGAATATAATTGCTTCCAGAAATTATTTTTGGGGGTGCTATCGGGGTGCTTTGGTCTTTCTTGGGGGTGCTGAAGCATCTGCTAGCCCCTCCCTAGCGCCGTCCATGTCGTTAACCAAGGACTGAAACAAACCAACGTAACCAAAAATATAATTTTGTATCATTCAATATCATAAAACACATTCTCACTTGTGAAATGTAATCCCTTGCTGTCTGGTTTTTAGATTTCATTCGTGTGAACATCCATGCGCAGCACAAAAGTCCGGCATCATCCATGAATTCGAAGTACAGGTGGAGATAGCAGCATTAGCAGCGTTTAATTATGGCAGGTCACGTTAATCAAGCTCGCATCAGCTGACTCTCAGCTGATCCACATCCATAGATATATACACTAGATGACGCCTTAGGGTTCTAAGCATGCGTCAAAACCGCCGCCATCTTGGAACAGGGGTCTTGTCATAGGAAGTGGCTATCCTATGACAAGACCCCTGTTCCAAGATGGTGAATGGAAAGACAAGGCCGCAGCCTGGCACAAGCTTGGGGGTCCTTAGAAACTTCTAGTTCAGCATCATCTTCACATCAGCATTTCAGAAAGGGACTAAGAGAGCTGATCTTGTGATCAGTGATTTTTAAAGCGGGAAGATGTCACATCCTCTGGAGGTGTGTGAGCCAATGAGAAGATTTCCCTTTGGAGGGAAATTTTACGACCTATTGTGTTCTAGCAGGGCATTTGAATATGTAATTTCATTGGGTGTTTAAGAAAAGAATCTTCAAGATTCTTATAATACTAATGTGTCACAAAGTTAGCAAAATGTAATGTAAATTAACAAATGGGGGACGAAGATTGGAGTTTATAGAGACCAAACATGCCACACATATGATTTTGGTTAAACATAGTATGCAAAGTCTGAAATATTAACCCAATAGAGTTTACAAAAAAGGAAAATCATAAAAGGAAAATCATGAGAAGGGAAAATTAGATACGTTTACACATTTCTCAAGTGGTTATATATAAAATATATAGGATTAACAGGGTTCATTTCTCTTCCTCAGTAAGAATTAAGTGAGCGTCACAGCCCTCTGCAAATTCCTTTTTGGGGTCGTAAAAGGTCTTATTAATCTTAATGATCCTGTAACAGGACACCGGGTTCTGCCAGTGTGTTAGCTTCATTTGGGTTGTTAGTTTTGGGGTAAGTTTCATAGACCTTTGTTGGGAAAGTGAGTTTGCTGGATTATTCACTAAATATAATCAATAATTTGTGTGTGTCTGATTGGTCCAGATGCTACATTGTGCTTGATCAGAAGTCTCTTAAAGTCAAATCAATTCACACCCATTTTGTGAGGTGACCAATCAAAGATGACCGGGGGAAGTCTTTGTTCTCTATTCACCCTATTTGCATGTTTATGGTGGTTTATCATGTTTTCAGGAAGTGAAACTATGGCTTACACACAATTTTTTGGCTTTAAATGAGAATAAAACTGAAGTAGTACTGTTTGGACCAAGTGATTTTTATGACTCTGGTAATCCGGACCTTGGCGACTTAAATTCTCATGTTACCCCATTTGCGAAAAATCTAGGTGTTCTGTTTGATTCAGGCCTCAAGTTTGACAAACAAATTAATTCCGTCGTAAAATCATGTTTCTTTTCTTGCAAAAGTTAAATATTTTCTTTCTCTAAAGAACTTTGAAATAGTTATCCATGCGTTCATCACCTCACGCCTTGATTATTGCAATTCACTTTATTATGGATGTAACCAATCATCTACGGGGCATCTTCAAATGGTTCAAAACGCTGCTGCCAGGCTATTGACTGGTAGTCGAAAATTCGATCACATGACTCCTATTTAAACTTCTCTACTCTGGATACTGGTCAAACTGAGAATTGAGTTAAAAATTTTAGTTTTTGTTTTTAAATCGCTACACGGCCTAGCACCAGGGTATTTATCTGATTTAATACATTCTCACAACCCTTCCAGGTCACTTAGGTCTAGCAACCTTGGATTGCTTTCTGTTCGTAGATCTAGGTTAAAACATCGAGGAGACCGAGCTTTTGCGATAGCAGGCCCCAAACTCTGGAATAGCCTACCAGTATCGATCCGATTGGTGTCATCACTTGCCAGTTTTAAATCAAAGCTTAAAACACATTTTCGTAATGTGGATCTTTAATTTATAATACAATTTTGAATCGTAATGTATTTAATGTATTATATAACTTTGTGTCTGTAATGTTATAGATTATATTGTTCTGTTCATCACTTTGGTCAACCATGGGTTGTTTTTAAATGTGCTTTATAAATAAATAATGAAATTAAATTAAATTAAATTAAATACGTATTTCCAGGTTAAGGATTTATTAGTTTGAATATACATTGGAACAAACACTATAATAACATCTTAGTTGATAATTCAATATACCTACTTTATTTTTGAGAAAACATCCCATACCATTTAACATTTGAGCAGGAATTGGAGAACAAAAAGTTGATGTAGTAGTAGTCTATTTTACAGTAAAAACTTTATGATCTATCAAAAACTGGTCAAGGAAATTGTGTCTAAACATTCATATTTGTCTGTAATATATTGGTTTTATGATTAATGGTTTTATTAATATATGGCATTTAAATGTTAATTTGCAGTTTAATACGTTGCTTATTCAAAGACATTTTATTTCAACATATTTCAGTCGAATTTTACTCATCTCAGTATAGCAATATAGTTTGGGAAAAGCTAAACTAGTAGATGTGTTCATGTAAAAATAGCATGTTTACTAGTGCATGTAGTAAACAACAGCTCTTGTATTTGAGCTGGGGATCAGAAGGCTTTTGTCTAGGCACTGGAAGGTGGCAGCACTAGTGGCGTTTTAAGTAATTTGTATAAAACCAACAAGATGTCCAGTATCTCAAACGCTTGCTCATTATTTTTAATTTGACCACGCCCACGCGCGCAAAAGAGATTGACATGCAAATCTCCACATGGAACGCGATCGCGCTCATTACCTTCAAACACAAAGCACCAAAACACTACACAAGTCTCTGCTTTTCGTCAAGTTTGAAAGACGCGCTGTGAGCTTATACCGCGTTCCAGGCAACCTGTAACCCGTGTTTTTCCAACTCGTAACTGGGAGTACATCGTTCCAGGCAACCTGTAACCCGTGTTTTTCCAACCATTTACCCGTGAAAGTGCACTGGAACGGCAGTCAAACCCGTGACTTCCCACCCGTGAACTCGTACTAGATCGATGTACTCCCAGTTACGAGTTGGAAAAACACAGGTTACAGGTTGCCTGGAACGCGGCATTACATTGGATTTACCTCAGAAGAAGAAGAACGCGATTTGAAGACAAGAAAGATGTAAGGTAAGAAATTCTTACTTATTAGTTTATGTTATTGTTGCATAAACTTCACATTGCAGTTGAACTGTTGCTAGATATATGGTGAATATTATAATATTTAGACCCGTGTTTACTGTTACTGTGTTTGTGGATATCTGCTCAAACGTAGATATGTATAATATGGTAACCATAATGTTTCATATTTTGGAGCGTGCTGTGCGTTTGAATGTATCATATTTTGGAGCATGCTGTGCGTTTGAATGTTTCATATTTTGGAGCGCGATCGCGTTTGAAAAGCAAAACGCACCAAACATTAGGCTTCATGTTTTTACTATTATCTCATTTCATATCATCATAACGAATGAAACATTTGAAGTAACATATGATAATCAATATATTTTTCTCTAGCATAGTTGTTACTGAAATCTTTTGGAAGATTTATAGGCTGCTATAGGTTATTGTTATTGTTATTATTATTTTATGCAGCACTGCGTGTAGCCTATACCTACAAGGCACAACAAACTTGGTGTTCATTATATTATATATTGTTGGAAACATTTGTGTGTGTGTGTGTATTCTGTGAAATTTAAAAAGCAATTTTAACCAGAAAAATCTAAAATTTATTCCCAAAATCGTGCAGGCCTAGTTTCTCTTGATATCAGTATGTTCACTTTTTTTTTTTCTTCCTGCTGACTTCAACATTCACATGAGTCTCTGTATATGAACATGGTAAAGTGAAAATCAAACACCTTGGAAATGAAAGGTATGTACAATGTGTTTAGGAATGGCACAAAGGTCTCTGTCTTTGGGTAATTTTTTCAAAAATGTGCTTTTTTGTCATTTGTTGTGTATCTGTGGATTATGTTGTGTTGTAAATAAATCCAAACAATCAAACAGCCATTCTTTTTTAAATCTCCTCATTCTTTGTGCAAGGTTGCTCAGAATGACAGGGCCTGATAGCTCCTAATAGGGCCATTAGGGAGGGTCTTTGTCTTTCTCAGGTATGAAAACAATACATATTAATGATGTGATCACGCCTCCTCGCATAAAGCTTTCTTACACAAAACACGTCTTACAAATTTTAAATCAATATATTGTCTTATCTGAATGAGCAGTCAGGGTGATTTTCACATAGTTTTTGAGCAAATATTCTAGGCTACGTGATACAATTTTCAAAAGTCTTGTGAAGAAATAATCAGTATGGGTTTCATGACCTTATTTCAGTGAGAATTTTTTTATTTTTTTTATTTTCATAAACCACGCATAAATGTCATTATCTCAAAACTACAAACTTTTACATACATGCTGCTGATATATTATTGTAGCAGAGTTTGTGCTGAATACAGTGTAATCAGACTTTAGCCATGAAAATGTCACAAGTAACAGAAATAAGCACAAATGTCAGAGCATGTCAGAACACCTCCAGGGCCAGAAAACAGCTCAGACCCCAGAGGGTTAAAGAAAATAGTCCAACTCCGTGGTACAACGAGCACACTCAGGCCCTTAAGAGAGCAGCCAGAAAAATGGAGCGCAACTGGAAGAAAACAAAACTAGAGGTATTTCGCATTTCATGGAATGAGAGCTCAATTGCATACAGAGAGGCCTTAAAAGCTGCTAGATCTGCTTATTTTTCAACCCTATTAGAAGCAACTAAACAAAACCCTAGATATTTATTTGAAACAGTGGCTAAACTAACGAAAAATAAAGCTTCAAGCCCAGAAGTTTCCAAGCAGCACAGCAGTAATGACTTTATGAACTTCTTCACTTATAAGATTGATTAATATCAGGGAGAAAATTATAACTATGCAACTGTCTACTACAGTATTGCATCAGGGAGTTTCCTTCTACCAAAGGAAAATTTCGATTCATTCATTACTATAGGAGAAGAAGAATTTTCTAAACTCGTTAAATCATCTAAATCGACAACATGTATGTTAGACCCTATACCAACTAAGCAACTGAAAGAGATGCTTCCAGAGGTCATAGATCCTTTTCCTAACATCATTAATTCATCTTTGTCATTAGGATACATACCAAAAACTTTTAAGCTGGCTATGATTAAACCGCTTGTTAAAAAAACACAACTTGATCCTACAGAATTAGTCAATAACAGGCCGATCTCAAATCTACCTTTTCTGTCAAAGATACTAGAAAAGGCAGTATCTTCACAACTATGTTCCTTTTTAGAAATAAATGATATCTGCAAGGATTTTCAGTCAGGATTTAGACCGTACCATAGTACTGAGACAGCTCTCATTAGAGTCACAAATGATTTTATCTTATCATCCGATCGTGGTTATATCTCTCTATTAGTGTTACCCGATCTTAGTGCTGCATTTTAGATAGACTCGAAAATTATGTTGGCATTAATGGAATTGCATTAGCATGGTTTAAATCATACGTATCTGACCGTTATCAGTTTGTAGCAGTAAATGAAGAGATGTCTCATCGATCACAAGTTCAGTATGGTGTACCACAAGGCTCAGTACTAGGCCTGTTGCTGTTCACTCTGTACATGCTGCCTTTGGGAGATATCATTAGGCAGCATGGCATTAGTTTTCACTGTTATGCTGATGATACGCAGCTCTATATTTCTTCACACCCTGACGAAACTTATCAATTCACAAAATTAACTGAATGCATAGCTGAAATAAACAACTGGATGACTAGCAAATTCCTACAACTTAATTCTGAAAAAAAAACATGAGATTCTAATTATTGGACAAAAAACTTCCTCACGTAATAACCTAGAATACTGTCTAACACTTGATGGCTGCTCTGTCAAGTCTTCGTCGTCGGTTAGGAACCTGGGTATGCTCTTTGATACCAATCTTTCATTTTAAAGTCACGTGTCTAGTATCTGTTAAACCACATTTGTTTCATCTTAAAAATATACCTAAATTACGTCATAGGCTTTCAATTAAAAATGCAGAACAATTAGTCCATGCGTTCATGACATCAAGGCTAGATTATTGTAATGCTATTATGGGTGGTTGCACTGCACGCTAAACCCCCTGGGGTCGGGGATCATGCTGGTCAGCGTGATCAGTTCGCTTTTTTTCTTATCAGTGCAAAAGAGACTCAAAATACTCTGTTGATTTTGATTTAGATTTTGTTATACATCATTCGAACACACCTGTTAAGTGTCTATGTTTTTTGTGTATACTCACAATAAAAACAAAGTGTTGTGCTTTTTGCCAAATAAAGAAAAATAAACATGATGTGAGTTCTGCCTTCTCTCTGTCAGTGAAGTCCATTCTGAAACGCTTTGTGCTTAAGTGCGATTTTTGTGCGATTCTTAAGTGCTTTGTTCCAATCGCGATATGCAATAGTGTTTGTAAACTGCAAAAAGACTGTTTAAATATGAATCGCGTGTCTGTGTGTGAATGAATGAACGACACAGCTTGCATCTGTGCCGTATAAGCAACGTATTAAACTGCAAATTAACATTTATATGCTAATATATCATAATGTTATAGTTGTTACAGTTATATGTTACAGACATATAATGTTATATGTTACAGACGAAATATGAATGTTTAGACAAGATTTCATTGATTAGTTTTGGATGGATTATAAAGTTTTTACTGTAAAAAAAGACTACTGTCACATCAAATAAGCTTTTGGTCACCAATTTCTGCTCATATGTTAAATATATAGTATGTGATGTTTTGTCAAAAATAAAGTAGGTATATTGAATTATCATGAATTGAATTGAATTATGTCTCCAGTGTCCCCAGGGTGTGTGTGAGGGGTTTGGCTTGGAATGCCCCAAATATATTTTCATATACTATGCTGGAATTGTCATTGAGGGTGAGTAAAGCGCATGGTTTTTGTCTGTCCCTTTGGATGCAGTCGGGCTGCTGCTCCCGGCACAGGGGGTGGAGTTTCAACAGCTCATTTTGCAGCTTTGATTACCTCTCACAGACAATTTCAAAACTTTTAGCTTTATATTCAAACCCGAGTCAGACAAAGATGGAGAGACTCAAGAAGCGTCAACATGTCAGACATCCCAAGTCTCCCGGAAGTTCCAGGAGTCTCCGGCATATTGATAGCGGCTCCCTGATGCCCGCAAATCAGTTAAAATCTCCCGGAAGCAAGAGCGCGCAAGCGTAGCGCGCGCACGGCAGAGAGAGGGAGCGAGAGACCTTGCGTGTGTGCGCTAGTGGTTCTCTTTGGCTCTCAACGAAGGCGGTCGCATTTTCTTCCCCTCCTGTCCCTTATCTCCCCTGCTTGCTGCTCTCGTCTCGTCTACTGTCTTGTATGTACTTTGAGAGACTCTCTCCGCACTGCTCTCCAAACTAAGAAATTATGGATTTGATCAACTGGTCTCTCAACGCAATTGACACCATCTTCTCGACGAGAAGCTTGGGTTCGGGGGAACCTGACTGCCCTGCCGGAACGTTCGCAGCTGGCTACACGATGGACGCGTGGGAGAAGTGGCGGGTCGTGTGTCTGGCGGCTCTTTCCGTGGAGGACATTGAAGATATCTACCTATTCGGAACCATGATAACAGGTTTTCTGCTGTTTGGATTAGGCATTGCCCTGGTTTATCGAGGAATTAAGAAGACGGTGACAGCTGTCCAAAACCCCACAAGGCTGCCCGTCATGATTGAAGCAGTGGGCAGAGCTGTCAGCACTCAGACTGTGACAATGAACCACTATATGGATAACATCATGGAGAAGCTCACAGCTTTGCAAAGGCAAATGGATCGTTTCAGAGACCAAGATGGACCAGGAGCTGTGTAAATTGGAATGCGGCTACTCGTCCCAAGACCAAACAACCCCTATCTTATCTGCTTTCGGCCCCACTCAACCAGCACTGGCCTTGGCGAGACTGCTGCTGGAACTACAACTCCTCCAGAAGAGAGCACTGCAGCGAGACGCTCTTGCGTTCCTTCCCCCATTCTCCACTGACACCTGCTGATTGTTGACTCTGTCTGGGACCTGATCAAGGTTGACTCCATGGCAACTGCTGTGTATCGCTATGACATCCTGCGGACTGAGGCACCTAGATTAGGATGTCAGGCGTAGCGACTCTCGAGGCCTACACATACACGAACTCTTACATATTTACAGATATGCAATCATCCACCCCACCCCCCATCCCACGCCTTCGACGCTTTGTACCACCAGTCTGACAGGCGGGTCTGTGACCAGCGCCGAAAATGGCTGCAGGACCGGATGGCTGCTTGCCTGTGCTGGGTTACCTCCATCCCCCACTCCCCTCCCCTGTTGCAAGTCTTGTGTGTTCATGCTGTGTACTGATTATGTGCAAATGTTGCTGAGGTGTTTTTTTACTGTTCCCAAACTGTACTCCTTACAGGAGCATAGTCTGGGGGTTGCCTTTTTTTTCTCCTCACCTCTCCTCATGTTATGCTGTATTATTTTCCTCAATGCTCTGTCTTCCTGTTCTGTCTACCCCCTTGTCAAATTGTATGTATGTTTGTATGGACAGGTTGATGGCTAATTTCGCTGGTACTTGTGACTAGTGACAATAAAGGCTACTACTACTAGTGTGCGTGTGTAAAGCCAGGTTAAAAAAAAATGTTTTCATTGTGTTCACATATTAGTTGGGTCATATATAGCAATTCCGTGACCGTGGAGAGGGAAGGTTCGTTTCTCACTGGATTTGTCATCTATAAAGGTTAAAGAAAAAAATTAGTCAGGGTGCCCCTCACAAAAATGTGGGGAAAATCTTTGAGAGCCCTATATCCAAAATGGCTGCCGTCAGCCAAGCTGGAAATTAACTTTTTAATGGTTTTGGCCACAGTTCTGCATAATACATGGTTTCTTAGGCTATTTGGGTCATGCAATTCATAAATTATGTAGATTTATTGATTTGACCTATTTTTGACCTTCAAATTCAAGATGGCTGCCAATTTTTGGCTCTTTAAGGCGAGACACTACAGGTGAATAGGGTACATTTTTTAACTTGAAGATATCACCATGAAACTTTGCCAGTTGATTACTCGCATGAATAGGAGGAAAACATTTATTGCAAGTTTTCTGTAATTTTTTGTTTAAATATGCTAATCAGGCTATATCTAATTAAATATGCGCTAATTTGCATATATTTTGAAGTGACGAATCTGACCATTGAAAAAAACAAGGTTCAGAATTATTTGTACATTTTGTTGATATATTCAATGAAAAGACATTACAAGAATATCTCCTTTTGAACCCTGTAAATCAGAAAATACTGCCAATAGCCTTAAATTCATTTCGGCCCTATTTTTAGCCATAAAATGTCATATAAATTAGGCCAAGAATGATGTATCAACAAATCCCTCTGGACAAACCACAATATAGTTGTGAATACAACTGTAAAGTTTGGTGTATGTATATTCACCTATAAAAGACAAAGGAGATTATTTAGCTTGGAGTTGTTTTTTATTAACATTTTAACAAAAAGACTCTTCATCTGAATCTGTTGAATCTCCACACTGACTCCTCTCATCATCACTGCTATTCTCATCTGAGCAGTCATGAGGTGTGAGCTGCTGGGGCAAGGGGGGCAGGGTGTGACGCACTGGTCGACACTTTCCGTTCACTAGGGAATTAGGGAATTATTAGGGAAAATTAGGGAAAATATTTGGTCCTTTTGGATATTTTGCTGCCCGACGATCGTGCTCATCATCCTTGATGCTGAAAGGAAGGTCATATATGTCATTGACAAGTATGCGTTGGCGTGGCGTGAGAAGATCATAGCACAGATTTTATCCAAGTAGTCACCCCAGTGGTACTCTGAACCGTCCCGCTTCCGAGACTCACGGTCTTCAGGTGTAGGGGTGGCAAGCCGCCAGATCAGCCCCATGTCCACAAGGCTAACATGGTCTCTTGGTTTTTCACTTACTGGGTCTACCTTGAAGAGCTCTAACAACTTGCTCTTCACAGTCTTGCGCATTGACCCATCTACATTGTAGAGTGAAAGGCACTCCTGAGTCACTCTCCTCTCAAGGGCTGATTCAAGCTAGATCATTCCTGATCCCTCTGCAAGGTCCACAAGGGCTGCCAGCCCCAATCTCTCCATATCGGCAACCTTCATATGAGCACCAGATGGTGTACAGATCATTTCTCCAGCGAAATTTCGCCTCTTATTCCTGTGGATGGTTGCAGTGAGAGGCTTGATCTTTGTGAACACTCGATCTTACAGGAAGGTTTCAACCTGAGATTGGCCATCTGGAAGTGCAGTCTTTAGGTCATGCACTAACTCTGGTGAGGCGACCAGGCCAGACTGTAGCGACCTCAGTGTAGGTGAAGAAATGTCAAAGGGCTCAGCTTCAAAATCCTTCATGCATGCCAGCAGGTCCTGAACTGCCTGCTCATCCTTCTTCATCCTTGTTGGCTGGCATTCAACATGCTGCCTATGGCAGCGCTGGCACTTGAGGCTCTTCTTTACAGTAGAGTTCACCCTGGCAACATTGTTTGCATTTCTTGTTGTTGAGAACAGTTGTTTCTCATTATGTAGAAGCTGAATCCATCCTTGCTTTAGCTTCGAGTTCAGATTCATAGTTGTTTCTATCCAAAGGTCAAGTGGCTGACAGGAGTAAGGTAGCCCGGTCATTGACTGGGTGAAGTGAATGTTGAAGAATACCCTTTTCTCATCTGACAGCGAAGAGAGCATTGCCCAATAATCTGGCAACCACCTTCCATAATCATGGTTGTCATATGCCATCAGTCCAGGCAGCATGTTGTATGTTGAAAGTAAGTACTCTGTACCATTTCTTGCATGACATGCATCAATACATTGTACAAGTGGGTCGGTCATCTCCAGGAACGAGACCCAAAAGTCCCCCATGTCTGTGCCAGGTTTCTCATACACTCTGTTTATCAGCTCCTTTACATCACCATCCTCAAGATCCTTGTAAAATTTTTGTAGAGCCTCCTGAGTTTCAGTGAGTGCATTGCGCAGGGTCTTGAGATGTGTCTTGATGTCCTCTGATAGCTCTTCATGCTCAAGAATCTTTGCTAGTCGTTTATGAATTAGAGCCTCTTTCCAGAGCATGATGCAGCGCACACCCCACCTGTAGTGCTTCCCTCGTAGTGTTTGGTCTACAGACCCCTCCACTACTACCCCTGCTGTAACCAGAGTGTCTGCCATTCCAGACCCCTTGAATCTCTTGTAGTTGGCATAGATGTAGGACATCTGTTGGTGGAAAGCCCTGAGGATTGGGATAATGTCCTTGAACATTTGTGCATTCTCTGCCTTGAGCTGAACAATCGTCTTGTAGGTGGGCAGGTCACCAACAAGAAAGGAGAATGGAATATTCTTCTTGTGCATGGCATTCACTAGTTTAACCATAATGTCATGCACCACTGACTTGCTTGGAGGTTCATTGTAGGTTGTGTGGTAGTAAGGCTTGCTCTTTTTGTGTGGAAGATGATGGCAGGACTGAGCACCACTGTATGCCGGAACCTGCTGCTCTTGAGGTGGTGGTCTTGAACCATCAGTGTTTATACGAGACAGTGCATGTATGACAGAGCGAGCCACTGTGGAGCTGTGCCATTCTCTGGTAGATCTATCATGGGACGAGCTGGTGACTCAGTCTTGCTACCAGCTGGACATCTGTACTGATGGACCTTTGTCAGCTCTGCACACTTCTGCATCAACTATGCAGAGATTTCCTTCTTGGAGAGCCTTGAAGCAGGAACTTCATCTGGTTTCTTGTTATAGCTCTCTGGCTGCAC
The DNA here is from genome assembly GCF_963993115.1 of Abramis brama. NCBI lineage: Eukaryota > Metazoa > Chordata > Actinopteri > Cypriniformes > Leuciscidae > Abramis > Abramis brama. The sequence continues at coordinate 22,885,246 of NC_139976.1, forward strand.
ATAAATAACATTTGTTCGATGGGCTCCTGTTGAGTTGCCTGTCAGGGTGTCAATCTTGAAGTCATCATTGTCGATAATAACAATAGCTGGCTTGCCATCTGCAATCTCCTGTGGGCAGGTTGCTGATGCCTCTACATCCATCAAAGCCCAGTGGTCATAAAGGAGCAGCGTGTCTGCATAGCTGATGCAGACACCACTCTTGTGTAGAGTGTCTACCAGATCTTTACTCCAAGTCATGCCATGGATATTTACAGTGGTACTCTGTCGATAGTCTTGGTTTGATTACTTGTCTGTGTGGCCAACGTGACATTGTCTCTATGTGGCTTAGTTGCCATCGTCTCTGCGTAATCTCATCTCTGTGTGGCTTCTAATGGCCTTGTGGCATATTGTTGCCTTGTCCTTTGTGCCGTGCGGCAGTGTGGCCCTTCGGGGCTTAGGTTTTATGTATTCTCTATGGCCTCGTGGCATATCGTTGCCTTGTCCTTTGTGCCTATTGCTGGCAGTATGGTCCTTTGGGGCTTAGGTTTTGTGTGGCCTAGTGGCCTTGTCTATGAGTGTTTTCATTTATGTGTGGCATTAGCGGCCTTGTGGCACAGCTGGGCCTTGTCTCTGTGTGGGTCTTCGAGGCCTCATGGCATATCATTGCCTTGTCCTGTGTGTAAAAAATGGCCAGTGGTCTCGTGGCTTGTTCAGTGTGGCCTAGTGGTCGTTGTATCTGTACAAACTCGTCTCAGTGTGGCTTTAGTGGCCTTGTGGCATATTGTTGCCTTGTCCTTTGTGCCGTGCGGCAGTATGGCCCTTCGGGGCCTAGGTTTTGTGTGGTCTCCATGGCCTTGTGGCATATCGTTGCATAGTCCTTTGTGCCTATCCCTGGCAGTATGGTCCTTCGGGGCTTAGGTTTCGTGTGGCCTAGTGGCCTTGTCTATGAGTGTTTTTTGTTTCTGTGTGGCATTAATAGCCTTGTGGCTCAGCTGGGCCTCCTCTTTGTGTCGGTCTTCGAGGCCTTGTGGCATATCGTTGCCTTGGCCTGTATGTAAAAAATGTCCAGTGGTCTCGTGGCCCTTAGTGGCATTGGTTCTATGTAGCCTAGTGGCTGTTGTCTGTTTGGCTATGCAGCCTCAAGGTATAGTTGCCTTGCGTAAAAAAAAAAAAATGGCCATGGTCTCGTGGGCCTTGCGGGCTTGGTTTTGTGTGGCTTTGCAGCCTTGTCCAGTCTTACTTCGTCTTCCTTGTGGCATTAGAAGCCGTTGTGGCTGATTGTCTCGGTGGTCTACTAAGGCCATGTGGCTGCTGCGGCCTTGTCTCTGTGGTCTAGCAAGGCCATGTGGCCAGTGTGGCACTGCTCTGTGGTCCCTATGGCCGGTTCTGTGTGGCCCAGGGTGGCCTGGCTCCATGTGGCCCAAGGTGACCTTGTTCTGTGTGTCCCAAAGTGGCCTTGTTCTGTGTGGCCCATGGTGGCCTTGTCTCTGTGTGGCCCAAGGTGGCCTTGTCTCTGTGTGGCCCAAGGTGGCCTTGTCTCTGTGTGGCCCAAGGTGGCCTTGTCTCTGTGTGGCCCATGGCGACCTTGTCTCTGTGTGGACTGTTATGGCCGGTTCTGTGTGGTCCAAGGTGGCCTTGTTCTGTGTGGTCCATGGCGACCTTGTCTCTGTATGGACTGTTATGGCCTTGTTCTGTGTGGCCCATGGTGGCCTTGTCTCTGTGTGGCCCAAGGTGGCCTTGTCTCTGTGTGGCCCAAGGTGGCCTTGTCTCTGTGTGGCCCATGGCGACCTTGTCTCTGTGTGGACTGTTATGGCCGGTTCTGTGTGGTCCAAGGTGGCCTTGTTCTGTGTGGTCCATGGCGACCTTGTCTCTGTATGGACTGTTATGGCCTTGTTCTGTGTGGCCCAAGGTGGCCTTGTTCCGTGTGGTCCATAGCGGCCTTGTCTCTATGTGGTATGTCATGGCCAGGTCTGTGTGGTCCTAGTGGCCTTACTCTGTGTGTTCTATAGTGGCCCTGCTCTGCGTTGTCTATAACGACTCATGTTCCCAATGGCTATCTCTATGTACGAAGTTAGCTCATTCTCATTTCATGTTCACTATTCCACAGCACTTGCTTCCATTAACTCATTTCCTCTAGCTCAATCAGTTGAGCATTGGATTTTATAAACTTAAAGTCATGGGTTCCTTCTACAGGGAAACTAGTAATAAGACGTAAGTGTGTCTTGAAATGTAATAAAAGTTGCTTGGATGGAAGCGTCAGCAATGGACAGAAGTTTACGTATATTCAGCAGCAGATATTAAATGCACATGCACTACACACGTGTACTACACACATCTACACATAATACCTTTCAGGTTCTCTGTTTCTAATTATGATGAAGTGGCCTCTTACTAATTAGCTATCGGGCTATGAGGCATTCCATGTTCATGCTTATTATGTTAACTCTTTTTCTTTTATGTTTTAGGAACTTCAGGATACATGACCCCACCGTATACTTTATTTACCGTTTTTTGGGGGTGGGCTCCGTCCCGGTGGAATTATTCTTCCACCTAATTTTGGGGGTCGGCTGCGCCCCTGCCTTCGTCTTCAGGCAGGATATGCAGAGTCTGGACCCTCGGATTGCGAGCTACGGAGCTATGCCAAAGAACTTTAATGCTTGCTGGGCTGTTAATAAATGTATAATTGTTACAGTATTTATTCTCCCGAGTCTTTCTGGTAGAACTAGGTTATTAAGAAATGTTTGAATTAAAATTTTAAATATACTAAATTTCAACTTTATTATTAAAAAAGAAATTGTACAAATGTATTTAATTATATAATAGTGTACATGTATATTATATTAAAGTATATTTTAGTTTACATTAATTGCTTGTCAGTACATTCGGAAGCACTCTTTTACCATATTTCAAAGTTCATATAAAAATGTACTAAAGTCTCACTTAAGTTGTTCCAAAAAATCACTCTTAAGTTCAACTAATTGCATTTAATTTGAACTTAATTTGTGATACATTTGAAATCAATTATATGTAATATGCATTAAGTGCGCCGTAAACATTACATTTAATTCACACTTAAGTGAATTCCTTTAAAGTATATTATTTGTGTAATAAGTACACTTTATAAAGGTACACTAAAGTGCACTTTTTTCACAAGGGATGTGTCAGTTGAAAATAATCTATGACGTCATTACAGATATTTTAAAGGAACACGCCGACTTTTTGGGACTTTGGCTTATTCACCGTATCCCCCAGAGTTAGATAAGTCCATACATACCATTTTCATCTCCGTGCGTGCTGTAACTCTGTCTGACGCACCCACCGCTAGCCTAGCTTAGCACAAAGACTGGAGGTAAACGGCTACAGCTAGCATACTGCCTAGAGCCCTGCACGGGGCAAAACATCCAGCCCTAACCGAGACCTGGCCCGTGGTGTTCAAGCCCTATTCCGGCCCCAGCCCGAAAACGTCTGCAATTTTTCAGCCCGAACCCGACCCGAGACCAACATCAATATCACTTTGAGCTCTCTCTGAGGCGCGCTCTCTGATGCGCGCTGTCTCTGCTAGACGCACACACATACACACACATGCTACTAGGTAAAATTTTATTATAGGCCTCAAACATGACTACCACCACTGACAATTATGCCCACAAATATTAATACAGACTGTCCATTACAGAGAAGCATAAGCATGCAGTAGAGAATATTATATAGCCAAATGTGATCCAGCAGTAAATAAAGATTTACGGCCTACCTTTCTTTTAATGTCAAGTAACTTTGCTGAAGAACAACGTTTCAAAGAACTCTTCGCCAACTGGCTAATGTTAAATAATAATACAAATATAATAAAGAAAAAAAAAATCCGTTGAACTGAGTAGGCTCATTCACTGTTTACTCGCGATCGTTATGAAGAAAAATAATAGCATCCACTGTTGAAGGCTTCAGGCTCGGTAATCAAATCAAAACTCTTTCAAAATGCAGCTTTTCCTGAAATATTGGGAACTTTTAGTAACTCCTTATGCTCCAACTTCTCCCTGATGCTCTGCATGGTCAACTGTCACCTAATGCATTGCACGCGCGTCGTGTTACTCGCATGATCGCATATTGCGTTGCATATTTATAATATTATCAATATAACAATATTTCATACAGTAGCCTGCGCTCTGCACGTATATTATGGGCACGATGAAAGGAGAAAAGCTCAATGAGCCCGAGTCCGACCAAATTCCAATCTATAAAAAAAAAAAAAGTAAAAAAATTTTTTTTTACCCGACTGCTCCCAATAAGTGACAAAATAACGGCAACATTTTCCTATTTACATGTTGTGATTTGTATAGTCACAGCGTGTACAAATAACATGGTCACATATTCTCAGAAGGCGAAGCACTGCTACTTGGGCGGAGTGATTTGCTCGCAGCGCCTGAGAAGCCCCGTGGTGAGGAGCAGAGTTCGCTCAGAATTGGAGTAAATCACTCCGCAGAAGTCAAGTCAAGTCAAGTCAAGTCAAGTTATCTTCATTTATATAGCGCTTTTAACAATGTAGATTGTTTCAAAGCAGCTTTACAGAGATAAACGTATAATTTATGGTAACAGAGATTGTTTTGGCTTTGTAGCGGTTCTTTAATAAAGTTATTTTCCAGCTAGTTTTGATTGATTCGCTTCCGTCGCAACGATCATTTGTTATTAAATTAGGGGCCGCTAAGATGACACCATTCTCTCTACACAGACTTTAAACGCGAACCTGTGATAAACGCTGATGGCATTCACATGCGCATTAAGAATTGGTTCTATAGTTATGTGCGTTTGAATATATGTGCACAGGTTTGTAATTCCCTACAAACCAAGCCTAAACAAAGTACTGGGTTTTCCTTATAAATTTTGATACAGAATTTTATTTTATTTTATCACTTCAGGGTAGGTACGCGAAACGAATTTCCCGAAAACGCTTTATCTGGAGTGATAAAGGGATCCTCCATAGGGAGAGACTAGTTGGCACTTCAGCACTGCGTTGTCATCAGGTCCAGGCGAAGGTCCTTCGTCAGATCTGGATACGGCCTGGATCCGGCAGGCTGCGGGAAAACCTCGGGATAAACAAAGACACTAAAATTAGCGTAGATGCCATTCTTCTTATGATGTAACGAGTACATCAGGATTTATGGGAAGTGTTCCCGGTTCCGGCTGACCTAATCTATGCAGCCTAACATTGAATTATAGAAGTCTATAATGTATTATGTGAATGCTAGGTCAAAGAGATGTGTCTTTAATCTTGCTTTGAACTGACAGAGTGTGTCTACTTCCCGGACAATGGTAAGAAGACTGTTCCAAAGTTTTGGTGCTAAATAGGAAAAGGATCTACCGCCAGCAGGTATATTCTAGGTATTATCAACTGGCCGGAATTTTGAGATCGCAATAGACGTGAAGGACTATAATGCGTTAAGAGCTTGCTCAAGTACTGCGGAGCTAAACCATTTAGTGCTTTGTAAGTAATCAGCAATATTTAAAAATGTATACAATGTTTAATAGGGAGCCAATGCAGTGTTGACAGAACCGGGCTAAAATGGTCATACTTCCTGGTTCTGGTAAGAACTCGAGCTGCTGCGTTTTGGACCAGCTGTAGTTTGTTTATTAAGCGTGCAGGGCAACCACCCAGTAGAGCATTACAATAATCTAGCCTTGAGGTCATGAACGCATTAACTAATTGTTCCGCATTTGTCAATGAGAGCATATGGCATAATTTAGATATATTTTTAAGATGGAAAAATGCGGTTTTACAGATACTAGACACGTGACTTTCAAATGAAAGATTGGTATCAAAGAGCACACCCAGGTTCCTAACCGACGACGAAGACTTAACAGAGCAGCTGTTACATCTTTGGTTGAAGCAGAGGAGGAAGCAGGATCCACGTGCAGTAGTCTTTTATTAAATAACCTCAAAATTTAACATATACAAGCACAAACTCAGGACTAAGACTCGGGGAACAGAACAACCGCAATGGTGCAACAATAAACAAGAACTGACCAAGACTGAACTAAACACAGGGCTTAAATACACAGACAGACAAGCTAAACAAGATAACAAGGGGGCGTGGTTAATAGAAAACACCTGGGAAGACTAATCAACATAACGGGGAACTCCAAAACATGGGACAGGACAGAGGAACAGACATAAATCATTACATAACCCCCCCCCTCTTATGGGCGGCTCCCGACGCCCATAACAAAACCCATAGTTCAGGAGGGTGGTGGAATGGAGGCGGACTGGGGGGCGGGATGGAGGGCCAGGCCCGTGGAACGGCAGAGGGCCTGGAGACTGCGGCAGGACGGGAGGCCAGGGCGGATCAGGCAGTGCAGGCGACCAGGGCGGATCAGGCAGTGCAGGCGACCAGGGCGGATCAGGCAGTGCAGGCGACCAGGGCGGATCAGGCAGTGCAGGCGACCAGGGCGGATCAGGCAGTGCAGACCAGGGTGGAGACGACCCTTCGGGCGGCCAGGGCGGAGACGACCCTTCGGGCGGCCAGGGCGGAGACGACCCTTCGGGCGGCCAGGGCGGAGACGACCCCTCGGGCGGCCACGGCGGAGAAGACCTTTCGGGCGGCCAGGGCGGAGACGACCCCTCGGGCGGCCAGGGCGGAGAAGACCCCTCGGGCGGCCACGGTGGAGAAGACCCTTCGGGTGGCCAGGGCGGAGACGACCCTTCGGGCGGCCAGGGCGGAGAAGACCCTTCGGGCGGCCAGGGCGGAGAAGACCCCTCGGGCGGCCACGGCGGAGAAGACCCCTCGGGCGGCCACGGCGGAGAAGACCCCTCGGGCGGCCACGGCGGAGAAGACCCCTCGGGCGGCCACGGCGGAGAAGACCCTTCGGGCGGCCAGGGCGGAGACGACCCTTCGGGCGGCCAGGGCGGAGACGACCCTTCGGGCGGCCAGGGCGGAGACGACCCCTCGGGCGGCCACGGCGGAGAAGACCTTTCGGGCGGCCAGGGCGGAGACGACCCCTCGGGCGGCCAGGGCGGAGAAGACCCCTCGGGCGGCCACGGTGGAGAAGACCCTTCGGGCGGCCAGGGCGGAGACGACCCTTCGGGTGGCCAGGGCGGAGAAGACCCCTCGGGCGGCCAGGGCGGAGAAGACCCCTCGGGCGGCCAGGGCGGAGAAGACCCCTCGGGCGGCCACGGCGGAGAAGACCCCTCGGGCGGCCACGGCGGAGAAGACCCTTCGGGCGGCCAGGGCGGAGACGACCCCTCGGGCGGCCAGGGCGGAGAAGACCCCTCGGGCGGCCACGGCGGAGAAGACCCTTCGGGTGACCATGGCGGTGAGGACCCTTCGGGTGGCCATGGCGGTGAGGACCCTTCGGGTGGCCATGGCGGTGAGGACCCCTCGGGTGGCCATGGCGGTGAAGGCTTATTGCCCCCCCCCCAAATTTTCTTGGGGAGGTTAACGGACTTGGGCTCCGGGTAGGCGGAGTCCAGTGGCGAAGGTGTGTCCGGGCTGGATGAGACAGGCGGTGAAGGCAGGTCAGGGCTGGACGAGGTCTGCGACGAGGGCAGGTCAGGACTGGACAGGACCAGCGATGAAGAGGGCTCTGAGCTGGACAGGACCAGCGGCGAAGAGGGCTCTGAGCTGGACAGGACCAGCGGCGAAGAGGGCTCTGAGCTGGGCAGGACCAGCGGCAAAGAGGGCTCTGAGCGGGACAGGACCAGCGGCGAAGGAAACTCTGGGATGGACGGAATCAGCGACGAAGGAAACTCTGGGATGGACGGGATCAGCGACGAAGGAAACTCTGGGCTGGACGGAACCAGCGGCGAAGGAAGCTCTGGCTCTGGCTCGGCAGGACTGACGTGAAGCTCTGGCTCTGGCTCGGCAGGACTGACGTGAAGCTCTGGCTCTGGCTCGGCAGGACTGACGTGAAGCTCTGGCTCGGCAGGACTGACGTGAAGCTCTGGCTCTGGCTCGGCAGGACTGGCGTGAAGTGCAGGCTCGGCTGAACTGGCGTGAAGTGCAGGCTTGGCTGGACTGGCGTGAACCGTCTCTGGATCAGCAGAAATGACGTGAACCGTCTCTGGATCGGCAGAAGTGACGTGAACCATCTCTGGATCAGCAGAAATGACGTGAACCATCTCTGGATCGGCAGAAGTGACGTGAAGCTCTGGCTCAGGCACTGCAGGGCTGACGTGAAGAGGCTGAGGCTCGGCGGGCATGACGCTCTCAGTCGCAGGCTCGGCGGGCATGACGCTCTCAGTCGCAGGCTCGGCAGCGGCCATGACAGGATCTGGCGTGGATGCACTGGCGAGCGATGTGAGCACTGGAGTTGCCAATATTAAAGTGGGCATGATGTGAATTGGCTCAGTGTTTGGTAATACTGTGAGCTTGTGTGGCTCCTCATTTGTAAAGCCCACAGTAACTGATGAACCACTCCAAAGAAGGGCAAAGTTAATAAATCCTGCTAGCGAGCCTCGAGGACCATCACTAACCAGTTTTGACTGGTAATATTTATTGAGCCCATAACAATAAAAATCAATGAGTGCGTAATCTGGAAAGTCAGTGAAGTATGCAAGGTCGAGGAAATCTCGGGTGTGGTCCTCGAGTGGTCGGTTACCTTGACGGAGTCGAATGAGGCGTATTGCTGGATCCATAATTAGGTCAGTTCTTCTGTTACATCTTTGGTTGAAGCAGAGGAGGAAGCAGGATCCACGTGCAGTAGTCTTTTATTAAATAACCTCAAAATTTAACATATACAAGCACAAACTCAGGACTAAGACTCGGGGAACAGAACAACCGCAATGGTGCAACAATAAACAAGAACTGACCAAGACTGAACTAAACACAGGGCTTAAATACATAGACAGACAAGCTAAACAAGATAACAAGGGGGCGTGGTTAATAGAAAACACCTGGGAAGACTAATCAACATAACGGGGAACTCCAAAACATGGGACAGGACAGAGGAACAGACATAAATCATTACAGCAGCCATCAAGTGTTAGACAGTATTCTAGGTTATTACGTGAGGAAGTTTTTTGTCCAATAATTAGAATCTCTGTTTTTTCAGAATTTAGTAGAAGGAAATTACTAGTCATCCAATTTTTTATATCAGCTATGCATTCCGTTAATTTTGTGAATTGGTAAGTTTCGTTAGGTTTTGAAGAAATATACAGCTGAGTATCGTCGGCATAACAGTGAAAGCTAATTCCATGTTTCCTAATGATATCTCCTAAGGGTAGCATGTACAGAGTGAACAGCAACGGTCCTAGTACTGAGCCTTGTGGTACGCCATACTGAACTTGTGATCGATAAGTCATCTCTTCATTTACTGCTACAAACTGATAACGGTCAGATAAGTATGATTTAAACCATGCTAGTGCAATTCCACTAATGCCAACATAGTTTTCTAGTCTATTTAAAAGAATGTTGTGGTCATTGGTGTCAAATGCAGCACTAAGATCAAGTGACACTAATAGAGAGATACAACCACGATCGGATGACAAGAGCAAATCATTTGTGACTCTAACGAGAGCTGTCTCGGTACTATGATACGGTCTAAACCCGGACTGAAAATCCTCACAGATATCATTTCTTTCAAGAAAGGAACACAGTTGTGAGGATGCTGTTTTTTCTAATATCTTTGACAGAAAAGGTAGATTCGAGATTGGCCTGTAATTGACTAATTCTGTAGGATCAAGTTGCATTTTTTTAACAAGCGGTTTATTCATAGCCAACTTAAAGGTTTTTGGTACGTATCCTAATGACAAAGACAAATTAATGATATTAAGAAGAGGATCTATGACCTCTGGGAGCATCTCTTTCAGTAGCTTAGTCGGAATAGGGTCTAACATACATGTTGTCGATTTAGAAGTAGCAGTGCTTCGTCTTCTGAGAATATAGTTCCCAGTATGTATACGGTTAGAAGATGGTTGTGTCTCATGTGACCTTGTTATTCGTACACACTGTGACTATACAAATCACAACATGTAAATAGGAAAATGTTGGCGTTATTTTGTCACTTATTGGGAGCAGTATGCTAGCTGTAGCCGTCTACCTCCAGTCTTTGTGCTAAGCTAGGCTAGCGGTGGGTGCGTCAGACAGAGTTACAGCTCTTCGGAGATGAAAAAGGTATGTATGGACTTATCTAACTCTGGGGGATAAGGTGAATAAGCTAAAGTCCCAAAAAGTCGGCGTGTTTCTTTAAATGGAGTGTTGACTAGTCAAACTATATTTTGAGATATCTCGAATCAGATTTCTTACTAATGCAATTACAATTATAGATATCTCTAATTATCATTCTGACTCATCAAAATACAATTGTAACTATCCAAAATATATTTATGGATAGTCAAACCATAGTTGTATATGCTAAAGTGGCTTGCCATATAAAGATATCTTAAATTTGAATTATGACTAGTGGTTAGAGATATCTTGAATTAGAATTTTTCCTAGTGGTAATTCAGTTAGAGATATCTCTAATTTAATTATCAGTAGTAAAACTGTAATTTGAGATATCTCTAATTAGAATTATGCCTAGTACAAAATAATTTATATAGACATTTAATTATAATTTCTACTTGTCAAAACTTATTTGTAGATATCAGTAAATATTTCCCAATGGAAGAAAATTATTAGTCAAAATAGCAGATATTGTAGATATCTTGAATGTTATTACAATTAGTCAAAATAACATTGTAGATATCTTCAATGCATATTATGACTATTCATCACATTGTAGATAATTCCAATTACAACAAGTCAAAATTGCAGAATAGATATCTAGAATTGGAATTTTGACTAGTCAAAACTAAATTACTAATACAGAACAGGGCATTAAATGCTAAACCGGCTTGCCATAAATTTTGCTTGCCATATACCCTGTCAATCGGAATGCAGCTCATATCTCGTCTCGTATTTCTACAGCTGTTATCACCATATTAGGAGAGAGAGAGCAAATAAACAACCCTAAACTCTTTACTGCAGAAAAAAATTAGTCAAGTTAATCGAAAAAATATTAATTGGTAGATATATAATAGTGTGGAGTACAGCGTGAAAAGAGCTTGAAGAGTTTTCCAGCCACGTCCCCAATAAGGAGTCACTGAATCTGCTGTGAGATTCTAACATGGACTGGTGAGTAGCATGCGCTGCATTCTCATGAAACTTTGATATGAGAAACTACAATAACGTAATACATTTAAGTACTGTACAGTATATAGACCAATAGCCATTCTTAGAAAAGAATTGTCAAGACAAAGCTTTATTGTCAAGTGTACAGAAAAATTTAATTACTTTTAATTCTTTAGACTAGACCAAAGGTTGTGCAATTGCAGCGGATATACTGAACCTTTTTTGCAAGAACCTAAAGTTAGATTTAAACATGTTAAAACAGATACACTTTTGGAAGGGGTTGTTCTGAATTTAACAATTGTTCTGGATTTAACAAGCAGCAAGAAGTAAAAAACCCATTCAAACAAACAAAACAACTAGTAGGGGAGAGTGGGGCTTTTTGACACACTTTGACTTTCTCAGTTTGTGTAAATGCACTTGGGATTCAGAGAATTGTTTTGTTTAGTACAATTATGTGGTTTTGTTTCATTAATGCAGTGTATACTTTTTTCTTGATAAACCCTGAAGGAATGGAAGTGAAATGTAGTACAATAAGTACAATTATGTGATTCTGTTTCATTAATGCAGTGTATACTTTTTTTCTTGGTACACCCTGAAGGAATGGAAGTGAAATGTAACGTGAGGGGTACATTGTAACATGACCATATGACAGCTTTAAATGTTATCTGATCTAATTCAAAAATATATATCTACAAGACAAACTAAAATATTTTGTCAATAGAATGCAATTATTAACTTTTTCATATAAAATAATGCCATTTTTAATAATTAAAAATAAACAAATTTGAGTTTGACAATAAACACACAGCAAAACACAGCTATACAGCATAGTTCAAAACATAATAATAATGAATAATTTCTCAACAAGTCTTTATTTACCTTTTACTCATGGATTCTCAATAGAATTCTTAAAAGTATAGAATAGCATAGTTCTAACATTGTAACGCAGTGTTATAACGTTCCCCATCTGCACAAAACTGGGATTTAAACCCGGCTAGTGTCTTCTGCTGGTTAGAACAGTATTAAAGAGCTATCTGTATAGATACAGTTATAAGATTAAAGTAATATCAGATTTGTCTAATTTTAATTAAACACAAAAAACAGAGATGAAAAATTAACTTCAGTAAGAAATTTACATTTGCTATGGTTAAATGTTCAGTGATATCTTCCAAATATGTTTTAATTTTGGCACATTTTTTTCTCTATATAGTGTTGATATGACAACTAGTAATACACTAAGTTTCGTCATGCTTGCATGTGTGGAAGTATTTAAAACAAGTGTGTTACAACTAGCCCCGCGTTTGTGCCCCGTTCACCCCTATGTCAGTGTAAGGAGGGTGCAATTTGTTTGAAGTGGTCATGAAATGAGGAGTTAACTTTTCCATACAATAAGAATATCCTGAAGCCTAGAGAATGACTCGTTGTGGAATGTGCTTATCTAAGTGAAAGACCGCCTCTGCAGAAGAAGATCAATGCATACTTCATCATTGCAACATTGGCGCCGCCCATTAGTGCATTCAAATCGAAATCGAAGAACAAACTGATGTTTTGGGAGTTTGAAACGGCTTGCCGAAGCAAACTTTGCAGAAAAGTTCGCTCTAGCTGGTCTACCATTGGTGCAAATAGCCCACCTTGTTAGTAGAAGCTAACAAGTACTAAAGTACAAGTGCTAACACTAAACTACTAAACACGTCTGGTTGGGCTAGACAAAAGTGCAAAAAACACCTGTAATTTTTCTACCACACGGCGTAGGGAATAGGGAATTCCCTTCGTAGAAAAGTAGAAGATACTTCTGATGCGAGTTCAAATCCGCTTTTGCCGAACTCGTTCTGCTCCCTTTTCCCATTGCATATCAGATTGGAAAGGCATTTATTTTCAATAAATATGAAGAAAATATGTGAAAAGTGGAATCAAAGTGCCTACCGGTTATTTATTAATAAATAAGTGTTTATCGGGTAGGGGTAGGGGTAGGTGTAGGGAGGGCTTTATTCCTGTCCTAATAAGGCGGAATTTATTTAATAAATATAATCATTTACACTCAATATGTTATTAGTGCAGACTGTTTTATAATGTACTAAATTACTGATGTGCAAATAGTATCTAATTACTATTTACACTTGTTGCAAAGAAAATACTGCTATTTTTACATAGTGTAAATAGAAGCTATTGCTATTTGCACTTAGTGTAAATTTGCACTTCTCAGAGCCTGAGAAGTTTAGAACCAGCGCCACCTAGTGGTAAAATTAAATGTTCAAATGCTTATAACTCTGGGTGTGGTTGACAGATTTTTTTTTTTGCCTTACGGTTTGTGTAGCGTTGTGATTTAACACTGTTGTGGCAAAAATTCTCATTAAACAATCATCACTGCGTAATAGACACTCTGAATCAAATAGTCTTTTAAAAAGTATTTATTCTTGCAAGAATAGGCCCAGTCGCCCACACAGAAGTTACACTGTGGAGTGAGTGAGACCAAGACATGAGGAGCAGGGCAGCTTTTATACTGTTTTATCTTCAAGGTCTTCTTTCCTAGCGCTTCGTTCCACGTTCCACAAAACAAAAGGCTGTTATTGCTATTAGCCTTAATGTGTGCCATTAGGCTCCTAAGTGTGCCATTAGGCTCCTCCTTAATGTGTGCCACATTATGTGTGCCAAGGCCAAACACGTGAAGTAAGCTGGCCTACAGTGCCCTCTTGGGGGCTGCCCATTCAAGGAGGCCTGCTGAGGCCTACTACCTAACGGCACAGCCTTCGTTGGCAGATAAGCTGTTTAAACAGCGCCTACAGCATCCTGGTGCCTAATCACATTGCCCATGGCAGTGTACTTCAGCAAGAGAGCTAGTACCCTTAAAACAAGGGGAGTACAACATACGCCACTCTGCCTCAACGGAGGCCCCAGTGTCAGGGGCCTACCGTCTGTACGCATGGGCGTCAGCTCATGGCAATGCTCTGACTTCAGGGGAGCGTACTTCATAAAAGAAGTGAAGGCTAGAACTTTCCGCTCGACCCGAGCCATAGTGGTGCGAGGTAGGATAATACAGAACTGAAAGTGAAGTACTCAGACCTACCCTGTATCACAGGGGAATACTCCCACCATACCCTGAGGTTTACCAGGGTGCGGGCCTGCCAGCGGCTCTAGGGGTGACAGAAAATTGATCTGTGCCCAACCTAGGGGAGTGGGGCTTGTTTGTGAGCCAAACCACCTACAACCCAAAGCTCAAGCAGTAGCTCAGCGAGGTAAGTGAGCCTTTACTGGTGGCCCAGATCCGCAGACAGACCTAGTCTCTTTGTGAGGTGAAAGACGGCCTAACCCTGTCAATAAAGACACATTGAGGCCTAATTGAGGCCTAACCCAGGATCTTTATAAACATGCCTCTGCACCACACTGCATTACTCTTGTCGCCCCAGAATGCAGAGAAGGGGGCGGGCCTTGGCCTAATGACTCCCATGGGAGGAAGCTGTCATACAGGGATACTAGAAACCTACATTCACATAGTGAAGGGTCAGAGGCAGAATACTTAAGTAGAACGCCTCCACTATCCCTAGCACAGCCTAGGCCAGCTATAGAGGCAGCCCTGGTGAGGGCCCGCCTGCAAGCATAGATCTACCTGAGGGCTCGGAGGAGCCATAGCCCTACTAGAAAAATAGTTATTATATTTCATACAAAGGGGCTGCAGAATCGCTCAACCCACTGAAAACCCAAACAGAGCTCAAGGGGGCGATGTACTCAGGAAAGAAGTCCAACGGACCTGTGGACTGGACATAAGATCTATCTGAAGCTCTAGTGTCAGTCAAAACTCAAGTAAAAAATCCTATGAGAGAGAGACCAACTACTCTACCCTGAGGTGGCTCGCCAGATAGTTCCTTATGAACCTGGGGTCCATCACTTTACATGCCTGAAAGAGGCGCTCTCACTAACCAAGCCTAGGAGGGCCATCAGAACATCGTTCTCATCATAGGCCCCGCCCCAGGCCTGATGTAATGAACGCCTGGGGAGTCGGAAAACAGAGGAGAGGGCAGATTTCATGACCCTCTGAGGAGGTTATCCCTCACCGACGCTGTCGTTTGTTCTGGATAACCTCCCTCAAATCCCTCTTGGAGGTGGGACGGAGGTGCCGAAGAGTTCAGAAGGCGAAACCGGCGAATCGAGGAGAAAGGCCTTTTCTTTGTCCCCGATGTCGGCTAGATTTAGCCACAGATGTCTCTCCGTGTCCACCATCGCTGCCATCGACCTACCGATCGAAGCAGTGGTTTGTTTGGTGGCCCAGAGAGCAAGATCTGTGGTCCGGCGCAGCTCAGCCACTGCCTCAGGGGACATTCCTGCCCCCTGGTCGAGATCCCCCAGCAGGTCGGCCTGGTACGCCTGCAGCACCGCCATGGTGTGCAGGGCAGCACCGGTCTGACCTGCTGCCGTGTACGCTCTGCCATTCAAACGAGCCGTTGTTTTCAGCGGTTTGGATGGCAGGGTTGGAGCTCTCAGTGTCGATGCCTGGCCAGACACGAGATAGTTCACAAACGTCTCGTCAGTAGGCGGCATCGACACGTACCCATGTTCTCCGATCCCGAGTATGGGTTCTTCCACGCTCTCTCAACCTCAGTGTGGAGGTCGGGAAGAAATGGAAGGCTCACCTGAGCTGGTGGTCTATGGCCGGGGAGAAAGTGATCGTCAAGCCTGCCGCGAGCGGTTTCTCCCCTAGCGCGTTGCCATGGCAGCTGCAGCCTGCCGGCGGCGCGCTCCATTACATCCACCAGCTCTGCGTACACGGGACAGGGTGGCTGAGGGGATTCAGGATCTACCTGATTATCAACCTCCTCAGCCATCTCCTGTTCATCCAGAAGAGCACTAGCTGCAGGAATAGTAGGCGAAAAGTCTTCCTCATCGACCTGCAGCTCACCCTCGTCAGTCATCGGATCATCTGAGAGGTTTACAGCCCTCTCAAGGTGATCGACGAGCTCCATCTGGGAGCCCCATAATGCAAGTCGCCGCTCTGCCTCGGCACGAGCGGGACCTGAACCACGAGGACCAGATGCAGAACCCTCTTCACTCAAGAAGAGAGTCAGACGAGAGCGGAGTGTTTTTAAAGAAAAACGCTCACAGTTTGCACAGAGGGCTCCCTCGAGAACCTCCCATGCGTGCTCTTCACCCAGGCAAAAAACGCACAGTTCATGTGTCACCCAGCGTCAAAAACCTTGGGCACGGGTCGGCACACTTCCGAAAGCAATCGGCCTTCGCTGTACGTTTCATAATTTTTGCTTTTTCTCACAGTATTCTTTGAATAAGCGTTTCAAACAGACAGTCCCTGAAGACGATAAGATGATTGTCATGTTTGCAAGGCGCCCTTTTATACTTGCAGGTTGCACGTTAATCATTCACGTTAAGCTGTCGCCGGTCAATGTGATTGCCGTTATTTGATAGTGATTTCAGACACCTGTCACGCCTGAGTCGTTCCCCAAAGCGTCATTCGACGCAATGCGAGTTCCCTTTCGAAAGGGAATAAAATATTTCCATTACAACACTTCAAGTCAAGTCAAGTCATCTTCATTTATATAGAGCTTTTAACAATGTAGATTCTTTCAAAGCAGCTTTACAGAGATAAACGTATAATTTAAGGTAACAGAGATTGTTTTGGCTTTATAGCGGTTCTTTAATAAAGTTATTTTCCAGCTAAAGTTATTTTTGATTGATTCGCCTCCGTCGCAACGATCATTTGTTATTAAATTAGGGGCCGCTAAGACGACACCATTCTCTCTACACAGACTTTAAACGCGAACCTGTCATAAACGCTGATGGCGTTCACATGCGCATTAAGAATTGGTTCTATAGTTATGTGCGTTTGAATATATGTGTGCAGGTTTGTAATTCCCTACAAACCAAGCCTAAACAAAGTACTGGTCTTTCCTTATAAATTTTGATACAGAATTTTATTTTATTTTGTCACTTCGGGGTAGGTACGCAAAATGAATTTTTCCGACAACGCTTTATCTGTAGAGTGGTAAAGGGATCCTCCATAGGGAGATACTAATTGGCACTTCAGCACTGCGTTGTCATCAGGTCCAGGCGAAGGTCCTTCGTCATATCTGTATACGGCCTGGATCCGGCAGGCTGCGGGAAAACCTTGGGATAAACAAAGACACTAAAATTAGCGTAGATGCCATTCTTCTTATGATGTAACGAGTACATCAGGATTTATGGGAAGTTTTCCCGGTTCCAGCTGACCTAATCTATGCAGCCTAACATTGAATTATAGAAGTCTATAATGTATTATGTGAATGCTAGGTCAAAGAGATGTGTCTTTAATCTAGCTTTGAACTGACAGAGTGTGTCTGCTTCCCGGACAATGTTAGGAAGACTGTTACAAAGTTTTGGTGCTAAATAGGAGAATGATCTACCGCCAGCAGTCGATTTTGATATTCTAGGTATTATTAACTGGCCGGAATTTTGAGATCACAATAGACGTGAAGGACTTAAAACACATTTCAAAAAACATTTGCCAATATCTTCGAAACCATTAGACCGATCGAGACGAAACCACTGTGAGAAGTTTGGAATCATAGGTCGTTGGCTACATTCCAATGCCCAAATGTTAAAATATTAATAATAAGTGGCAAGAAAATGCAAACAAAGTCAGGTGTGGGTCATTTTTTATGTGTTTATACATATAAATGTCTATAACTTCAAAATGAAATGAGATATTTTCACCAAATTTGACACATATGTATGGGCTCACTCTGAGGACACAAACAACCTGTGGGATTTTGCCTCTTGGTGGCGCTATAATAGAACAAAACATGAAATTGCCATTGACTTCAATACAGTATTGTGATATAAAATGATATACTCAACGAATGCATTGGTGTAACATTACGAAACTCAAAATGTACCATCAGCACCATCCCCTGAAGGTACTTAAAATATTTCAAGACAGCACCACCTTTTGGTCAAAAGTTATAACACAATTTCCAAAAATGCTAATAGCTTTTGAATAAATTTGCTTATTGTAATAACACTGGTCTTAATAGATTCCTTGGGTCACCCCGAGAACATAGATACCAAGTTTGCCGTATTTGGCTGAACTTCCTGTCTGCCATCTTGAGTTTCTTTCAATACCTGCTTTTTCAAACTTCTCCAAGACCGTTTGTCCGATTTTCACCAAAATCGAATCGTATCATCTCCAGACTGTGGCGACTAAAAGTTATGGATTTCGTCTTGATAGACACAATCGTTTTCAAATACCGCAGCATCAAAGTTGAGGCATGATGCCAAAAGGACTATTCAGGCTTTATCTCTGCAATGCCTTGACATATTGACACCAAACTTTGTATGTGTCATTGTCACCTCACTCTGACCACAACACATAAATTTTGTAACTGCGGCACCTAATGGTCGAAAGTGATAATCCATTAAATCATATTTTTAGTTAACCCTTAAACAGCCAAGAGTGGAAAATGATAAGCAAAATATAATTTCATGTAATAATAATTTCATTTTATATCATCTGGACTTATCCAAAAGAATTTTTGAAATATTTGATATATTTTGGATTTTATGAGTTGTAACTCCCAGTACACGTTGCCTGATTACGGTATATAAAAAAGGACCAAGTCATTAATCTGTTAACTGTTACTGGCCCACTTGCCACTGCATGTTTAAAACAATTATATCCTATACTTCACCTGATCTAATTACATTATCATTTCATTCGAAAGCTTACGAACTCAAGATTCAGCCTGTGAAAACCGTTTTGAAATCGGACCTTGCGTTACCATAAAAATGGTACTTTAAATTCTTTTAGTGAGCTCCTCGCCTAGTGGGTGGTGTCAGGTTTCGTATGACAAAATTAATTTTCAATCAATCAACATTTATTTGTATAGTGCTTTACAACAACCATCAGGTATCCAAAGTGCTCCACATCAAAGATTAAAAATACAACATATCATACAATAAAAGAATAAAACAATAAAATCAGAACAGGTTGCATAGAAACAGAAAAAGGAAATTGACATCTGGCAACAGGCATCTGATCCAGAGATAGTGGGTTCGAGTCCCGCATGAAATGACTTTAGAAAAATTGTGTGGAATATTGTGTCATTTCGATTCCTTTATTATTCAAGAGTTGTACTAATCTTTCTTTCTTTTGGATTAGAAATAAGTATGTTTTGTTCATTCTGTGTTTCACTTCTGTTCATTTTGAGGTCATTTTCACCTGTACTTCTGAACTAGCTGTTTTTTCATGCATGTTAAATTTCTGCTGTTTTTGCTCTTCCTGCTCTACACTGCTGTTGCAGCTGCTTCAGGGGCTTGGCCCCGTATCGCTGCTTGCAGCTATATTTATTATTATTATTATTCTGTTTACATTTCTTCTTCTTCCACTATTGAGTCTATGGCTGCCCATAGAATCGTAAGGTAAAAATGTGAAATTTGGCACACAGATAGAAGTCAGTCCAAAAATTCACCATAGCAAATTTGGAGTCTCTAGCTCAATCAAAATCAATAGCTTTAAATTTTGAATTACGTTTGTGTTAATAACTTTTGAATTGTAAGGGCTAGAGATTAAATTCTTTCTTCCTCTGATTCCTTAGCTCATTTTCCATCATAAAAATGAATGAATTAGAATTTTTAATTTTGAACTCATCTTAGATGGTTTGTCCAATTTTCACCAAAATTGAACCACATCATCTTCAGACCATGGTGGCAAAAAGTTATGAAATTCAAGTTGATTCATTAAACAGTTTTCGAAAAACGTGCAAATATATTTTACGTAGCGCATGTGAAAACAGACGTAAGGCTGTTTCTCCTCAACGCTTTATCATACTCAGACCAAAATCTCAAGCATGCCCTGAGGTTACATGCTGCGTTTCGGCGAAGTGCCATCTACTGGTCCGGAGATACAAATAATGGCTATTTTTGCTCATAACTTCTGAATAGTTTGTCCACAAATCATAAAAGTGATCTCGATAGATTTGGGGTGACATGCTGAGTCGAATGATTTCAAAATTTTCCATATTGCCCATTTTGAAATTTGTAGTAAAATGCTGTGTTTTATGAACGCATTAGCGATTCCTGAATCCTTGCAAAGTCCAATGATACCAAACATGTTCGGTTTCACCTTATGGTGTGTGCAACGTTTTGATTTAACGCTTAAACAACTTTCGCAAATATCTTCGAAACCAGTCTGATCCAAGCGTGCCGCACAAGTCCTGAAAAGTGAAGCCAAAGCACCTCGATCGTCCCTAGGTTGGTGGTCCCAGTAAATGTCGTATACCCCGCCCTCTCCATGTAATGTAAAGGACGTGAGGCAAACTAAATTACACTTCAAATACATTTTTTCCAAATATGTTTTCTGTCATTTTAGGTAGTTTTTATCATGCTGATGTAAGTTTAAGTGTTCGTTTTTTTTTTATAAGCTTGGTCTTAGTTATTTGATGCTATAAAAATGGGAGTGTGACATCATGATTTACAGCTGTGATCAACAGCTTCTCTGAGCACAGTAGTCAACTGAGGCACCAACAGACGTTATCTGGGATTTTAGGGACGAGATTGGAGCTTCAGCTTTAATTTCTATATTTCCATGACTGTTTATTTCACACCGACATAATGAGTTGTTCTGCAGTAAACTGTACAAACCGTTTCTAAGGGAGTGTGGGGCGGGGCCTTGATAACGCCGCTCCACTTCACGCTCACTACTGCTTATACTCTGGTCCCACGCACATTACTGCGCAGAATCAGATCCCAAATCTGCGCAAGATGTCAGCACCATATTGGGACTTTGGCAGCTTAAATTTTCTACAATGGAAGAGAGTGAAGGTACGTCTTCCATCTTTTTTTACAGTCTATGGTCTGATCGAGATGAAACCACTATAGATAAATTGGAAACATAGGTCGATGATTATACGCTAATGGCCAAATGTCAAAATTTAGACTGTAAGTAGCAAACAAAGTCAGGTGTGGGTCATTTTTTATGTGTTCATTCATATAAATGTCTATAACTCCTAAATGAAATGAGATATTTTGACCAAATTTCACATGCTAATGTACAAGGGCACTCTAAGGACACACAAAAAAAGCGGTGAAACTGCGCCATGAAATTGTCACTAACTTCAATAAAGTATTCTGATATAAATTGTTATATTTTACAAATGCATTTGTGTATAATTACGAAACTCGGTATGTGCCATCAGCCCCATGCCCTGAATGTACTCAAAACGTTTCAAGACAGCGCCACCTTGTGGTCAAAAGTTATAATGGAATTTAAAAAAATGCTAATAGCTTTTGAATAAATTAGCTTATTGTAATGAAACTGGTCTTAATAGATTATTTGGTTCATACTGAGAACATAGATACAAACTTTGCCATATTTGGCTGAACTTCCTGTCTGCCATTTTGATTTTCTTTCAAAACCTACTTTTTCAAACCCCTGTTTGTCAAATTTTCACCAAAATTTAATCATGTCATCTTCAGACCATGCTGGCAAAAAAGTTATGGATTTCGTGTTGATAGACAAAACGACTCTGAGGTTGTATCTCTGCATGCAATATCTTCGAAATCGTTAGTCCGATTGAGACGAAACCACCGGAGGAAATTCGGAAACATAGGTCGTTGGCTATATGTTAAAGCCCAAATGCCAAAATTTTGACAGTAAGTGGCAAAAAAAAGCAATCAAAGTCGTGCAAAGTCGTGGTCTCTTTAGATTTGGTGCAGCATGCAGAGTCAGATGATGCCTATTTTTCCCATCACAGCCATTTAGAGTTTTGTAGTAAAATACTATATTTTACAAATGCATTGACGTATTGTTACAAAACTCTATATTGGCTCATTTACACTGAGCAGTACAGTGCAGTACAGTACGGTACACAATTATTTCCGTTTCGATTTTCAGAAGTTGTGAATTGTACCAAAAGTATTGTACCACATTAGTCTGGTACCTAAAGGGTGAGCTAGACTCACTGCAGAACGTTGATTGGTTGACAGAGAATCATCACTTGCGTGTGCTACAAGGGAATGACAACACGAGGCGCCATTTTTCGGCTGTTTTTCCTTGCAACCTGAAGCCTTTGCTCAAACAAAGCTTGTTTTCTTCTTGTAACAAACAGCCACATGCCGAGAAGCAAGAACAAGATCTGCTATATGTCCTCCATTGCTGTTTACTGTGTAACTTTTTTTCTTCGCGCGAGAATGACATCGACCACAACTTTCCGGCATACACCATGCCTATCAAGTAAGGGTACTGTTGGCGGTTGCAACACAAGCCAGATCAGGGTTTACCGTCCTGAATCGTACTGTACTGTACTGTACTGCTCGGTGGAAACGAGCCATAAGTGTATTCGGCACCATGCCCTGACGGTACTAAAAGATAGAGTCGGGGTACTTGAAGAGTCCGGACTCGAGTCCAATTTTGAATGAACTCGGACTTGTCACGCACTCGGGTGAATTTGTACTCAGACTTGACACGGACTCTGACATTTTCACAATATATTATTATTAAAAAACTAAACGAAACTACTTACATTGTGTTGTTTCAGCGTTGATCATTGATGTAGCAAATTAGCTAAAAAAAAATATAATAATAATAATAATAATAATAATATATATATATATAATTAATTTTAACGGATTATAATTATAAATATTTTAATTATTTTTAGATTTGACTGTAGCAGAATTAATAGTACAATTATTTAATCAGTTCATCCAATGAACAGAAAGCATAATCAATTGTTAATTCTAGGAAATATATTATCTTCCTGGCCAAAAAAGAATAACCTTTTCCAACTAAAGTAAATAAAGTTCTAGCAGGGTAATAGCATAGGTATTGCTAGATCAAGATGTTTAAGTGACTTCGATATGTGGCAAACACAGAGACAATAAAGCGTTGATATAATGGTTTAATAAATGAAACTAGGGTAGGCTACACACAACTAAACTAAGCAAAGATTGTATACAGAATCAAGAAAGTAAAGAAAAGTGAAGAAAGAGAGAGAAGAAAAGAGAATGGCAAGATTACAATCAATTAACCACAACCTATGAGAAACATGAGAGAATCAGGGTCACCTTAAAGGGGCACAATAACTTAGAAACGCATCTAAAGGCTGCGAACAGGTACTTGCATTGACTTAGGTTGCTGAACAAGTCCAGATGCAGGAGATTCTTGATGATTTTGCCTGGAGTGCGCTGAAGCGTTCGTTTGGGTTCTTGGTTTGGTTCACGATGAATCCAAAGAAATTAACTTGGTCCCACGTTGAATCCAAAGAAGTTCACTTGAAGATAAAGTTGCCGGAAGAAGACAGGAGAATGTTGTCTCAAAGACACTGAGCAAAGATCTGACCTAATCAGATACTCTTAAAAGTCCTATCAGTTCACACCCATTTGGTGAGGTGACTAATCCAAGATGCCAGGGAGAAAGTCTTTGTTCATCTTATCCTCATTTGCATGTTCATGCTGGCATGGAGAATTGGTGCAGTCTTTATATAAAAGTATGGTACAAATATCATGATGCACTTTATCCTAACATATTGTACACCACTGATTATAAAATCAAAAGAGGATTCTTTTGATACCAATAAAGGGGGGATTTGAAGATGTTAACCCTCTGGGGACCAAAAACGCGCCCCGCATTTTGCTAGTTTTTTTTTTTTTAGCAATGCAAAATAAACTCAAAATGCTCTGTTCATTTTGATCTTTAATTTTCGTGTTATACATCAATCGATCCTGTTCAGTTTCTATTTTTTTTCTGTATACTCACAATAAAAATAAAGTGTTTTGCTTTTTGCCAAATAAAGAAAAATTAACATGATGCGAGTTCTGCACTCTCTCTGTCAGTGAACTCCAATTTGAAACGCGTTCGAAAATGATCTGTAACTCCACGAAAATTCAGTCAAACAGGCAAACATACCCACGGGCATAAAGCTTGAGATCACATCTTTTAAATGAAGTAATTTATATAAAAAAACAAATATTCTCATCTTCTGTAATCTGTATGAAAAGAGAGTGATTCCAGTCGAGCTCATTACGAGCTCATTAACTTTAATTCGTTCACGCCTACTCACGGAGCGTGAAGAGTCCACATTTTCATCAGAAGAAGAGCGCGACTACTCTGATGACGACCGTTTGTATTTTGAAGAGCGACTTGATCCAGCCGTGGATAGAATTTCGGATGAGTAAGTATTTAGTCTTACTTGCATTAGTTGACAAGCTATTCAATATAAACATGTAGCTTACATATTATACTGGGTGGACTATTTTCCACTTGCCATCCAGAGTATTGACATTCGATATCTACCTATATTCAACACGATCTAATGAAAGTGCGTATCTATACCATGAATTTAATATCTCGTACCATTTCAACGTCAAAAATGTTTGTTTTTTTTGTTTGTTTTTTAGTGCATATGCTACGCACTGTAAACCCCTTGGTTAGGAAATTTGTATTTGTATGTGTAAATGATATGTTTAGATCATTATGTATGAAAGCTAGAATTTAGAAATTATTTTAGAAAATAGGCCTAGTAGGTGTTTAGATTATATTTTGACTAGTTTAAATGCTGCCTCGTTATCATTAACGATGCATGCTCGCAAATATCAGTTGTAAATGTGTGTAAATGTGCTGAAATGTGTAAATATACCCAGTTAATGAAGTGCACAAATGTGTTAGGCTAATGTTTGCGGTGTGCCTCTCCGGTAATGGCCCATTGACACGCATATAGGCTTATTGCACGCGTCTAAAATTATTTACATCAGTTATTCATTATAGACTAATGCTACTATAGTTATATATTTATGTAATAATATTCTTCAACTTTTTTAAAAGGAATGTAGCTTCATCACTACCTCCGCCTACAACTCGGAGTGCGCTTAGCAACACAGTCAGAAATCAGAAAGAGTAAGTACATATTTACCCACTATTTTACAGATGTTAGTTCAATTTTGTTTATACTTAGTGTTAATACAATATGAGCCTATGACTTTATTATTTATTTTTGGAGATTGGTTGATGATGTTACATATGTTTTGTGTTATCAGCATTGCTAAATGTCCATCAGTTATGCATGTGCTGGAATAGTACTCTGTAAAATATATGATAATAATAGTTTTTAACTTTTTTTAAAAGGAATGTAGCTTGTTCACTCGCCTTCCACTGCAACGAGGACACGCAGCAACAAAAATCAAAAAGAGTAAGTACATATTTACCTACTATTTTACAGATGTTAGTTACATTTTGTTTATATACTTAGTGATGATACAAATGTATATGTGCCTGTGTGGCTTTGCAAAAAATGTGTTGTTATGCATGCACAATATAACAATTATTGATTGGTAATGTTAATATAAAAGAGCTTATATTGTGTTGCTTTATCAGCATTGCTAAATGTCCATCAGTTATGCATGTGCTGGAATAGTACTCTGTAAAATATATAATAATAATAGTTTTCAACTTTTTTTAAAAGGAATGTAGCTTGTTCACTCTCGCCTTCCACTGCAACTCGCAGGACACGCAGCAACGGAAATCAAAAAGAGTAAGTACATATTTATCTACTATTTTTTACCTACTACTGTGGCTTTGCAAAAAATGTGTTATGCATGCACAATATTACAATTATTGATTGGTAATGTTAATATAAAAGAGCTTATTTTTTTTTTTTTTATCAACATGCTGATTGCCCTGATAGCCCTGACATGCTGATAGTACTTTGATCAACCTTTATTAACCTTTATTAATATTATTATTTTTATAGGAATGTGGCAAAGAGGGCCAAGACAAACATTCAGACGAGCAACAAGGAGTCCACTCTGTAATGGAAAACAGAGACTGACATTGATATGGTTCCACAGACTCTGAGATTCCTGCCTGCCCGGGAACTTGGACCACAGCTGAGTTCTGCTGACACACACACTCCACAGACTCACTTCAAAATGTTTTTTTTTCTGAGAATGCAGTGTCAACTGCACCATTTCATGGAATGTGCACATGAGTAACCCAGATGCAGAAGGAGAATGACAGAAAGAGGGGCACACCTGAACATGACCGTCTTTTCAGAGTCAAACCTCTCATGGACACTATCCGTCATGCTTGTAAATCCATCTATCATCCTAGAAGAAACTTAGCTGTGTATGAAAGAATGGTGGCATGCAAAGCACACACAGGCATGACACAGTACATGAAAGCTAAGCCAACCAGATGGGGTTTCAAGTTGTTTGTTCTTGCAGACTCCTCAAATGGATACACTCTGGACTTTTCTGTGTACACAGGAAAGAACAACTTTCCCACAGGCCATGGACTGTCATATGATGCTGTAACATCTCTTTTAGACTGTAAAGTTTTAGGCTCTGGGTACCATGTGTACATGGACAATTTTTACACAAGCCCACAGCTCCTAAAAGACTTGTTTGCAATGAAGTTTGGTGCATGTGGTACTTACAGGGACAACAGGAAGGACTGCCCACGTGATACAACTAATTCACTCTCAAAAAAATCTGCCAAGGGGATCCATCAGGTGGATTCGGGATGGACCTCTTGTATTTGTGAAGTGGATGGACACACGTGAGGTATCTGTCTGTTCCACCATTCAATCTGCTTATACTGGTGAGACTGTGCAGAGGAGGGTGAAAACACAAGATACATGGAGGACAATGACATTTCCATGTCCTGCACCTGTGACTGCCTACAACAAACACATGGGTGGTGTTGACCTGTCCGATCAACTCTTACAGTACTATACTGCACAACACAAAACAATGAAGAGGTACAGAAAGATCTTTCTACACTTCTTGGACATTGCTGCCACCAATGTTTTCCTTATCCACAAAGAGCTATGTGGCAACATGACCCATAAACAGTTCATGGAACAGCTTATTGCAGAGCTCTGTGGTGTGTCACAGAAAGTAGCACCAAAACAAACCAGTAGTGACCATGTGCCGGTTCCAGGAGCTGAGCTGAGCTTAGATGCAAAGAACATTTGCACAGTTGGTCGAAAGATCTGTGTGCTTTGCAAAGGACAGCTTGGTAAAAGGCAGGACACACCTTGGAAATGCCAGGCATGTAATGTTCACTTGTGTCTTCAGTTGAACTGGAACTGTTTTCAAAAATGGCACCAAGACATGTAACTGTATTCTCAAAACAATCGGATTGCTTTGATTTCACTACTTATATCCAACTTTCCGAACTTCCGCTACTAGCCTTAGCCCGCTAGCATAGCAGGCGTGGTCTGCGAGGATAGCAATCTGCCTTTACTTTTGTTTATTTTGCTCACATTTGATTTGCTTAGAGCCCGCATCAACGGGGCATAAGCATTTACTGTGCGATACCTGCCTTTACTTTTGTTTATTTATCGCTCACAATTGCTTTGTTTATAGCCGACTGATTATTTATTTTGCTCACATTTGATTTGCTTAGAGCCCGCATCAACGGGGCATAAGCATTTACTGTGAGATACCTGCCTTTACTTTTGTTTATTTATCGCTCACAATTGCTTTGTTTATAGCCGACTGATTATTTTTTTATTTTGCTCACATTTGATTTGCTTAGAGCAAATTTAGAACATTTAGTTCCTCCACATAGAGGAATTACAATAAAACAGATTGAAAAACAAAACCTTTGAATCTCCTCTCATTCTTTGTTCAGGCTGCCTCACTTGATGGGCCATTAGCCATTGGGGGAGTGTCTATGTCACACCCCTGGTCTGAATCTCATTAACATCCATTAGTCAAAAGTCTTGTGGACACATATTTAGTATGTGTTTTGTGGTCTTATTTCAGCAACTTTCATTTTTATTTTTTTCAATAACCACGCATAAACATTATTCTCTTAAAAATACAAACATGTACATACATGTTGCTCACATATTATGGTAGCCCCGTTAACATGTTTATAAATAACTGAAAAAAGCACAAATGTCAGGGCATTTCAAAACATCCCAAGGGCCCCAAAAACACCTTGGTCCCCAGAGGGTTAAAGCAGTGATACATCATCTTTGGACATCAACATTTGAAGTCACTCTAACATAACTAAAGAATCATAACTAATAAAACATAGGGAGACATGCATAAAACACAGGAGAAATACTATAAACATTTGGGAAAGTTTGTGGGTAAGAATGGAGTAAATGTCTTTTGTGTATTGGAGTTTATCTCTATAGTCTTTAACCAAATGGCTCGTGCTGTCTTTGAGGGTGGCAGACACAGTCTCTTGCTCAGATCGTTCAGGAGAGCAGAGGTGATAATGGCCTTTGAAGAGAACTGGGGCCCGTTCTTCGTACGTCGCTAACTCAGTTAGCTGGATTTGATTGTTGGCGATTTGGCATGATCTTGGATTGTTTGGTTCTTCGAAGCTCATCCTGGACTTGCTGTCATAGCAACAGGTGCGCAAGCTTAAACCTGCTCGGGAGCAGGCTTATTTCATGTAAACAGGATTAGATCGCGGCTTTATAAGCGGAGCTGATACGGGAAGTCCAGCGCAGCGCGATAGTGCACACTTTCTGAGATATATATTTTTTCTTGTGACTCGTGAGATTGTCGTTTACATTATTAAATAGTTGGAAACGCACATTTATTTTCGACTTGTCAGAGTCTGGCTTTAACTACAGCACAAACTGTTTGCATTGCCCTAAGATTATTTGCGAGTGGCTCTTTCCTTTACACTATTGGAGATGTGGAGAACTTGATGGAAAGTGCTGTCTGTCGTGTCATTCGGAGTTTACCTGGCGCTTTTAGGTTTAAAAAACAGGTTTTAGGTTTTTTGTGGCATTTCCAAGCCACTGAAGACCCAATGTTGTAAAGCAGTTTTTTTTAAAGCAGTTTTTTTTTTTTTTTTTTTTGGCTATCATAATTTTTTATGAAGATCATGCAATCATGACCATGCCGATTACAGTATGTGTCACTCAGGCTTCACTAACGTGATTGGTACCATAGACTATAGGCTCCTGCCTGCAGACAGGTGTTTTATGACCCCATTCCCTGACCCAAACCAGTTACAATGCAGCTCTGGCCAGGACAAGGGCACACAATGAAATTAACTTTGGCTAACTAAAGGGAAGATTTCAGTGTTGCATGTGCCATATTACACAACACTGCCAAAAAAAAAAAAAAAAAAAAAAAACACTTTTCATTAAATGTTTAATAAAAGACAAATATGCTTAGTTCCTTGAGTTTTATTTCAATTGTTCTTTGTAAAGAAAAGCCAGTGGTCAAGTGCCTGCAACAAGAGATATTAGACACATGCCTCATGCAACAAATAAAAAGGAAAAGTTGGCTATACACTGCCCACCTGTAGGCCTATGTCTCCTCTGTCTGTGCAGACTCTTCTGTAGGCCTTTCTGTAGATGTGGAATCCTGCAACTTATATTGCAGCCATAAAGCAAGTATAAATTAAGTAAAGTTATTTATGCACTTGCAGGTAGGCTAGTTCCTCCATATGACAGTTATCTGAGAGGGTTTATTCACTGTCCAGTGCAATGGAAACAAATAGACATTACAAAGTCTTATACTTTCTTTCCTTTGGAAAGTTAGAAAATGTCCACTTACTGCACATATTTCAGCCACCACTTTCTTGGGAACAGATACAAGTGTTGGTGTATTATGTAAAAGTGCACAAAAGAGGAAAACACAATGCCATTACAATGAACTACACTCGGAGAAAAATGTGATCAATAACTCATGGCAAAATATTTTTACATTAACATTAACATAAGTTTATCAGTTTTCACTTTCACAAGTCAAAGCAATTCATCATTACTCAAGATTTAACAGTTGAAATGACTATGTCCTTAATTTAATGCAGCAAAAATTATTTTACAGTGTAGGCTACTAAGATCTTTTCTTTTTTTTCAGCCTTTTTCTTGGTTGCTTTTGTAAACAGACAACCATTTATTTAACAGTGCCTTTTATAGAAGAGACTATAATATAACTAAAAATTACCATTATGTAGAATATTTTTGTACTTCACTTTTATTTGTTCCCATGTTCTAGTGTGGTGACTCTGACATTACAATGAACAAAGTAATTATGCAATTATTAAAATACAAAAATATAGGCTAATAAGTGATAAAAACATTTAACATGGCCACTTCTAACGGATTTAAATTGTCTGCTACTTTTTGCCAGCCCTCTCTCCTGGCTTTTGCAGACTTTGAGGTGTTCCCTGGCGTTTTGATTAAACATTAAAATTCCGAATAAACTTCGACTATTAGTTCTTGCTCTGCTGAGGAGAAAAACTGAGCGCGCTCTTTGGCCACGCTGAACAGCCAATAGCAGCGTTGCTGATCAATGTTTCTACTATCGATACATATCCCCTTTTAAGCCAGCGCATGAACGCGCAGTTATCTCAGATAACTCAATCCAGCGATACTAATCATAAGCAACAGGTGTGTTCGAAGAACCCAATTAGCCGGATCATGATTAGCATGATGATATCATCTTGGATGTGTCATTTGATCTCGGATGTAATAAGCAACGTACGAAGAACGAGCCCCTGGTTTGAGGGCTGATGACAACAGGGGAAAGGGGGAAGGTTTTATGAAGCCTAGAGCATTTCGGATTAAGTCCATTCGTTACATTGAAGCCAATCACAGACATTTATATTAAGTGCATGAACGCAGTGGCTAATCAATCAGAGCCGTTTTAGAGTCACCATGTGGAGAATTCGCTCTAATTGTATGTTCAGAATCAACACAAGCTTTATACTTTTGCAAATCCCCTCATAAACAACAAAGTCTAGACGCGATGTAAATAAGAGATTCATTGTGCAGATGCGGACAACTTCAACGTTTATGACGAGAGTTTTAGTAAGAGTGCATAACGCGGTAGCCTATGGCTTAAAGGAACACTTCGACTTTTTGGGACTTTGGCTTATTCACCATATCCCCCATAGTTAGATAAGTCCATACATACCTTTTTCATCTCTGTGCGTGCCGTAACTCTGTCTGACGCACCCACCGCTAGCCTAGCTTAGCACAAAGACTGGAGGTAAACGGCTACAGCTAGCATACTGCCTAGAGCCCTGCACGGGGCAAAACATCCAGCCCTAACCGAGACCTGGCCCGTGGTGTTCAAGCCCTAATCCGGCCCCAGCCCGAAAACGTCTGCAATTTTTCAGCCCGAACCCAACCCGAGACCAACATCAATATCACTTTGAGCTCTCTCTGACGCGCACTCTCTGATGCGCGCTGTCTCTGCTAGACGCACACACAAGACGCACACACATACACACACACGCTACTAGGTAAAATTTTGTTATAGGCCTCAAACATAACTACCACCACCGACAATTATGCCCACAAATATTAATACAGACTGTCCATTACAGAGAAGCATAAGCATGCAGTAGAGAATATTATATAGCCAAATGTGATCCAGCAGTAGGCTAAATAAAGATT
The DNA here is from genome assembly GCF_963993115.1 of Abramis brama. Classification (NCBI taxonomy): domain Eukaryota; kingdom Metazoa; phylum Chordata; class Actinopteri; order Cypriniformes; family Leuciscidae; genus Abramis; species Abramis brama. The sequence continues at coordinate 22,916,684 of NC_139976.1, forward strand.
TATGGCCTACCTTTTTTATTGTCAAGTAACTTTACTGAAGAACAATGTTTCAAAGAACTCTTCGCCAACTGGCTAACGTTAAATAATAATAAAAAATATAATAAAGAAAAAAAAAATCTGTTGAACTGAGTAGGTTCATTCACTGTTTATTTGTGATCGTTGTGAAGAAAAAGAATAGCATCCACTGTTGAAGGCTTCAGGCTCGGTAATCAAATCAAAACTCTTTCAAAATGCAGCTTTTCCTGAAGTATTGAGAACTTTTAGTGACTCCTTACGCTCCAACTTCTCCCTGATGCTCTGGTCAACTGTCACCTAATGCATTGCACGCGCGTCACGTTACTTGCGTGTTCGCATATTGCGTTGCATATTTATAGTATTAGCCTATCAATATAACAATATTCCATACAGTAGTCTGCGCTCTGCACGTATATTATGGGCACGATGAAAGGAGAAAAGCTAAATGAGCCCGAGTCCGACAAAAGCCCAATCTGTAAAAAAAAAAAAAAAAAAAAAAATTTGACCCCACTGCTCCCAATAAGTGACAAAATAACGCCAACATTTTCCTATTTACATGTTGTGATTTGTATAGTCAAAGTGTGTACAAATAACATGGTCACATATTCTCAGAAGGCAAAGCACTGCTAACTTGGGCGGAGTGATTTGCTCACAGCGCCTGAGAAGCCCCGTGGTGAGGAGCAGAGTTCGCTCAGAATTGGAGTAAATCACTCTGCAGAAGTAACAGTGCTTCGTCTTCTGAGAATATAGTTCCCAGTATGTATACGGTTAAAAGATGGTTGTGTCTCATGTGACCTTGTTATTCGTACACGCTGTGACTATACAAATCACAACATGTAAATAGGACAACGTTGGCATTATTTTGTCACTTATTGGGAGCAGTATGCTAGCTGTAGCCTTTTACCTCCAGTCTTTGTGCTAAGCTAGGCTAGCGGTGGGTGCGTCAGACAGAGTTACAGCACGCACAGAGATGAAAAAGGTATGTATGGACTTATCTAACTCTGGGGGATAAGGTGAATAAGCTAAAGTCCCAAAAAGTCGAAGTGTTCCTTTAAAGGGAGCGCTATTGATGATCTCTAGAGGACCAGTGGTTACGTTCACACTGTAAAGTATAAAGAGTGGTAACTGCATTTAAATGTGGGAGTGAATCCGCTAAATTATAGTCCTGTGAGTCATGAAATTGCGATGATTGGCACAGTAACCATAGCAACATGAAAACGTGATAGCAACATTTTGACGTCTAATAATGTTATGATTTTTGTTACATTTGCACTTTAGTCATAAGTTTACATACACCTTGCAGTTTTTTTTATAAAAAAAATAAGAAAAAGAATCATAAAAACATTGTTTTTATTTAGCACAGCCCTGAAAAAGCTTTTTCACATAACAGATGTTTTAAGTATAGCCTAGTCCACAAGACAAAATACAAGACAAATTACATGCACTTGATTTTTAATATTGTGTGTCATTGCCTGAATGATTCACTGAACTGTTTGTTTGTTTGTTCGTTTGTTTTGTTTGTTTTGTTTTTGTAATGGTTGTTCATGAGTCCCTTGTTTTTTCCGAACAGTTAAACTGCCCAATGGTCTTCAGAAAAATCCTCCAGCTCCTAAACATTATTTGCTTTTCCAGCATCTTCTGCATATTTGACTCCTTACTAGCAGTGATTGTACGATTTTGAGATCCATCACTGGTGACAACTGAGGGACTCATACACAACTATTACAAATGCTGCAAATATTCAGTGATGCTCAAGAAGGAAACATCTATTAAGAGCCAGGGGGTGTAAACTTTTGAACGGGATGGTTGGTGTAAATTGTTCTTATTTTGTTTAATAATTCATTAATTAATTTAGAACTGGCATTCAGAAGGCTAAATAAGATATTAACATGTAAAAAAAAAAAAAAAGAATAAAAAAAAAAATTTACATATCACCATCATCTTACTCAAAGGTTTACCCCTGGCTCTTGATGCATCGTGAAAGATTTACAATAGGTAAACTGCAACCGTATGACTGCAACTATACAATGCAATCCTTTTGTAAAGGTTAAAATATTAATTTAAGAGCTCAGTGTTGAGACCTTTCACCAGAGTTTGATTGAAAGGCGATCTGACCAATCATAATCATACAATCATATCTGCCATTTTTGTCCGTCAAACAAACCAAACCAGTTAGTAGATTATATTCAGTTGACTTAAACTGAAAAATGGTGTGTATTGATGTCTTTTTGCAGTTCTGATGTTCATTCATGTTTAATTCGTGCTATAACTAGAAGAGATGATCAGTTTACGTGCTGCTCGAACTGAGGCGCTACACATTAAAGTGCCACAAAACAGTATTTGTTTGAATTTCACAAAAATTACAAAATTTTAAAGTCTTTATTTCATACCAAAAGTAACCTGCTTTGTCGTGTCTGTTAGCGCATAGTCAGTGTCCTCTTTGCTCCGCAATATATCTTTCACTATGTGAGAACATGATGTGTGGACCGGAGTGAGAGCGGAATGGCTTTTCGGACTCGGATGTTAAGGACTCGGACTCAAGTCTGACTCGGCCCCCTTTGGAATCGGACTTGGACTTGGACTTGATTGGTAAGGACTTGGACTCGACTCGGACTCGACAAAGGTGGACTCGGACCCAACACTAGAGTTTCGGGGCAGCGCCACTTTGTGGTTTAAAGTTATAATGACATTTCAAAAAGTGCTAAAAGCTTTTGAATAAATTTGTCTATTGTAATGAAACTGGTCTCAATAGATTCCTTGGGTCATGCCGGGAACATAGATGGGCCATTCTACAGAATTGGTGCAAACTGCTGTCCCTCATCCAAAAAACACATTTGAAAAGCATTTAATTATTAAAATCTTAGATGTTTACTAAGATCCTTCAATTATCTATTGAAACCCACAATAATATTTAAGATATCAGTAAGCTTTATATATATATAAATCATCATTTATGGGCTACTTTCAATTAGGAGGTGGCTGTCCCAAACCCTAACCCCTAAATTTCAACTTGTGAAAATGATATTGAAATATTTTTTGCAAATTTTTCCATTCTTGTTTAAAAAAAAAAAAAAAAAAAAAAAAAAAAAAAAAAAATTATATATATATTATTATTTTTTTATTTTTTTTATTTTTTTAATTAAGTTAAAAAAAAAATGTATTTTATATTTTATTTTTAAATCATGAAACTTTATCTAAAAAAAACGTGTCCTGCATTTTCATGTCACTACCAAAACAGTGAATGTTGTAGTCCATTGGCTGAGACTGATTTTAACCACACCCCTACATTTTTGATCAGGAAATATTCCTGTGTCCCTCTCTCTCATGTGCTATATGGTGAGTAGATTGATCCCATCATTTTGAGGTAAATGTGTTCTAAAGTCTAAAAATCTGTGTGTAACTTTAAGGAATGTCACTACCAAACTCATTTTTTCTGCTATTGAGAAAACTTTTTTGGATGTTATTCCATAAAATTTAGTTGTTATATGTGTTCAACTGTTCTGACCAGTGATTGCTAACCATGTGCTGATTAGCATCTTTGAGCTAGGCGCAAAAGTATCTAAAATTGTCACTACCAAAACAGTCACAACCGAAACATGTCTTGAAGTTTCGGTTGTGACATTATTGTTTTGGTAGTGACAAAAGGGAACACATAATCCTTTATTTGGAGGAATAAACTACATTTTAGTACAGTTATGCAAATAATTACTACTGTAGTATGTTTTAGTAGTGTTTTAGTGTTTTAGTATGCAAGGTTCTGTTAAAATTCTGTAATGTGATGAGGTTACAATTACTTAAGGTTGCAGTCCATGATACTAGCTTAGGTGTAAGGTTTTTGTCAGTAATGTTAATTTCTATGATTAACTTGACAGGGAGAATGACATAAAACACCAACATGCCTAAAAAATGAGAAAAACTACAACAGAGAGACAGAGAGAATACAAACAAAGGTTGAGGGAAGACTCAGTGAAGTACGAGGAATACTTAAGGAAAGAAAGAGAAAGAAATAAGAAATGAAGGGAAGAAGGAAAGTTGAAGAGTATCAGTGAATTATCTGTCCCCCGGAAGAAGTCACGAGTAGGCATGTCCAGATCAACCCAGCAGTATTCGAAGCAGTGTGTGAAAAGTTAAACTGTTGAAAAAGTTAAACTCTCTCTCTCTCTCTCTCTCTCTCTCTCTCTCTCTCACACTCACTCACTCACACGCACACACACAATCGCATGTCTAGATCAACCTGTTCAAAGCAGCATGTAAAAAATTGTAATTTGTAAAACTGTTGAATACTCCTTAGAACAAAGGAAAATTATTCTGAAATTAATGTTTTATGTAAGCACACACACACACACACACACACACACAGTTCAGTGGTTCTGGAGATTTATCTGAATGAGGAAAATTATTCTGAAATTAATGTTTTATGTAAACACAAACACACAGACCCATTTTTCTGGCTGCTCTCCTAAGGGCCCGAGTGTGCTCGTTGTACCACGGCATTGGACTATTTTCTTTAATCTTCTTTTAGCGCAACGGAGCAACTGTGTCTAAAGTGCTGGAAAAGAGAGAGTTAAAAGTTTCTGTCGCAATATTGAGTTCTTCTAAGCTATCTGGGATGCTGTGATGATGAAACTGATCAGGAAGATTATTAATAAAGCAATCTTTATTGACAGAAGTGATAGGTCTAACATATTTGTAACACGGAGTCGGCTTTGCAGCCTTGGCTAAATGAAGTTTACACGAGACTAGATAATGATCTGAGATGTCATCGCTCTGCTGCAGAATTTAAACGCATCAACATTGATTCCGTGTGATAATATTAGATCTAGGGTATGATTACGACAATGAGTAGGTCCTGACACATGTTGTCTAACTCCAATAGAGTTAAGAATGTCTTTAACCCTCTGGGGTCGACAAACGCGCCCGCGCGTTTTGCTGGATTTTCTTCACATTGTAGCACAATAAACTTCAATTACTCCATCATTTATGGTCATACAGAAAAAAGAAATATAAAAAAAGAATCTGTGATATTTCTACTTTTGTATGTGTCCACTTACAATCAAATCAAAACATTGTGCTTTTGTAAAATAAAGAAAATAAACAGGGTGTGCTTTCTGCCTCCCCGTCGCGGTGAACTTTTTTTTCTTGAGCACGTCTATAAACTGAAACCAAACTCAGCGAATACTTGTCACACATTTATGAGCCATATACCTTTATAAACATTTAAGTGTGTACTTTTAAAACCAACAAGATGTCCAGCTTCTCAAACGCTTCCTAATTATTTTTAATTTGACCACGCCCACAAGCGCAAAAGAGATTCACATGCTAATCTCCACATGGAACGCGAACGCGCTCGTTACCTCAAAAACAAAGCACCAAAAAACTTCACAAGTCTCTGCTTTTCGTCGAGTTTGGAAGACACGCCGTGAGCTTACATTGGATTTACCTCAGAAGAAGAAGAACGCGATTTGAAGACAAGAAAGATGTAAGGTAAGAAATTCTTACATATTAGTTTGTTATTGTTGCATAAATTTCACATTGCAGTTGAACTGTTGCTAGATATATGGTGAATATTATAATATTTAGACCCGTGTTTACTGTTACTGTGTTTGTGGATATCTGCTCAAACGTAGATATGTATATGGTAACCATAATGTTTCATATTTTGGAGCGCGATCGCGTTGGAATGTTTCATATTTTGGATCGCGATCGCGTTTGAATGTTTCATATTTTGGATCGCGATCGCGTTTGAAAAGCAAAACGCACCAAACGGCTTCATGTTTTTACTATTATCTCATTTCATATCATCATAACGAATGGAAACATTTGAAGTAACATATGATAATCAATATATTTTTCTCTAGCGTAGTTGTTACTGAAATCTTTTGGAAGATTTATAGGCTGCTATAGGTTATTGTTATTATTATTTTATGCAGCACTGCGCATAGCCTATGCCTATGTGTGTGTGTGTGTGTGTGTATTCTGTGAATTTTAAAAAGCAATTTTAACCAGAAAAATCTAAAATTTATTCCCAAAATCGTGCAGGCCTTTCTCTTGATATCAGTATGTTCACTTTTTTTTTTTTTTCAGGGCCCAGATGCCACTGAGTCCTGCTGACTTCAACATTCACATGAGTCTCTGTACATGAACATGGTAAAGTGAAAATCAAACACCTTGGAAATGAAAGGTATGTACAATGTTTTTAGGAATGGCACAAAGGTCTCTGTCTTTGGATCATTGTTTTCAATAAGTGCTTTTTTGTCATTTGTTGTGTATCTTTGGATTATGTTGTGTTGTAAATAAATCCAAACAATCAAAAAGCCATTCTTTTTTAAATCTCCTCATTCTTTGTGCAAGGTTGCTCAGAATGATAGGGCCTGATAGCTCCTAATAGGGCCGTTAGGGGAGGGTCTTTGTCTTTCTCAGGTGTGAAAAGCTTACATATTTTAAATTTTTTTATTTTCTTATCTGAATGAGCAGTCAGGGCGAATTTCACATAGTTTTGGAGCAAATATTCTAGGCTACGTGATACAATTTTCAAAAGTCTTGTGAAGAAATAATCAGTATGGGTTTCATGGCCTTATTTCAGTGAGAATTTTTTTTTGTATTTTCACAAACCACGCATAAATGTCATTATCTCAAAACTACAAACTTTTACATACATGCTGCTGATATATTATTGTAGCAGAGTTTGTGCTGAATACAGTGTAATCAGACTTTAGCCATGAAAATGTCACAAGTAACAGAAATAAGCACAAATGTCAGAGCATGTCAGAACACCTCCAGGGCCAGAAAACAGCTCAGACCCCAGAGGGTTAAATGCCAGTCCCAATGCATCTTTTTCGTTATTTACATGTATATTAAAATCACCAACAATTATGACTTTATCTGCAGCCAGTACTAACTCTGATAAAAAGTCAGCAAATTCGTTGATAAAGTCTGTATGGTGACTTGATAGCCTGTATACAGTAGCCAGCACAAATCTCAAACGTGATTTATCATTTACACTATATATTGCTATATTAAGCACCAACACTTCAAAATAATTATATTTGAAACTAGACTTCTTAGTAGTTCCAAAAATATTACTATAAATTACAGCAACACCTCCCCCTTTGCCTTTCAGACGAGGTTCATGTTTATAACAGTAATCTTGCGGGGTGGTCTCATTTAAAGTAATGTAATCGTTTGGTTTTAGCCAGGTTTCTGTCAAACACAGCACATCTAGTCTGTAATCATATCATTAACAATAAGTGCTTTTGAAGTAAGGGATCTAATATTCAGCAACCCATGTTTTATCATTTGCTGTTTTATCTGTTTTTTATTTGTTGAACATCAATAAAAATTTTACCCTTAGATGGGTTTGGAAGTTTTTTGCATGACCTAATTCGGGGAACAGACACAGTCTCTATATGATGATATCTAGGTGAAAGAGGCTCTATGTGATGGGATTTATCTGACCTTGGTGACGTGAGACAGCTAGCAAATGGTCGATTTAGCCAGTCTGTCTGCTTCCTGACCTGAGACCCAGATTGTCATGTTTGAGCTCTAAGACTATGTGCCATATTACTAGAGAGAAGAGCAGCACCATCCCAGGAGAGATGAATACCATCTCTTTTCAACAGGTCAGGTCTGCCCCAAAAACTTTTCCAATTGTCTATGAATTCTATATTATTTGGCGGACACCACTTAGACAACCAGCCATTGAGTGAGGACAATCTACTAAGTATCTCATCACTCCTGCGAACAGGAAGGGGGCCAGAGCAAATTACAGTGCCTGACATTGTACTTGCGAGTTCACACACCTCTTTAACATTAATTTTGGTGATCTCCGACTGGCGGAGTCGAACATCATTTGTGCCGATGTGAATAATAATCTTAGAGAATTTATGATTAGCATTAGCCAGCACTTTTAAATTTGCTTTGATGGCGCTCTGGCTCCCGGCAAACATGTGACTATGGTGGCTGGTGTATCTATTTTCACATTCCGTGTAATAGAATCGCCAATAACTAGGGCACATTCAACAGGATTCACAGTGGGTGTTTCACTGAGTGGGGAGAATCTATTTGAAGTTGTAATCGGAACGCAAGAGTGGTGTTTAGTCCCGCAACTACAGCTCCTCACCGTCAACCATCTTGGTACCAAATTAAACCTCTCGGTTTGCCGAAGCTAACTATATATATGAGGTTACCATAAAATGTATTATACTATGTCTACCATCTTTTGGAGTAGAAATGACGAATTCTAACACCGCCATAAACCATGCAAATTAGGCTGTCAAGAGGAGACAAAGAAACTCTCTCCCGCTCAAAGTTTCTGAATTCTATTGGTCGGATTACCCAGTAAAGGTGTGGACTACGATTCCCTTAAAGGACGATGACGGTGCTCATCGTCTCTGCATGTTTTTCTTTTTCTTCAAGTTTGTCCTCTCCAAATTTGTTTGGTGTTTTACTTTTGTTTTCTTAGCTTTTTGTATTAGTAGTATCTCTGGCTTCTCGCCTTGTCTCAGTCTCGGGCTCATTCATTTCTATCTACGAGTGAAATGGACTTAGCCTGAATTTCCGGCAACTCTGCTTACAAGTAAACTGTTTGAACTTCCCACAAACGACACACGCTCGGAAGAACCGAAAGAACGCTTCCAACTAATGGACACACCGAGGACGGACACTCACACACATGCATTCTTGCTCAACAACAAAGATCCATGCAAGTATTATTTTATCGAGATTTAAATGCGTTTAAGATTATCTGCCCCTGCTTTAACCCTCTGAGGTCGGCAATCACGCCGGCGTGATCTGCTCGCTTTTTTCCTTATCAGTTGAATTGAGACCCGAAATACTCTTTTGACTTTGATTTTACAAACAAGTTTCATACATCAATCGATTCTGTTAAATGTGTATTATTTTTGTGTATACTCACAATAAAAACAAAGTGTTGTGCTTTTTGCCAAATAAAGAAAAATAAACACGAAGCGAGTTCTGCCTTCTCTCTGTCAGTGTAGTCCATTCTGAAACGCGTCCGAAAATGAACAATAACTCAGCGAATACTCAGTTAATCAGGCATACAGACACACAGGCATGAAGCTTGAATTCTCTTCTTTTAAATGAAGTAATTTATATAAAAAACAAATATTCTCAGTTCATGTAATCTGTAAGAAAAGAGCGAGATGTCAGTTGTTCTCATCTCATCTAATTATTTTTAATGTGACTCCGCCCACGGAGAGTGCGCGCTATTCAAACGCAAATGACTGAGGCAATCCACGCAAACCTGTGAACGCCCCCATATCAGCTCGAGAAAACACAAGTTTAATCAGATCATTGTAGCCTACTTGTTTACACCGTCTCGCAGCGCTGTGAGGAATAATAATAATAATGGAAAATGTACCTCAGAAGTGCGGGTATTTCGAGGAGCAAGGATCCGACTGAGCTGAGGAATACTGTAGTAAGTTTTTTTTCCTTCTCAAGTGAATCGCGGTACTGTGTGAATGAATGAACGGCAGAGATGCGCTGTTTACCACAGCTCGCACACTCGCGTTTCTGTGTGTGAATGAATGATGATGTTTTAGCAAACTGTATTGCTATACTGAGATGAGTAAAAATCGACTGAAATATGTTGAAATAAAATGTAGGCTATTTGTATAAGCAACGTATTAAACTGCAAATTAACATTTATATGCCCTAATATTTCATAAAAACAACGTTACAGTCAGGCGAAATATGAAAGACAACATTTTGTTGACTAGATTTGGGTACAGTTTTTACTGTAGAATATACTGCCACATCAAATAAGCTTTTGTTTAGCAATTTCTGCTCATATGTTTTATATATATACATATGTACATATATATGTTTATTTTTGTAAAAATAAAGTCATCAACTAAGATGTTAGCTGTTCCAATGTCAAACTAATGAATACATAATAAAATGTAGGACTATAATCATTTTTTTACAAAGAAAGAGTACACTTGAAATATTGTTGAAATTGTAATTATTGTTGTAATTGTAACCTTTTTAATAAAATAGCAAAAGATATTTACAAGATAGATGTAAGCAAAATCTTAAATGGTCAATATAAGTCTTCTTCTAAATATATCTTTTGTCCTTGCATTGTGGCTCAGTCAGTGTCACACCTGAATGAATGGCTCATTATGCAGAGTCATTACGCATAATGGGTGGGACATTGTATTCTCAGGTGTAAACCACTCCTCGTTCACGCCCCCCTCGCATATTGGCTTTCCAAGCAAAACCTGTCTTACCCAATTTAAATCAATGTATTGTTTTATGTGAACGATAAAGCAAGACTATTTTCACATAATTTTGAAGCCAGAACTCGAAGCGACAACATCCATTAGTCAAAAGTCTTGTGGACACATATTTAGTATGAGTTTTGTGGTCTTATTTCAGCAACTTTCATTTTTATTTTTTTCAATAACCACGCATAAACATTATTCTCTTAAAAATACAAACATCTACATACATGATGCTTACATATTCTGGTAGCCCTGTTTGTGCTATATAGAGTGAATTTACACCTTTGCCATTATCATGTTTATAAATAACTTAAAAAAGCACAAATGTCAGGGCATGTCAAAACATCCCAAGGGCCCCAAAAACACCTTAGACCCCAGAGGGTTAAAGGAGAACTCCGGTCAATTTTAACATTGAGCTCATTTTTTTGTACATTTGGAGTGCTGTCAATACAGAGAACAACGACAAAAATCGGTGTTGCCTACACCATGTTATCCTCTTTTTAAAATTTGCACCCTGTTGACCTCAATAGGGCAAGTTTTAAACCTGCTTTTAGCCTCTTAACATCCTTGATGTGTCATTACAAGTGCCCAGCCATTGTGAGTGATTCCTTCAGAGTGAACACGGGTGAATCTGACTGCAGTAGATGTGAAAGATATGAATAAAAATGATAATATTTCAGCCAGCGCTCATACCTGTATTTACATCGACAAAGTAATCGATTGTCGAGTTCACGCGCGTGATCATAGGTACTAAACCTATGCGCGTGAACTCGACAATCGATTACTATGGACTTTGACCGAAAACAGGATGTAAATACAGGTATGAGCGCTGGCTGAATAAACATAATTTTTATTCATATCTTTCACATCTACTGCAGTCAGATTCACCCGCGTTCACTCCGAAGGAATCACTCATATTGGCTGTGCACTTGTAATGACACATCAAGGATGTTAAGAGGCTAAAAGCAGGTTTAAAACTTGCCCTTTTGAAGTCAACAGGGTGCAAATTTTAAAAAGAGGATAAAACGGTGTAGGCAACACCGATTTTTGTCGTTGTTCTCTGTATTGACAGCACTCCAAATGTACAAAAAAATGAGCTCAATGTTAAAATTGACCGGAGTTCTCCTTTAAGGTGATTTGATTCTTTGCTGGCTCTCAAAGTTTAACTGTTTGTGATATTTTGCCATTCTGTGATCTGCTCTTTCTCTCTTTATTTACTTTCATTATTCTGTTTATATATGTATATATATATATATATATATATATATATATATATATATATATATATATATATATATATATATATATTCTTTGTTAAATGTAGTTGTATGTTTTATAGTTTCATTTATTAAAAACCCATTATACGCTTGATTGTCTCTGTCTGCTGCTCACCGAACAAAACCTCTTAAATGTGTGATCTTAAGCTACAAGCTTTATATTGTTGATTAGCCTACAAGTTAGTAATCTTATATAACAGGAAAGTTATTCTTCATGACCAGAAGAATGGCCTTTCTTGAGAGTTTATAAGAAGAATAATCCTCCTTGAGAGTTGATACAAAAATCGTATGGTCGGTTCGGTGGACGAACAAATTATTTGATGTGAAATTAATTCTTTAGGTATTCTGAAATTTGATCTATAGCCTATCTGTATATTCATAATTGATTGTAATTCGTTGTGGTTAATTATCTATATATAGAGATACCAATATACAGGCTATGTATTCCATTTTTGGGCAATTTAAAATGTGTAGATAATAATTGATCATAACCAGTATGATTAATTATTAATTATATATTCCCCTCATTTAAGCTGATTCGCTACATAAGTAATATGCCATTTATGGGTTTTGACAGGTTGCACATGCAGTGAATGTAATTTCAAAGAATGTGTTTGAAGGATGGGTAAGTTGGGCTGCACACAAATATCAGCACACCAGAATCTGAACTCCTGACCGCTGTTACACTGTGTTTAAACTGGACGAGACTAGCTGTCTACACTGGACATGACAGACCATTGCAAGTCCATTTGTCCTTTGTAAGGACCACCCATTGGCCCAACGACGGAATCCAATGGCCTGGGCGAAGGAATAATGCCTGTATGTCTTTTCAGCACTCCAGTGAAGTTCACTTAATTTATTGGAATTTAGTTTCAATATTACTTTAGCTCTGTGCTTAATCTGACTCGAATTTCAAATGATAATCAAATTTAGATTGCGTTTCTGATTAGAAAATAGTCATAAATATTGATTATGAATTAATTTAGATCTTTGATTATTCTGAGTATCCCATACTTTCAATTATTAATTCACTAAGGGACCCGATGCCGCACAGAGTCACACGCCCCGGGTTTACGTGGATCTCACGGACACAGCCTTGCCAGTCTGATCTTGGTCAGAGGGTGCAGGGTCTGCTAATACCTCTTAAGTCGGTTGCCTACTGCTCACTCATACAAAAAAGTGTAGTTTATTTAGCCACTTCCGTACAACTTGCCAAGTCAGTGATAGACAGAAATCAAAAGGTCTTCAGATGACGTGCCTACTGCTCCGTTCATATGCGCCTTTAGTTTGACCTATCCTGGACACAGAGCTGCGGTAGCACCAGCCTCCTCATAATCTACTAAAATAATGATTTCAGAAAACTTCAGAATAAATCAAGATGTAACATTTATTTGCCAGGCAAAAATGTATCATGCCAATTACACAAGTAAATGATTAAAAGCCAATTCAGAAAAATACATGACATAATTTACTCAAAGATGACTCTAAAAGTAAGTAATGCTTTTCTGAAAGAGACACACAGTGATGTGTCAGTGCTTTCCAACAGGAAAACACTGAAACAGCACTGTATGGGGGATGCCTGGTAAAGGGTCCCAAAGACTGCTCTGTCACCTCGCCTTAAATACCCAGACCAGAACCAAAGGGTTATACAAATATTGTTTAGAGTTGTTTGGGTCAATCCATGTACCCCAGTGGGTAGCACCTGGTTTCGGGAGATATCTTTAAGAGACATCATCCAGAGAAGAGAACAGGATTTTCCTAAGTTCTCAATCTTTCTCATTAAACCAATGACTGCAATGAAATTAAGACCATTTTACCAATCGCACTGAGACACTTAAAATGATACCAAACATGAAAAGGAAAAACAATAGATTCACAAGATACACCATATGTGATATATAGACATTCTTAATGAACTTTCAGTGACTTGAGGAAGGAGAGGGGGGATGAGATGAAGTCAATCAAGGAGACAAGGAAATAAGTTTGGGCAGGGCAAGGTCCTGTGCTCGGTCTTTGCTATCTGTTGTCCAGGGTGCATTTTATGGCTTTATTGCAGGGTGAGTTTTATTTTAGCAGGAAAATCAGTCCTTACACCTTCGTAACAAAACTAGCACAAGAGCTCGGAGTACATCAGAAATAGAATGTGACATCAGTTTACTGTTGGGGTTTTGTCGTGTAGCGTCGCGCCGCATCCAGTGTAGTATCACTGACTATAATGGACGTTCTATTGTCTTTGTCCAGTCTAGACACAGTGTTATGAAATAGCAGTGCTCGGCCACATATTCTCAATGTACCACAACCTCAAGCTTAACCTGACATATGCCTGTGCCATGAACAACAAGGTTCATCGGACTCAGTGAAATATTGGTTGTAGATGGTTGGAAATTTAAATCCATGGCTTAGTGTGGATGTCAAAACCAAAATGGCATATTACTTAACAATTAGTTAATAGTCATGTGCCTCAACAAGTAAAGTCATAACATAATGATACATTGGCAAATCATTAGCTAATGATTAATTAAAGCAGACAATTCGAAGTTGAAGTACATGACTTCAACCCATTGTGGTAATTAACACATTAATTTACACTATTAGTTATTAAAATATGTTATTAAGGAATTAATACATTATGACACATTTAATTATTAACAATTCATATATTACTTAATCTATTAATCAGGTTAACAGGCTAGCGAAATGCTAGCGCAAATAATAGCGCGCCGTGCTAGCGATAACAATTTAGTTAAAAGCTAGCGATGTCAGATTAATGTGATAGGCAATATTACACAAGATCTGATATATGGTGATGAGTAAGTTATATTTAGCAATATAAACAACAAGGAATAATAGTAAATAGACAAAAACGTCAGAAATGGCAGTTTCACTGAAATGCCAAACACTCCCCCTTCGGGTCACTGACCAAGCTATAAGCCTCAAAGAGGCCTCCGATACAATGAAGGCCTACCAAGGCCACTCAAAGGCTTGGAATCATCAGCTACCTTGGATGGGGTACCTTTAAGGGAATATGGCTAGGGGGTCCGAAAGGAGTCCCATCCAGTCACTTTCTGAGGGGGACATAAAGTCAACCCCACATGCCACCGCCTCGGACGTGGTCTATTTTACTGACCTAGTCTTGCCAACAGCCTGTCTGTTTGCTAAACAGAGTCTCTAACATTATTTTGCCTCACTTGTGGAGGCATCCGGTAGGAAGGACTGCAGATAGTGTCAGTAATTGCTCACAGACTGGATCATAGAGACGGGCATCCTGGAGAGTAGAACTCAGCATAGCGCTTTCTAACCCTTGCAAACGAAGGGAGTAACTGTACTCAATCCTGGATCTACACAGTGCTTCAAAGCCCCGTGGAGGGTGGGCACTCTAAAAAGGGACCCTAATAAGGGGAGCGCCTCCAGCCTTAGAGCTGATCTAACAGGGAGGCCTTGTGAGAGTCCTTCGACCTCCTGGCCAGACTTAGGGAGTTAACCCTCTGGGGTCTAAGGTGTTTTTGGGGTCTTTGAGATGTTTTGACATGCCCTGACATTTGTGCTTTTTTCAGTTGCTTATAAACATATTAATGACAAAGGTGTAATTACACTCTATTTAGCACAAACAGGGCTACCATAATATGTGAGCAACATGTATGTACATGTTTGTATTTTTGAGAGAATAATGTTTATGCATGGTTATTGAAAAAACTAAAAATTAAAGTCTCTGAAATAAGGCCACAAAACACATACTAAATATGTGTCCACAAGACTTCTGAATAATGCATTTTGTAGCCTAGAGTTTTTTCTTCAAAATGATGTGAAAATCATCCTGCCTAATCATTCAAATAAAACAATACATTGATTTAAATTTTGTAAGACACTTTTTGTTTGGAAAGGCAATATGCGAGTGGGCGTAAACGATCCAACACCATCATGAATATTGAGTAGTTCACACCTGAGAATACAATGGCCCACATAATTAGCCTTTCATTCAGGTGTGTCACTGAGCCACAAGAAAGAATGCAAGGACAATATATATACATATATATATATATATATATATAAAATTGGTTCACAGTTGGAAACACAGTTGTTGTTTTTTTTCACAAATTGTGCTTGCAAATTGTATAATATCTAAGGTAAACATTTCTCGTAATTGTGCAGTTAATTGTTCTCATACTGTATTTTCAGTAAGTTTTGGAATATATTCTCTACCCAAATGTGTCACTAATAAAGCACAATAAAAATTATTTAAAGAGAAGGCTTATATTGACCTTTTAAGATTTTGTTCTATCCTTGTATATATATTTTTTTGCTATTTTAACCATTTACATTTTAACAATATTTCCAGTGTAATCTTTCTTTGTAAAAACTAAAGTATACATTTTATCATACGTATTTCAAAGTTAAGGATTCATTAGTTTGAATATAGCCTACATTGGAACAAACACTATAATAACATCTTAGTTGATGACTTTATTTTTGACAAAACATAAAATATATATATAGATGTGGCAGTATTTTACAGTAAAAACTTTATAATCTATACGATTTGTGTAGTCGATTTTTACTCATCTCAGTATAGCAATAGAGTTTGGTAAAAGCTGTTCATTCATTCACACACAGAAACGAGATTCATATTTAAACAGTCTTTTTGCGTGTAGCCTACAGACACTATTGCGATTAGAACAAAGCAAATATTGAACTGACCTATTCCTCAGCTGGATCTGTTGCTCCTCGAAATGAAACTTCCAGCACTTCTGAGGTAAATTTTCCAGGATTATTATTAAGATAGTATTATTCCTCACAGCGTCGTAAAGTACATGACTCTGATAACTCGCTGTAGCCTGGTAATACCAAACTCTGCTACTTCGCTTTGCTTCGTAGACAGAGTCTGGCATGGCATAATTGAAAGCGTTTTCTTTCTCGCGGGGGGGCGCTTGTCTGAAGTTTAAAATCATTGGTTACCCGTAAGCCAATCACATAACGTTTGGTTATGGCGTGTGTTATGTGCATGCTCAGCCGCATCTAACTTCCACTGTAAACACATGTATGATGTGAAAACAAAACCATCGAGCGAAATACCGGAGTGAACATGGCTGTGAACGACTTTTGCAGATTATGTGAAGTAAATCTACGCATCCACGGTACAATCAGCGTCTACGTCACGGCTCTCAGCCCGCCCTCTGTTCGTTGATTGGCCGGCTGTTTTCAGGCCGGAGGAAAACGGAAAGCTATTACGCGGTCTCAGACTGAGTACAGAAGCGAAATGAAATTGAGCGGAAGTACGAAGTCTGACGTAGTCAGGCTAAACTCGCTGTGTGTGTTATCCAGCTGATGTGGGCGTTTCACAGGTTTGCCTCAGATCATTTGCGTTTGAATAGCGCACGCTCTCCGTGGGCGGGGTCACATTAAAACATAATGAGCTGAAAGAGAACGACTGACATCTCTCTCTTTTCATACATATAACATAAACTTAGAATATTTGTTTTTTTATACAAATTACTTCATTTAAAAGAAGAGAATTCAAGCTTCATGCCTGTGTGTCTGTCTGCCTGTTTGACTGAGTATTTGCTGAGTTACGGTTCATTTTCGGACGTGTTTCAGAATGGAATTCACTGACAGAGAGAAGGCAGAACTCGCATCATGTTTATTTTTCTTTATTTGGCAAAAAGCACAACAGTTTGTTTTTATTGTGAGTATACACAAAAAAAATACACACTTAACAGGATTGATTGATGTATAACACAAGTATGTAAGATCAAAATTTTGAGTCTCTTTTGCACTGATAAGGAAAAAAGCGAGCTGGTATCGCCGGCGATACCGCCGACCCCAGGGGGTTAAGTATTCTAACAGAGTGATCCTCAGATAGATTCTGGAACACTATGCTCAACCAGATAAGTATTGACCAGGATCTGGGCTAGAGTCAGGGAGGCTCCATGGGGCCTGCAACTTAACGCCTTTGCAATGCTAACTAAGCATACAACTCTTTGGGGTGCCGCCTTCAAGGAGGTCTGTGAAGGCCTAACTACTTGGTAGAGAGACTGTTAGCAAAGCTAGCCTCAGATGCCAGGTGCTCTCACAAACATTTCTATGGGCCTGGTCATACTTATTTAACATTGCCAACAGGCAGTGTACTCAGCAGAAGTGCTATCAACCCTTTAAAGCAATGGGAGTACAATCTTACGCTACCAGACTATCGAGGAGGCCTACTATAAGGCCTGCAGCTTCGAATGTCACGGGCATCAGAAATCTGTAAAGATTACAGTGCTTTGGCTCAAAGGGAGGATACTCAACCATCCGAAATGGGAGGGAGTAGCTTATCTGTCTCTACCTGAGCCTGGGTGGTGAAGGGTGATAACATACGAGTTATGGGTAGCAAAGTACTCTAATTAATGGCCCTAACAAGGGGAGCACTATCAGCATGACCCTGAAGGATGTATCAGGGTCGCTGCCTATTATACTGTATTTTTTACAAGACAGATTTTATATTCTCTACTAAACCCAAGGGAATGAAGGCCTCAGTAAGTGGCCAACAGTATTTGACGTTATGACTTGAATTATTTTATTCAAGGGGCTCAGAGGACTTCAACTTTAGGCCTTGCTGGATATACCAGCTACTATACTCGATGCTGTAAAGGATGGAGCCCTGAGCATACTTCTTCTTACTCTCTAGAGAGAAAGACCTGAAAACGCTACCTATGCTGCTATCTTTTTACACCTAATGCAAAAGACGGGCCTTGGCTAGACGACTCTTGTAGTAAGAGGAGACCAGTACTAGGAAAAACTAGATTTACAGGAATAAAATCTCCTGATGGTCTAAGGCAGGGGTTCCCAAACTTTTCAGCCCACGACCCCCAAAATAAAGGTGCGATTGACTCGCGACCCCTACTATCCTCCGAGGTGGTTATACAATCGTTGTGTGAAACTGTGCACACACACTAATAGGCCTATCCAAACATGAGCATAATTACAACACAAAAGAACACAACAGTCAAAACAGCCATTATATTATTTTATAGTAATTTACTCATTACTTTCATTTAAATATTAACATCACCTAATGAGATCAGTGGGCACAATGCCGCTATGTGCAACAGCGCACACGCACTAATAGGCCTATCTAAACATGAGCATGTTTACAACACAAAAGAACACAACTGTCAAACAACTATAATATTGTTTTATAGTAATTTACTCATTACTTCATTTAAATATTACCATCACCTAATGAGATGGGTGGGCACAATGCTTGGAGCACAACAAGTCCATTCTTGGTTTAATTTTGGAGACTGCCACTCAGAGTTCATCCTCTACATTCAGTCACGATCTGTATTTATTTTTAATGTACGTGAGTGCCGAGAAAGTCTTTTCACACAAGTAGGTAGTGCAAAACGGAGTCAGTACATCCATAGCGGCCTTGGATAGCTGTGGGTATTCCCTCTCGACAGAAATCCAAAACTCAGCCAGCGTCTTGGAATTAAACGCTATTTTTAAGGTTCGGTCGCTTGACAGTTCAACCAATGCGTCCTCCAGGTCGGATGTCAGATGATTTGCCCTCGTTACAGTGAACAGTGATCTTATCCAGTCATAATCCAGCTAGAAATGTTTTGTTCTAAAAATGTTCTGAGAACATTACCATGCAGTGTTCTAATAATGTTTTCAGCAGGTAGTTTTATTTTGGTTCCCAGAATGTTCTCCTAAAAGTTAGGATAACATTCTCTAAAAACATTCTAAAAATGTTTAATGCTAACATTGTTAGAACATTATTCCCTATTGTTCTTATAACATTTTCAGCGGGTAATTTTCTTTTTGTTCCCAGAATGTTCTCTTAAAAGATCAGATAACATTCTCTAAAAAACACTCTAAAAATGTTTAATGCTAACATTGTTAGAACATTATTCCCTAATGTTCTTATAACAATTTCAGCGGGTAGTTTTCTTTTTGTTCCCAGAATGTTCTCTTAAAAGATCGGATAACATTCTCTAAGAACACTCTAAAAATATTTTGTGATGACCTTCTATAAAGGTTTAATCATAAAAATTTTAGAACATTATCCCTTAACATTCTTATAAAGTTTTTACCGGGAAGTTTTATTTTTATTCTTAGAATGTTCTTCTAAAAGTTAGGATAACATTTCCTAAAAATACTCTAAAAATATTTTGAGATGACCTTCTATAAATGTTTAGTTATAACATTGTTAGAACATTATCCCCTAACATTCTTATAAAGTTTTTAGCGGAAAGTTTTATTTTTGTTCCCAAAATGTCCCCTTAAACATAAAAAAAAAAATGCTTAGCTGTGACATTGTTAAAACATACAATTTTATTAATCTCAAAAATAAAACATCAAAATCTAACAGGTTTATAAATGGCATCCACATAAATGATTAGAATTAGCCTAATTAGTAATCAGAAATTATGTAAAGACTAATTTATTGAAAGTATAAATATGACACCTTATGAGTATCTATTTTGTTTCTGTAATTTAAAACATATACTTAATCCATTATATACATGTTAATAACACAACTAGAGGCTAAATTATGTGAACAAACTTTGATGTTGGCTTGAGAACCCTGAACCTCGAACCAAGACTCGAACTCAGGTCACCTTGAGCACAGCTCCAACATGTCACAGCGCTGCCCACAAGGCTATTGCGCTGACATAACAGCAGTGATATTGTCTATGGATCATTACATTTCTTACAGATTTCTGCTTGTTTTAAATCAGATACAGATAAAGTAGCACTGCATTTGAATGCATTGGCGATAGAACAATTTCTAGTGTGAATTAATCATACCTGTAAGTGCAGCGTCTCTTTGCTATTAGTGAAGCTGTAAGTTTTAGTTACTTCAAAAGCAGAAAGAAATATATGCTATAACTTTTCAGTTTCTACGCTGTTTTCTTATTGAGAAATCACAGGTCAGTGTTGACAATAAGTTTCTGTGCTCCTGAAGGTTTCTGTGTGCGCGCAATCTGCACGTTATATGTGAGCTACTGTCTGTGCGTATGGAAGCTTGACGATGTCCACCCTGGTGGTCCAGAAGCACCCCCTGGCTAAACCTTGCAGAGGTGCGAGATATCGCCAAGTGTGCCTTCTCAATGCTCTCATCTCATAAGGTTGCCACTGTCGAGGACTGGGCCCAGCAGTTCTCCGCAGTTCAGAAGCAGGCTGAGGCAATCAAGAGCTTGCCCTTTTGTGTTTCAAGAGTACTCGTGGGCTGCCCCTCAGTCTGCTCGTCGCCAAGGGCATCGTTCCCCTGCAAAAAAAAGGGACTCCGCCACAGCCAGGTCTACTGTGACGTTGAGCCTCACAGGGAAACGACGCCGTTCGTCTCAGCCGCCGAGCGGTCACTGAAAAATAACCTCTGAGAAAGGGCATGCCTCACTGCTCTCGTTCCCCTCTCCCCAAGAGGACCAGAATGGCAACTTGTGACGCAATGCCTTGCAGCTCTCGTTCCTCTCTTTGCAAGAGGGTGAGGTCGACAGTGTGCGCGGTTATGAAACCTCACCACTCTCATCCACTTCTGCAATCTCCAGCGGACAGCAGCATGTGGTTCGAGAACGCAGTCAAACCGCACACCCAGACCCCACTCCGAGCCGCCCCAGTGCCTCTCGGGTCAGGTCCCTGTCCTCCACCTCGCTGCCCCTCCGCGGTACGTCGGTGGTTTCGTTGGTCCCACTGGGACGGTCTCTCGGAGCCTGGCTAGCGCTCCCCAGACCATCCCGCTGGCTCATCAGCACCATCAGACTGAGCTATGCGATTCAGTTTGCCCGGCGCCCTCCCAAGTTCAGGGGCATCCGGTTCACCACAGTGATGGCAACCTGCCAACTGCTCTCCTTCCTGCAAGATGTGTTGGAGTGAAGGCTATCTCCCTCCACCCTCAAAGTGTATGTCGCCGCTATTGCCTTGCATCACGATGCAGTTGAAGGTTAGTCATTGGGAAAACCTCCCTTTGAACCGATGCAGTCAGCTGAGCTAAAGATCTTGTCACTAAAGACAGTGCTTCTGACGGCGCTGGCATCTGTCAAGAGGGTAGGGGACCTGCAAGCGTTTTCGGTCGACGAATCATGCCTAGAATTCGGGTAGAATTCGACGCCCTTTAGAGACCAGGTAGTGAACGTGCAAGCGCTGCCCTCGGAAGAGGCAGACCCAGCCTTGGCTTTTCTCTGTCCTGTCCGCTTCTTACAGTTATACGTGGACAGAACGCAAAGCTTTAGGACCTCAGACCAGCTCTTCGTCTCTTACGGAGGCCAGCAGAAGGGAAAGGCTGTCTCCAAGCAGAGGTTAGTCAACTGGATAGTGGATGCTATTGTCTTGGCATATCAATCCCAAGACGTGCCTTGCCCGTTCGGGTTGCGAGCATACTCAACTAGAAGTTTTGCTTCCTCCTGGGCGTTGGCTCAAGGCGCCTCGCTGACAGATATATGTAGAGCTGCGGGCTGGGCGACATCCAACACGTTCGCTAGATTCTGTAGCCTTCGTGTAGAGCCGGTATCCTCCCGTATACTCGCCCCAAGTGGCCAGTAGCGTGGGGAACCCACTCAAGTGTTGGCTTGCTACGCCATTCTCGCCTGATCGGCCAGATACATGCACCTATTTGCTCCAGTGTGTTCCCCGGAGACGGCTTACCCTGTTGAGTTCCTCCGTCACCCCTATGGCAGTCAGACGTTGCGAAGCGTCTGACGCCAGGCCTAACACTCGTATGCATTGAGGAATCTGTGCTAGGCTGGGTGTCCATATGTAGCGGTCCCTGTCGGCTAGCCAGTGTCCGCTCTGCCGTCTCTGCTGGTGTGCTTCCCCCCTAGGATTAGGCTGGAACCACCCCGGAGACTTCCATATGTCGTACTACCCTCCTTGGCTAGTCCATATGTGTATTCTCCACAGGTTACCTCCCTCCAGGCAGGTCGTGGCTTCCGCAGCGTTCTCCTTCTGTTAGATCCCTCCTACGAACATCTCTGTTCCCTCTTTCAGGGAACGTGGGTTACCATACGTAACTGAGACGTTACAGTCATAACCTGAGATGTTTTTTGTTTTATTTCGACCAATCTCTGTTCCTGATTTGCATACAAAATGCACTGCAATCATTTCCCAAAATGTAATTTGTGTGGAATATTACGAAGTCTGTAAACTGGGGCTGGGCGATATGTTAAAAACATTTTATCGATAATCGCCTTTATTGCAATATCCGATTATATCGTCTACACGAGCCACGCCCACACCACACCTCGTTGCAGACAACACTGCTGACATACAGCGTAAACGCACATCATGTTGAGTTTGGCTGCACTTTATATAATGCTACCCTGTAGGTTAATTTAACAATTGAAACATTAAAGGTTTTACTTTTAGTTTGAGCTTAAACTAACATAAAACATTAGCTTTGCTGTTATAGCGTTGCTAATAATTTCCACACTGTTCTTACCGAATTTGTGTTTGAAATGAATTTCATTTTGTGAGAAATTGAACAGAATTCTGTTGCAGTTGAACAGAACAGAACCCATTTTGGTGATTGTAAGAATGATAAATGCATGTTGATGTCATATTGAATGCATCTTGCTCATAAGGTAGCCTACAATGTCTCTCTTTCTCTCTTTTTTAGCTTTATCGCCTGAGTAGACATATTTCATGATGATAATTGTATTACTACTGCCAACATTGTAAACTCTGAAAGCGCGCATGAGATATTCAGAGCACCGTAATTTCTTCATACGTTTGCAATATAACTAAATTGTATATATAAAATAATTTTAATTACAAGATCAAAATAAAACAGGCCTACTTGATATTTTATTATTTTTAAAATGGGAGATATCAACGCTATTCCGAATTTATAGGATACAGTTTCATTTTTTTCATCTGCAGAACAAAATAAATGACATAAAAATAGTCACCTTTATTTATATAGCGCTTTTTACAATACAGATTGTATCAAAGCAGTTCTAGAACATAAAAATAAATAGCAACGTTAATTTAGGAATAAAAAACATCAAATAAAAATGTGTAATCAAGAAAAAATATTTGACAAAATTAGGAAAGTAAATGTTTGACAAGGAACGCATCTCCAAAGCCACATACAGACACACGTTGCAGTTACAGCTGTCAGTTCTGAACAGCGTCACATCTCTTTGTGCGCTTTGGATGTGTGCGCAGCTCAGAAAACAGCGCTCATGCAGAAGTGTTCTCTTAGGCGGGTCTTGCCCTTCAAGAATAATATCAAGAATTGGAATCAATTTTCTATTTCTAACCCTACTAACTACTAACCTATAGAAAATATTTTATTCATGTGGCATGGCCGGCCAGTACAGGGCTACTAGAAGCAGACTGACCCCGTGCTGCCGGACCCTCTCTAGAACTCCTGGGAGCAGAGCGATTGGGGGAAATGCGTACAGACGTTGCCTCGGCCACGTCAGGGGAGCTGGTTGCGTGAGGAAAAACCAGAGCGGACAGTGTGTGTTCTTGTGAAAGGCGAACAGATCCACTTCTGCCTGGCTGAACTTCCTCCAAATCAACTCCACCCTCTCGGGGTGGAGTCTCCATTCCCTGGGCCTCAGCCCCTGCCTCGACAGGATGTCTGCCACCACATTGCCCTTAACATTGCTCTGAGTGAGAGTAGTTTGCCCTAGGACCACAGAAGAATCTGCATAGAGGGCTCGACCTCAGACCCCCTGACGATTTATACACGAGACCACCGATGTATTGTCTGTCTGAACTAGAACATGATGGCCTCTGAGGTATGGAAGGAAGTGTCTCAGAGCCAGAGACACTGCAAACATCTCCAGGCAATTGATGTGCCATGAAAGATGATGGTCCTTCCAAAAAACCCTGGTGTGGCGACCTTCCATGACCGCTCCCCAGCCTGTGAGGGACGCATCCGTAGTCACTATTTTTCTCTGACATGGTGCTCCCAACACAGGGCCTTGGGACAGGAGCCACGGTTTCTTCCACATTACCAAAGAACGAAGGCATCTGCGCGTTACTGTGATTGTGCGAAATGGGTTCCCCTTCGGGGAAAACCCTCTGGTCCTGAGCCACCAATGTAGGGGTCTCAAGTACAGCGGGCCAAAAGGCCCTACGGTTGGACGCTGCTGCTAGGAGCCCCAGAACTCTTTGAAAGTGCTTGACAGTGATGGCCTGGCCTAGCTTGATGCTGGTGACTGTAGTCAAGATGGTGTTTATATGAGCAGAAGACAACTGTGCCCACATCGTAACTGAGTCCCATACTACCCCCAGAAATGTAGTTCTCTGCCTGAGGGATTAGTGAACTCTTTTTGACATTGAGTCTTAGCCCCAAGCACCTTAAATGGCGCAGAACGACATCTAGATGCCGAACTGCCATCTCCTCTGACTGTGCTAGAATGAGCCAGTCGTCGATGTAATTGAGTATACGAATAATCTGAAGACTTTGTGGAGCTAGAGCAGCATCAATGCATTTCGTGAAGGAGCGAGGAGACAATGCTAGGCTGAATGGAAGAACCCGATATTGGTACGCCTTTCCCCTGAAGGCGAACCTCAGGAATCTCCTGTGTTGGGGAAGGATGGATATGTGGAAGTGAGTCGTGAAAAAACAGTCCTTGGACCTGATCTGACTCACAATGATATAGTTAGCATCTTGAACCTGAATCTCTACAGTATAATGGGACGTAACCCCCCATCCTTTTGGGAGCTATGAAGTACCGGCTGTAGAATCTGGCCTCCCTCTCGTGAAGAGGAACATGCTCTATGGCCTCCTTTACTTAGAGGGACTGAACTTCTTGTTCCATGACCCGACCCTGCTCGGGGTTGACAATAGTATGAACTACCCCGCTGAATTTCGGTGGACGATACTCGTACTGAATTTTGTACCCCTTTTCCACAGTGTGTAGGACCCACTGAGATATATTTTGAAAACCTTTCCAAGTGTCTAGATATTCTACTGGGGGGATCAGTCTCTTGAGACTGACCTCGGGTGTTGAGTGTAGCATGATTCTGGTGCCCTGAAGAAACTGATTGGCAGGTGACAACGGAATAAAACTTTCTACAGGCCTTGTGAGATGAAGCGAACTCGACAGGGCCGCAACGTTTTTGGGCAGACACTGTGATTTGCGTTCGCTGGAAACCGATGCGTCCTGAAGTGCGCGAGACGGCGGGAAGCATACATCGATTTCCTGAGGGCTCTGTGGAGGAGCAAGATGTTGTCACTCGCGGGGGGGACCGCCGTCAGCATAGCGTCAGAGCATCACGTCCCTCAAAAGGGAACACTGTTTTAGCATATTCTTTTTCGTGCATATTTTATGGTGTCAGCCCTACATTTCAGGTTGATAAAAACCCTAACAGACAAAAACCCCAACAAAAACCCTATGCCACATAAATGGCATAAAGGACATAAAACGCTTGAACCCCTTTAATTGATGCTTGCAGCTGTATTTTCTCTTTGTCTTTGTTGCTGTTTGATTTTGACCCTATGGGCCAGATTTTTTTCAAATCTTAGTAAATCACATTGCGTGATTCACTCAAACTCCCATAAATTTTATGTCTGAAAAGGAAACTGGCATATAACATACCTGTATGAGTAGTAAAAATACACTGAAATGGTCAAGTTAATGTCCATTAACTTAGTCACAATCAAGAGAGTTTCCTTCGATGAGACAAGGAAGGCAGTGTCACAATGACTGGGTGATGTCCCCTGGGTAGCCACTAGAGGTCCTCTTCCCCCACAGGTGGCAGTCACTATTGGACTACAATCCCCATCACCCTTGTCGGACTCATTATTCATTATCACATTCAGCTGTTCCCACTCACCTTGTTAGTGTCTGTCTATTTATACCCTGTCTGTTTAATCACTTGTTCTGGAATCCTTGTATTGTGTAACCCGCATCTCATAGTCTGTCTTGGTTCGTTTATTTGTTTGTTTCTTGTTTTGGACTGGTTTACATGGATTATGACCCTTTACCTGTTTGTGGATATGATTACGGATTACCCAAAATAAAGCTGCACTTGGAATTCACCCTTTCGTGTGCGTGTCGTGACAGGCAGTGCCTCCTTAAAAAAAAGGATGAGAAATATTCCACAATACAAAAATAAAACAACGCAACTATTACAAAATATGCAACCTGTGTCTCATTGTTTATACATATGTATTAGTATGTAACATTTACAAAGACAAAAAATGTTTTTGTACGTTTGGATAGATGCTGAGAGACATACAATATTGACATTAATAGCATCTAAAATGTAAACATTACGCATTTGCAGCTACAGAAACGTAAGATATTTACAAATAATTCACAACATAATATGTTTGTTCAGGTTTTTTTGTTTGTTTTTTTTACTCTTTTATAGATATATTTTTGATCCTTTAACCCTGCCCCCATCAGGAGCAGGACTAGACACCACAGTAGTAGTACCATTGTACCTTATTTAAACAATATTATTATCATTGGTAAACATTTTTTAAACACATCGTCCTAGCATAATACCATGGATGATATGTAATATCTAGAATGTATCTATTAATGTTAAAATGAATGAATGAATGTTCTTTCAGTACTGCAGATCATTACACAGCTGGCATGCTGCTCAGCGGTGCAGGAGATGCTTTGGGTTACAGAAATCAGCTGTGGGAATACAACCAATCTGGCCCTGCTATCCACCAGGTCAGACATATAACTATTCTGCTGTTGTGCTAATGAGACATTAACATTTTGTTCACACTTTATATTAGGTGGGTTAAAAAATTCAGCCCTGGCACTGAAGCCAAACCAGCCCACATTACCACACAGACACGCGCATTCAAATGTGAGGTTGTTAGGGGGGTCGGGGGAAACCGAGAAAATTTGGATTTCTCTGACCTATATGTGCATTTTAAGGGGCAGTGGGCAGTAGCATAAATTATTTGTCAAGCAGATAACAGATTCTTAAACATGAATGAGGATAAATGTTGAAATGAATGATCCACACTACAAAATGGAAATGCAGAATGTTTCTGCTTATTGTTGACAATACACAATCACATATTCCAAATAGGAATAGCCTTAAATGAGAAATCTTTCAAGGATTATTTTGCATAGATGTTACATTTAAATCAAATACCAGTGCAATCTTTTTGTGTCCAGAGGCAAATGAGCAATTTATATATTAGCATTAAAGATTGGTTTCAGCAACTTGTTTCTTTCTTGAGTTAATCAATGTTTTTGGCACTAATCAGTTCAATTAAAGTTCAATTGTTCACTCATAAAGACAGTCGCTTGTCGCCACCTACTGGCTTAATGATGCAAGTTGCGCAAACACGCATATATTATAAATATACATATTATAAATATATATTTATACTTATGAATTTTGCTTATAGTTTCTGTAATTAGCAAAGAACATCTGTGTTAAACAGGAATACATTTAAATAATGTTAATCAAGCTGACTAACACACTCACAATAAAAATACAATATAATTTAAAACAAACACAATCTCATTAAAGCTGCAAGCAGCCTCAAAGGGGCCAAGCCCTCCAATGGTTCCCTGGGTTCAAAAAGTAGCTAAAAATACTTTGCTTTCAAAACTTTATAAGAAACTGTAATAACCAAAGTATTCTTACTATAGCAGTGCGGAGCCGCAAGAACAAAAACAGCACAAATTGAATATACATGTAAATGTACATCAAGCACAATAGCATTTAAGCACCAACAGCAGTGCAGAGCCAGAAGGAATTTAAATGACAACTTTATACACAATTTTAAAGTTGTCCCACACAGGATTCGAACCCACGACCGGAATGGTTCAGGACTCGTGACATGTGGTTTAGCAACTTGCGCCACTCAGAGGACGTGAATTACACAGCTGCTGAGGAGAGGCTCCAGTGTATGAATGAGCACACAAAATCATGTTAACGAGATTAGCATGCTAAGCTAGCTTAATGCTAATGTAGCTTATGGTTATCCTGATAGCTGAAGAGCCACATTAGAAAGAATGGCATCTGGTTAGCATGCTAACCAATTATTATGCTAAGCTAACTAGCATAAGGCAACAAACACAGGCTAGGTCAACTTTGGAGACGAATATCTCGGGAACGGTAGCGAATATCAAAAATCTGTTCAGTCATTTCTGTGCGGCTTGGTCCAAAGATCATCTGAGCAAACTTTGGGCAAAATTGAGCAAGATTTGAAGGAGGAGTAGCGAAAAAACTGTGTACCATTTGCTTCAATATGGCGAACAGTCACATTGTTGGAAAATGACAAATGAGATATTGTCGGAATCTGCACAATCCAAGGAACGTAATGACATAAAGAAATCCAATTTGAACCTATGTTTTCAAAAGTTATAAGCATATTTGCAAAACACCTTATACCTCTGAAACACTAGGTGGCGCTGTGTTCAACGTTCTCAGGTACCTTCAGGCCATGCTAATGATGATCCTTACCAATTTTGGTGCCGATTTGTCAAATACTTAATAAGATATTGCAATTTATGACAAAAATCAAAATGGTGGACAAGTGGTTCATGGAATCCTGGCAAAATCAGTATCTATGGATTCGGCATGACCCAAGGAATCCATAGATACCAAATTTATGATTCTGACAAACTGTTCAAAAGTTATTGGCCAAAATAGCAATTTTCCATATCTCATGACCCGTAGGTGGCGCTGTTCCCAACTTTGGCATGGAACCTCAGGGCATACTTGCGATGAAGCGTATCAATTTTCATTTCGATTGATAAATTTTTGGCTGAGATACAGCCTCTGAACCAATTTTGGGTCGACCTCGTTAACTTTGTGACACCATAACTTTTGAACAAACTTGAATAAAAAAAATCTGTTCAGTCATTTCTGTGCGTCTCAGTCCAAAGATCATTTGAGTAAATTTTTGTCAAATTTGGTCAAATTTTGAAAGAGGAGTAGCGAAAAAACTTAATACTGTACTTTTCAAAATGGCCACTACTGTAATGGGCGGAGTCTTAACCCTCAGAGGTCGGAGATCACGCCGGCGTGATCTGCTCGCTTTTTTCCTTATGAGTTGAATTGAGACCCCAAATACTCTTTTGACTTTGATTTTACAAAACAAGTTTCATACATCAATCGATTCTGTTAAATGTGTATTATTTTTGTGTATACTCACAATAAAAACAAAGTGTTGTGCTTTTTGCCAAATAAAGAAAAATAAACACGAAGCGAGTTCTGCCTTCTCTCTGCCAGTAAAGTCCATTCTGAAACACGTCCGAAAATGAGCAATAACTCAGTGAATACTCAGTCAAACAGGCATACAGACACACAGGCATGAAGCTTGAATTATCTTCTTTTAAATGAAGAATTTATATAAAAAACAAATATTCTCATCTTGTGAAATCTGTATTAAAAGAGAGCGATTCCAGTCGACCTCATTAGAGCTAATTCAAATGTAATGTGACTCCGCCCACAGAGAGCGCACGCTATTCAAACGCAAATGGCTGAGGTAATCCGCGCAATCCTGTGAACGCCCCCATATCAGCTCGAGAAAACCAAAACACAAGTTTATTCAGAACATTACTTGTTTACAACGTCTCGCAGCGCTGTGAGGAATAATGAGGAATACGAGCTGAGGAATACTAGTAAGTTTTTCCTTCTCGGGTTTCTGTTTATGAATGAATGAACGGCATAGATGCGCGCTGTTTACCACAGCTGGCAAAAAACAATATTACGTGACAGTTCTCCATTATGGACGCGAGCGCTCTAAAAAAAAGCACTACAAGACTTTCAAACTTTCACAGAGACCTCAAAACAGAAAGTACAAATCCTTTCTTTAAAACGAATTTCGTTTTGTATCAATTGTATCTTAATTTTAATAATTTTTTCATTAACAAATTTCCTGGATTTAAAGTAAATATAGGCTAGCAATCACAACATAAGGTGCTTGAACTGTGTGAATGAATGATGTTTTAGCAAACTGTATTGCTATACTGAGATGAGTAAAAATCGACTGAAATATGTTGAAATAAAATGTAGGCTATTTGTATAAGCAACGTATTAAACTGCAAATTAACAATATGCCCTAATATTTCATGAAAACAACGTTACACAGTCAGGCGAAATATGAAAGACAACATCTTGTTGAATAGATTTGGGTACAGTTTTTACTGTAGAGTATACTGCCACGTCAAATAAGCTTTTGTTTAGCAATTTATATAAATTTATATAAATTATATAAAGCTATATATAAATTACTATTTTTGTCAAAAATAAGTCATCAACTAAGATGTTAGCTGTTCCAATGTTGACTAAATTCAAACTAATGAATGCATAGATAAAATGTAGGCCTATAATCATTTTTTTTTACAAAGAAAGAGTACACTTGAAATATTGTTGAAATTGTAATTATTGTTGTAAGTGTAACCTTTTTAATAAAATAGCAAAACATATTTACAAGATATAGATGTAAGCAAAATCTTAAATGGTCAATATAAGTCTTCTTCTAAATATATCTTTTGTCCTTGCATTGTGGCTCAGTCAGTTTCACACCTGAGTGAATGGCTCATCATTATGCAGAGTGGGTGGGACATTGTATTTCTCAGGTGTAAACCACTCCTCGTTCACGCCCCCCTCGCATATTGGCTTTCCAAGCAAAACCTGTTTTACATCAATTTAAATCAATCTATGGTTTTATGTGAACGATAAAGCAAGACTATTTTCACATAATTTTGAAGAAAAAATTCTAGGCGAGGACATCCATTAGTCAAAAGTCTTATTGACACATATTTACTATGTGTTTTGTGGCCTTATTTCAGAAATTTTAGTTTTTAGTTTTTTCAATATCCATGCATAAACATAATTCTCTCAAAAATGAAAACATGTACATACACGTGGCTCACATATTATTGTAGCCCTGTTTGTGCTATATAGAGTGAATTTACACCTTTGCCATTAATATGTTTATAAGCAACTGAAAAAAGCACAAATGTCAGGGCATGTCAGAACATCTCAAGGGCCCCAAAAACAGCCCAGACCCCAGAGGGTTAATGGACTATATTGGTCTTGATCACCATGATGAGAGGAATCAAGTGTACTAAGTTTAATTTTTCTAGATCAAATGGTTCAAAATGTATAACCCTTTGAATGTTGAATTTTTGAACTGGTGGTGGCGCTATAGAGACTCCAAAATTGGTCCAATTACTTTTCATGACCATATGTACAAGTGTGCCAAATTTCATCATTTTCCTACTTACGGTTCATAGGGCTGCCATAGACTTCCACTGGGAAGAAGAAGAATAATAATAACAAGACATGCCAACATGTCTGAAATTGTCAGACCAACTGCAACAATGAGCAATTAAAGACATTTAAAGAGGATTTTAGGCAAAATGCCTGAAAAATCATAGAAACAATAATTAAAAATATTATTTGATGGATTATCACTTTCGACCAATAGGTGGCGCAGTTACAAAACTGATGTGATGTGGTCAGAGTGAAGTTACAATGACACATACAAAGTTTGGTGTCAATATGTCAAGGCATTGCAGAGATAAAGCCTTAATTAGTGCTATTAGCATCATGCCTCAACTTTGCTGCTGTGCTATACGAAAACGGTTTTGTCTATCGACACGAAATCCATAACTTTTAGTCGGCACGGTCTGGAGATGATACGATTCGAGTTTGGTGAAAATCGGACAAACGGTCTAGGAGGAGTTCGAAAAAGTAGGTTTTGAATGAAAATCAAGATGGCGGACAAGAAGTTTGACCAAATAAGGAAAATTTGGTATCTATGTTCTCGGCTTGACCCAAGGAATCTATTAAGACCAGTGGCATTTACATAGGCCGATGTATTCAAAAGTTATTAGCAGTTTTGGAAATGTTGTTATAACTTTTGACCACTAGGTGGCGCTGTCTCTAAATATTTTGGGTACCTTCAGGGGATGGTGCTGATGGCACATTCTGAGTTTCGTAATATTACACCAATGCATTTGTTAAATATAGCATTTTATTTCACAAAACTGCAATTGAAGTCAATGGGAATTTCATGTTTTGTTCTATTATAGCGCCACCAAGAGGCTTGGTCAAATTTGGTCATAATAGCGCCACCTATGGGCCGATTTGGCTAAGTCCGTGTATCTGAGTAGCGAGCAATACTACTACCATTTGACCAAGTATCACGTCTCTAGGCCTTACGGTTTTGGCTGCACGATGCGTTTTAGGGAAGAATAATAATAATAATTAAAGCTGCAAGCAGCATTTATCGGGGTTCAAGCATTTAAGGCCTTTAAGCACATAAGCATTTAAGACATTAAGATTTATTTAGAACGCTTTTAACCACTGACATCATAGTTGGAAAAGTCCATTAAAAGCCAATACTGGCAATTTACCATAGGAAATAAATGGTTTTCAAAGCTTTTTGGCAGTAATACTGCCACCTATGTTCCGATCTTCATAATTTTTGCTTAGGATTTATAGGATTTTCTATACATTTCTGCACTGGTTTGGTTCCGATCGGGCGAAAAACCAAGGACTAGTTAGTAAAAGTAAGTTGTTGACAAAATTCAAAATGGTGGAAAATTTATCATGGCGGAAATTAACATTTTTCTCTAATTTTTAGCATTGATATTGAGAGAGCATAGATTGATGACAATAACGTAGGAGCAGTATTGTTAGATTTTATCTCATCTTTTGATGTACTGGATTATAAATTGTTGCTGGATAAACTGAAATTTTACAAATTTACTTCTCATACTCTACATTGGTTTAAAAGTTAACTGTCTCATGGGACAATGTG
Source organism: Abramis brama (assembly GCF_963993115.1). NCBI lineage: Eukaryota > Metazoa > Chordata > Actinopteri > Cypriniformes > Leuciscidae > Abramis > Abramis brama. The sequence goes on from NC_139976.1 coordinate 22,949,917, forward strand.
CACTTATAATGGAAGTTATTCAGATGTGAAAGAGTTGCAGTGTGGTGTGCCTTAAGGAAGTTGTTTAAGACCAGTGATGTTCCTCTTGTTTTAAAGTGCGTGGACAGTCATGTATGCAGATGATAAAACATTTACCTGCAACCTGCACTGGTCTCTATTAAGCTATGAAGCTTCAGCGTTACCCATGCAACGTATTGCTGGTCAGCTGAGCCTTAAAGTGGAGCTTATAGTTAAAAATAATTAACACATAGTTTCATCTATCTTTTTAACGAATCAGTGTTTTTGAACATTTTTGTACATGTACGGTTTAATGACTCAAAGACAATCCGTTGCTGTAACAATGTAACTGCGCACTGAGTGACAGCCTTTCAATGCGCAGAGACGCGGTTTAGTTTCGGCTACATTCGTTACAGAAAATGTCCTTAATTTTTGTGCATGCTATACACATTGTAACACTTATTTATATAGCAACACATAAATATAAATAAGTCCAAATATATAAATGGTGAAAATACTGCATGTTGCGCTATTGAGCCACTCAAAGTTACCGCTTGGGAAATTCCTTCACGAGACAGTCCTGCATTCTATAACCCAAAATGTACAAAAAGAAATGTAATCAGTAGTGTCGTTTTTGGCGGCCTGTTTTATTTTTAGTTTTAGTGTAGTCTTTGTGTCAAGCTGTCATTTTAGTTTTTATTAGTTTTAGTCACGTTCACACTCTTTTTAGTCGATAAACTGATGACATTTAGTCTAGATTTAGGCTACGTTTACACGTGGATGGCTATTTTCATAAACGGACATTTCACCCCTCTTCGTTTTCAAAAATAACATTGTGCACACGAACCTGTGTATATGCTGTCAAGAGCATGCCAAACCTGTAGGTGGCATTGTAACGCGAAGCTCAAGCCCACCTAATCCAATCAGAATCCCGAAAATAGTCACATTCTGTGACGTCGCTGGCTAAATCTCTGTTTTTCTCAGTTTACATGCAAACATGCAAACGAAGATTTTCAAAATCTCCACTCCGGCGGGAGTTTTTAGAAAGAATCGGTTTCACTGGCGAATCCTCCGTTTGCGTGTAAACGAAGGGCTCAAACGAAGGGAAATGTCTCAGTTTTTCAAAATAACCATGTACGTGTAAACAGGGCCTTAGTCAATGAAAATTGCATTTTAGTCTCTTTTTAGTAATGCAATTCTATTTAACCCAGTTAATATAGTGTACCACTATGGAAAAATAGCAAAAATAGCGAACAGAAAAGTAACACTCGTCTCATTCTTGGAGGTTGAAAAACAAGTTCTTTGTGACATCCAAGATTTACTGTATTAAAATTTAAATGCAAAAGAAAAGGCATGAGAGTTGGCTGTTTTTGTCAATTTTAAGTTTTGATTTAAAATGTTTGCGGTTTTAATATAACTACACGGCTAAATATTTTACCACATGCTTATAAATCTATATAGAAGTAGAGCATTTAATAATACGTTGTTTAAATTGTGCTTAAAAGTGAATTACGTCTATTAAAGAGTGTATTGGTGTGTAAAGAGAATCGCAATGCTGACAAACTTTTTTTTAAAATAAAAGTAGCTGATAACTTCTGGATTTGAAATAAAAAAAGTGAGTATGTGTTTGTGGTGAAGCCGTGGATCAGTTACGTACTGCAAACGCAGCACATGTGAAAGCACTATAGCGTGTGCTGCTCCTGTGCTGCTGCACCTACAGTGTGTGTGAAACGGGCGTCAGACTTATCTTTGTTTTTTGTCGTTTATGCTAACTCACTGCAGCTGCATCTTCTATATAACGTCGCGAGTGGGGCTTGAGAAAGCGACGTCGCCTGCGTCTGTGCAGTGAGACCTGATGCAGCCCCTGAAGTGAGCCACGGGAAACAGAAATACTGCAAAGTAATAGTAATAATAATAATAATGCGACTACTCAACGTTTTGTTCAATGAAAATGAAGAGACATTTTAGCATAGTTTTTATTTTGTTAACCACATTTAGTCTTGTTTTTATTCGTCAACAATATTGCATTATACATTTAATTATAGTTATAATCACATGAGCAGCATTTACATTGTGTCTTGTCTCGTTTTCGTCATGCGGTTCGTTGACGACGATATTTAGTCAATTTTCGTAGACGAAAGAAACACTAGTATTGGTTTTGACCCAAAACACAATGTGATTCATAATTCCTTCCAATAAACCACCTTATCTTTCTATAGTAAAATAGTATGTTCAACAATATGAATTGGAAATGCTGGAGAGATTAATTGATTAAAGGAGTAGTTCACTTTAAAAGGAAAATTCTGTCATCATGAATGAAGATAATGAAGAAGAAAAAATGAAGCTATTTAGAAGAATATCAGTAGGACCCAGAAACTGTCTGGTTACTGATATTCTTCTAAATATCTTCCTTTCTGTTCAGCAGAAGAAAGAAATTCATACAGGTTTGAAACAACATGAGGGTGAGTATATGATGAAAGAATTTTCATTTTAAAGTGAACTATTCCTTTAAGTTGAACAAAGTTCATGAATCAAACAAGTCAGCTGATCAGAGTTTGTGAATCAAATAATTCAGTTTAAAGAGTTGTTCTCTCTCCATTTCAGAAGTAAAAAAAATAAATAAATAAATCAAAGTCCTTTGAGTCCAAAAAAACAAAAGAAAACTGTAATTATCCTACCAGTTGATGGTTTCAAATTACAGTTCAAAGGGGAAACAGGTCCATGGGCACTGGTCAGCATTTGTGCATATGTAATTGCATCCACTAGGCAGGCGATTCACATTCACGGGATTATTTATGGCAGAAAACAGGATACACTTGCCGATCACGTTCACATAGGAAAAAAAATAGAGAACAAGAAAACGCAGCCTTGGAAAACACAAGGCAAACGTACAATAATTAATTTCTGACTCAACATTTCAATAACAAATGACATGCGCAGCTCAAATGACACATTAATCCAACTTTACGACAGTTATTTAACACATCGACACTCAATAATCACTCTTTGTCTCAACTCATGATTCAAAGATCATTGTTACACGCGGTAGCTTTAGCCCACGGCTAACTAGTGACTGCGGCCTAACTTTACACAACTCAGCTCATATCAAATAATTTCTGAAATTGACATATCTGTCATAAGATAACATATGATAAAAAAATGTCACTCACTAAAACGAGATTGCATCACATATTCAATTAAAGAAGATTATTCAATAAAGATTATCACACAGGGATCCACTAAATCTTTAGCAGCTACTCCGATTTCCACTTCACCTTTCTCTGACGACAACACTCTTGATGCATCCAAAGTTTCCAAGTGCACACAATCACAGTTACCGATAGATTATGATGATCATTTAGTACAAGGAGTTTCTGGAGTAATGTTCCGTGCTGCTGTCTCATCTGATCTGTTCTCTCATCATGCTGACAGCAGCGCCAGCGCGAACAGTGGGCGGGCCTTATGAATATGGCGCTACTGTTGGCTCTCTGGGGTGTCAGTCACTGCAGCACAATCAATCAGTGATTGGATGAATCGCGTGTTATTGCCCAGTGCCAGTGGTGTGGCAACCAGTGCATCAATTAAAGAAAAGAAAAAAAGAACTAATTGAAAAAATTAAATTTGTCCATAACAGAGCAACACGACTCAATTTAAACTGTTATAGATGAGCTAATTATACTAAGAATGAACTGGTGAAGGATTGTCTCTCTGCTTTATTTTATAAGAAATATTTCTGTGTCTAGAGTCCTAATGCGCTGTACTCTCAACTTTTGTATAGTAGTACTAGGCATAATTTTTTACACCAGGCATGAATAAAAGGAATGTTTTTTATTTCCTGTTTTGAAAACCACTGGAAAACAACAGACTGTAATGTATAGAGGAATGAAAATATGGAATCATTTACCATTGATATCACATTTTTACAAGAAAATGAGTTTAAAAAAAAAATATTTAAAGGACCATTTAATGGCAAAATATATAGTAAATTGTTGATTGATTGTTGTTTTGATATTTGGAATGAATGTTGCGTTAGTATGTTTCATTGACTTGACTTTTTATTGTTGTTGATTAAATGTAGTTTTGTTTGTCTTACTTGTTGGGACACCAGGAAGAGTAGCCACTGCCTAGGTAGAGGCTAATGGGGATCCAAATAAACAAATAAACTTAGATCATTGATGGAAAATACCATTTACAGCCAATACAGGCAATTTACTGAGGAAAGTTTTTTTTGACAGTTATAGCACCACATCTTGCCTGATCTCCACCACTTTTATTAAGTGTCCTCAAAGTGTAGCCATGCATGTCTGTCAAATTTGTTGTAAATATCTCATTTTGTTTTGAAGTTTAGACACTTCTGTTTATGAGAGAATAAAAATGATCCATGGGTGACAATGATTTAAATTTTTTATTTGTTTATTTATTTTTGTCAGTTCCTATCATAATTGTGACATTTGGGCGTTATTGTTTAGCTATTGATCTATGTTTTCAAATTTCACGAAATTTGGACTAATGGTTTCGAAGATAATTGCAAGTTTTTTAAGTGCTAAATGACAATGATACACAAACTATAAGGAGAAACCTGGCATATTTGGTATTGTTGGACTCGGGAAGGATTCAGGATTTCAAAGGACTAATGGTTGGGTGCGTTTATAGTCATTTTCATGATTTTTTCCATGTTGTAGCGCCACCAAGTGGCCAGTCGTCGCGATTTTTTTCAAGTAACCTCAGATTGAGCTCATGAACATGTTTCCCGAGTTTAGCGAAAATATCTCTTTCCGTTCACGAGATATAATTGTTTTAGTAAAAGTGGCCCTGGTGCCATCAAACATTTTGGTTTCCCTTAGCGACCGTGAATTTAAATTAAGAATTTTTTTGATGATTATTGATAGTCACTGTCCAGAGAATATTTCTGCATTGGTTTGGTTCCGATCAGGCGAAAAATCTAGGAGTAGTTCGCAAAAGTAGGTTTTTCAAAAAACCTCAATTTACTCAAAATTGGAGCCTGAAGGGCGAGCAAATCCGAGGCATGCATCTTGTCCGCCTCGAGCCAAGGATTCCAGCGATATAAGACACTTGAGCCTACGCCTCACGGTTGATGAGTTATGAGCCGTTTCGTACTTTTGACCGCTGTAGCGCCCCCGTCAGGCCGATCGGGGCGGGCCTTGGTGACGCTGCAGGCGGTGTGAGTACTATCAGCCCCCAAAGTTTCAAGTCTCCACGACTTACGGTTTGGTCTGCCCGATCAGTTTTAGGTCTGAATGTTGCATCATGGGAAAATTAACAATAACAATAGGGTTTCAGCACTTTGTGCTTGAACCCCTAATAAGTGGCTAAAAAAGGGCCACAAAAAGGCCTCCAAAAAAAAAACTATAGGGTCTAGGCACTTGCCGTTTGCGCTGCTGCGTTCCAAAAACTTTATCAAGCCTTCTAACATGTGCCTCGGAGAGGAAAAAGAACGTTTTTTGCCCTTTTAGCTCATTTATCATGGAAATGTGGTGCATTTTTTTTTTTTACCTTTTAAGCTGTGACACCTCCACTGATGGCCCGATCTCCATAAAAGTTTGCACGCTTCTTTGGAATAATATGGCGCATGTGAACCGAAATTTTCACTTTTTTTTTGATAATTATTGACATTCAGACTCCAGAGAATCTTGCCGCACCGGTTTGGTTCCGGTCGGGCCAAAAACCTAGGACTAGTTCGCGAAAGTAGGTTTTTGGAAAAACCGCAAATACCCGAAAATTTTCCCAGGGTCACGAGCAAATCCGAGGCATGCATCTTGTCCGCCTCGAGCCAAGGATTCCAGCGATATAAGACACTTGAGCCTACGCCTCACGGTTGATGAGTTATGAGCCGTTTCGTACTTTTGACCGCTGTAGCGCCCCCGTCAGGCCGATCGGGGCGGGCCTTGGTGACGCTGCAGGCGGTGTGAGTACTATCAGCCCCCAAAGTTTCAAGTCTCCACGACTTACGGTTTGGTCTGCCCGATCAGTTTTAGGTCTGAATGTTGCATCATGGGAAAATTAACAATAACAATAGGGTTTCAGCACTTTGTGCTTGAACCCCTAATAAGTGGCTAAAAAAGGGCCACAAAAAGGCCTCCAAAAAAAAAACTATAGGGTCTAGGCACTTGCCGTTTGCGCTGCTGCGTTCCAAAAACTTTATCAAGCCTTCTAACATGTGCCTCAGAGAGGAAAAAGAACGTTTTTTGCCCTTTTAGCTCATTTATCATGGAAATGTGGTGCATTTTTTTTTTTTACCTTTTAAGCTGTGACACCTCCACTGATGGCCCGATCTCCATAAAAGTTTGCACGCTTCTTTGGAATAATATGGCGCATGTGCTCAGCTAATTTGGTGAAGCTCTGCTCTTTTTTCCCCCATTTTTCAGTCATTTAAATGTCATTTTGCATAGGATAATACAGAGGCCTTCTCACCTTTATGACAGTTAAAGCGCCACCAATGGCCCGACGTCCATGAAAGTTTTCAAGCTTCTTCAGGATCACGTGACGCATGCGCATGCCCGATTTTGTGAGGTTGTATGCAAATCAGACAGCAAGATGGCCGCTTTCAGCCATTTCATGGGGTTTTTCCATAGAAATACATCATTTTGACACCCTTTTAACAGTTATAGCGCCACCAAGTGGCCAGTCGCTGCGCCCTTTTTCACGTAACCACAGAATGAGCTCGTACATGCGTGTGCCGAGTTTGGTGCAAACATCTCGTTCCGTTCACGAGTTATAGCCAATTAAGCAAAATGGGCTCCTCCCACTTGGAACGTTTTGGCAGCCCTTAGGGACCGTGAACCGAAATTTTCACTTTCATATGATATGCATTTTGTGATGATAAGTGTAACACCACGTGATTACAGAGCCGAAAAAACTCGTTAGCGCCAACTAGTGGCTGATTTCTTTCAAAATTCTTACAGACCTCTTGGGCCATGAGTCGAACATGCCCATCGAGTTTCGTTCCGATCAGCCTCCGTTAACCTTGTCTAATAGGTGCTCAAACTTCATTGGCCGATGGCGGCCATGTTTTTTGAGATACGTAAATGTCCTCATAGGCATACATGGCACCTTGGACCAAGACACTGCATACCAATTTTCAAGTCAATCGGACAAACGGTCAGGTGGTTATAGCCCTTTTCATGTTTTTTTCAAGTTATAGCGCCACCTACTGTTCAATCGTCGCGATTTTTTTACTGTGACCTCAAATTGAACTATTACACATGTGTACCGAGTTTGGTGAAGATACCTCATTTATTTCTCGAGTTATAGCCGTTTTAGTAAAATAGGCTCCTCCCACAACGTACGTTTTGGCGCCCCCTAGCGACCGTGAATCGAAATTTCAACTTTTTTTCGATAATTATTGATATTCAGACTCCAGAGAACATTTCTGCGCTGGTTTGGTTCCAATCGGACGAAAAACCTAGGACTAGTTCGCAAAAGTAGGTTTTTGAGAAAATTCAAAATGGCGGAAAATTTTCCCAGGCGGAAATGAAATCGGAGATATACGTTTTGACCGTCTTGAGCCAAGGATTACAGTGATATAAGACACTTGATTCTATGACAAACCGTCTAGGAGTTATGGCTGATTTCATACTTTTGCTTGCTATAGCGCCACCTATTGACCAATCGGGGTCATACTTTGATAGGTTCTCCCCAAATTGAGGACTACCATTTGGCTGAGTTTCAAGTCTCCAGCATTTACGGTTTGGGCTGCACGATGCGTTTTAGGGGAAAATAATAATAATAATTAAAGCTGCAAGCAGCATTTATCGGGGTTCAAGCAGTTAAGGCCTTTAAGGCATTTAAGCACAAAAGCATCAAAAGTTATTAAGATTTATTTAGCAAGCATGTAACCACGGACATAATAGATGGAAAAGACCATTTACAGCCAATACAGGCAGTTTACCATGGGATATATATGGTTTTAAAGCTTTTTAACAGTTATAGCGCCACCTATGGTCCGATCTCCATAAAAATGTTTACTGTGACCTCAAATTGAACCCATACACATGTGTACTGAGTTTGGTGAAGATATCTCATTTACTTCTTGAGTTATAGCCATTTTAGTAAAATAGGCTCCTCCCACAACAATTTACCACATTCTAGTATTATTTACTATGATTCTAGCATGATTTGCCATATTCTAGCATGATTTACCATGATATACTACATTCTAGTATGATTTACCATTGTTTACTGTGATTCTAGCATGGTTTACCATAGTTTATCATGATTTATCATAGTTTACCATGATTTATCATAGTTTACCATGGTTTACCCTGTTCTAGCATAGTTTACCATGATTTACCATGTTCTAGCATGATTTACCATGATATACCACATTCTAGTATTATTTATTATGATTTACCATGTTTTTAGCGTGATTTACCATGATTTACCACATTGCTAGCAATTATGTGAAGTATCAGTACAAATGAAGTGATAAACTCTGACAAAATATGATTGTGCTACAATAGTAATTGTTATATAAGTTATTTTTTAGTGTCTTATTGTTATATAAGTGATTTTTAGTGTCTAATGAATGCAAAAGCATATGTGAGTAGACTTCATTAATAAGTAGAATGACCAGCAGAGGGCAGTAGAAGACCACTTATTGGCTCACTTTCACTTTAAACTTCATGATTTTCACCATTTGTCTGCACTAAAGCAAACCAGTTTTTCCATTTTAACTCCATAATGCATGTTTACACACACACACACACACACACAAAGACAAATGTTGTTGTTTTTTCAATGCTATTGGAATGTGTCATTATGAAAATATATTTGAATGGTCTATAAACATTTCACAAAGTCTTTGTAAGCTATTAATCAGATTATTCAGAATTTATTCAGAAACCTAAGACTACACACACACATTGTGTTGTAGATACAGATATTTGATATATATGATGTGATCAAACTGTCAATACTAATACTTTAACAGATGGATTTTGACTAAATGTAATTGTAAATGTTCAAATAGGGATTTTATAAAGTCTCAATATAAATTATAGAACAATATGACAAAATGACTATTTTAAACAGCAGGGGGCAGTAAAATACCACTTATTGGCTTAATATGCCATTATATTCATATCATTTTCACCTTTTTAACTGTTATAGAGGCAAATTTTGTCCGATCTGTCTGAAAATTTTCATGCATGTTCAGAGTGATATTTCACATGTTCTGACTTGTTTTTAAGAAGGTTTGAACATTCATTAAAGAGATATAGGCTTTCGGGGACACTTGGTAAAGGCCACATTTTGAAGTGAACCTATTATAGCTATCCAAATGAAGTAGTTCAACTTTTTCTGACAATTATTGTTCTAGTGAGTCCAGAGAATTGTATTGCACTAGTTTTTAACATTATGATATAAAAAAAAATTATATGATCAGAGATGGAAAAGTCCATTTACAGCCAATACAGGCAGTTTACCATAGGAAATATATGGTTTTAAAGCCTTTTAACAGTTATAGCGCCAACTATTGTCCGATCTCCATAAAATTTGGCATGCTTCTTAATGATGTTATGTCACATATGCTCACCAATTTTTGTGATGTTGTGTTTTTTCATTTAGGATTTATAGGCTTTTTAGTGTATTTTGCCACGCCCATTTTCTTTATGACCCAATTATAGCCATACGAAAAATTCAAAAGTTAAGCTTTTTTTTGATAATTATTGATCTAGAGAGTCCAGAGAATTGTCCTAGACTGGTCTGGTTCCGATCGGGCGAAAAACCTAGGACTAGTTCGCAAAAGTAGGTTTTTAACATGTTCGCGAATATTTAATGAACGGTTTGATTGACAGCAATGGTTCTTGAGGCAAAGTTTTTCAGCATGAGCAGATCTATCAAATGATATGCATTTTGTTACGATAAGTGTAACACCACGTGATTACAGAGCCATAAAACTCGTTAGTGCCAACTAGTGGCTGATTTCTTTCAAAATTCTTACAGACCTCTAGGGCCATGAGTCGAACATGCCCACTGAGTTTCGTTCCGATCGGCCTCCGTTAACCTTGTCTAATAGGTGCTCAAACTTCATTGGCCGATGGCGGCCATGTTTTTTGAGATACACCAATGTCCTCATAGACATACATGACACCTTGGACCAAGACACTGCATACCAATTTTCAAGTCAATCGGACTAATCGTCAGGTGGTTATAGCCTGTTTTATGTTTTTTTCATGTTATAGCGTCATCATGTGGCCAATCGCCACGATTTTTTTACTGTGACCTCAAATTGACCTCTTAAATAATTGTACCGAGTTTGGTGAAGATACCTCATTTACTTCTGGAGTTATGGCCGTTTTAGTAAAATAGGCTCCTCCCACAACATACAATTTGGCGCCCCTTAGCGACCGTGAATCGAAATTTCAACTTTTTTTCAATAATTATTGATATTCAAACTCCAGAGAACATTTCTGCACTGGTTTGGTTCCGATCGGGCAAAAAACCTAGGACTAGTTCGCAAAAGTAGGTTTTTGACAAAATTCAAAATGGCGGAAAAATTTGCATACCGGAAATGAAATCGGAGATATACGTTTTGTTTGCCATGAGGTCTTGATTACATTGATATAAGACACTTGAGTCTACGACATACAGTCTAGGAGTTATGAGCAGTTTCGCGCTTTTGGTCGCTGTAGCGCCACCTATGGGCCGATTTGGCTAAGTCCGTGTATCTGAGTAGCGAGCAATACTACTACCATTTGACCAAGTATCACGTCTCTAGGCCTTACGGTTTTGGCTGCACGATGCGTTTTAGGGAAGAATAATAATAATAATTAAAGCTGCAAGCAGCATTTATCGGGGTTCAAGCAGTTAAGGCCTTTAAGGCATTTAAGCACAAAAGCATCAAAAGTTATTAAGATTTATTTAGCAAGCATGTAACCACGGACATAATAGATGGAAAAGACCATTTACAGCCAATACAGGCAGTTTACCATGGGATATATATGGTTTTAAAGCTTTTTAACAGTTATAGCGCCACCTATGGTCCGATCTCCATAAAAATGTTTACTGTGACCTCAAATTGAACCCATACACATGTGTACTGAGTTTGGTGAAGATATCTCATTTACTTCTTGAGTTATAGCCATTTTAGTAAAATAGGCTCCTCCCACAACAATTTACCACATTCTAGTATTATTTACTATGATTCTAGCATGATTTGCCATATTCTAGCATGATTTACCATGATATACTACATTCTAGTATGATTTACCATTGTTTACTGTGATTCTAGCATGGTTTACCATAGTTTATCATGATTTATCATAGTTTACCATGATTTATCATAGTTTACCATGGTTTACCCTGTTCTAGCATAGTTTACCATGATTTACCATGTTCTAGCATGATTTACCATGATATACCACATTCTAGTATTATTTATTATGATTTACCATGTTTTTAGCGTGATTTACCATGATTTACCACATTGCTAGCAATTATGTGAAGTATCAGTACAAATGAAGTGATAAACTCTGACAAAATATGATTGTGCTACAATAGTAATTGTTATATAAGTTATTTTTTAGTGTCTTATTGTTATATAAGTGATTTTTAGTGTCTAATGAATGCAAAAGCATATGTGAGTAGACTTCATTAATAAGTAGAATGACCAGCAGAGGGCAGTAGAAGACCACTTATTGGCTCACTTTCACTTTAAACTTCATGATTTTCACCATTTGTCTGCACTAAAGCAAACCAGTTTTTCCATTTTAACTCCATAATGCATGTTTACACACACACACACTCACACACACACACACAAAGACAAATGTTGTTGTTTTTTCAATGCTATTGGAATGTGTCATTATGAAAATATATTTGAATGGTCTATAAACATTTCACAAAGTCTTTGTAAGCTATTAATCAGATTATTCAGAATTTATTCAGAAACCTAAGACTACACACACACATTATGTTGTAGATACAGATATTTGATATATATGATGTGATCAAACTGTCAATACTAATACTTTAACAGATGGATTTTGACTAAATGTAATTGTAAATGTTCAAATAGGGATTTTATAAAGTCTCAATATAAATTATAGAACAATATGACAAAATGACTATTTTAAACAGCAGGGGGCAGTAAAATACCACTTATTGGCTTAATATGCCATTATATTCATATCATTTTCACCTTTTTAACTGTTATAGAGGCAAATTTTGTCCGATCTGTCTGAAAATTTTCATGTATGTTCAGAGTGATATTTCACATGTTCTGACTTGTTTTTAAGAAGGTTTGAACATTCATTAAAGAGATATAGGCTTTCGGGGACACTTGGTAAAGGCCACATTTTGAAGTGAACCTATTATAGCTATCCAAATGAAGTAGTTCAACTTTTTCTGACAATTATTGTTCTAGTGAGTCCAGAGAATTGTATTGCACTAGTTTTTAACATTATGATATAAAAAAAAATTATATGATCAGAGATGGAAAAGTCCATTTACAGCCAATACAGGCAGTTTACCATAGGAAATGTATGGTTTTAAAGCCTTTTAACAGTTATAGCGCCAACTATTGTCCGATCTCCATAAAATTTGGCATGCTTCTTAATGATGTTATGTCACATATGCTCACCAATTTTTGTGATGTTGTGTTTTTTCATTTAGGATTTATAGGCTTTTTAGTGTATTTTGCCACGCCCCTTTTCTTTATGACCCAATTATAGCCATACGAAAAATTCAAAAGTTAAACTTTATTTTGATAATTATTGATCTAGAGAGTCCAGAGAATTGTCCTAGACTGGTCTGGTTCCGATCGGGCGAAAAACCTAGGACTAGTTCGCAAAAGTAGGTTTTTAACATGTTCGCAAATATTTAATGAACGGTTTGATTGACAGCAGTGGTTCTTGAGGCAAAGTTGTTCAGCATTAGGAGATCTATCAAATGATATGCATTTTCTGACGAAATTTGTTACACCACGTGATTACAGAGCCTTAAAACTCGTTAGCGCCAACTAGTGGCCGATTTCTTTCAAAATTCTTACAGACCTCTAGGGGCTTGAGCTAAACATGCCCACTGAGTTTCGTTCCGATCGGACTTCGTTAACCTTGTCTAATAGGTGCTCAACTTTATTGGCCAATGGCGGCCATGTTTTTTGAGATACACCAATGTCCTCATAGACATACATGGCACCTTGGACCAAGACACTGCATACCAATTTTCAAGTCAATCGGACTAACGGTCAGGTGGTTATAGCCCTTTTCATGTTTTTTTCATGTTATAGCGCCACCTAGTGTTCAATCGTCGCGATTTTTTTACTGTGACCCCAGACTGAACCCATACAAATGTGTACTGAGTTTGGTTAATCTATCTCATTTACTTTTTGAGTTATAGCCATTTTAGTAAAATAGGCTCCTCCCACAACGTTCATTTTATGCCCTCTAGCGACCATGAACCGAAATTTCAACGTTTTTTTGATAATTATTTATCTTCAGACTCCAGAGAACATTTCTCCACTGGTTTGGTTCCGATCGGACAAAAAACCACGGTCTAGTTCGCAAAAGTAGGTTTTTGACAAAATTCAAAATGGCGGAAAATCTATCATGACGGAAATAAAATCGGAGATATACGTTTTGTTCGTCAGGCGTCCAGCTTTCCAATGATATAAGACACTTGAGTCTAGGACATACGGTCTAGGAGTTATGAGCTGTTTCACGCTTTTGGTCACTATAGCGCCACCTATGGGCCAATCGGGGTCATAATCTCTGAACCTCTCCTCGATTTTTGTACTACCATCTGGCAAAGTTTCAATGCTCTAGCCCTTACGGTTTGGGCTGCACGATGCGTTTTACGGCAGAAGAATAATAATAATAATAATAATTAAAGCTGCAAGCAGCATTTATCGGGGTTCAAGCAGTTAAGGCCTTTAAGGCATTTAAGCACAAAAGCATCAAAAGTTATTAAGATTTATTTAGCAAGCATGTAACCACTGACATAATAGATGGAAAAGACCATTTACAGCCAATACAGGCAATTTGCCATGGGATATATATGGTTTTAAAGCTTTTTAACAGTTATAGCGCCACCTATGGTCCGATCTCCATAAAATTGTTTACTGTGACCTCAAATTGAACCCATACACATGTGTACTGAGTTTGGTGAAGATATCTCATTTACTTCTTGAGTTATAGCCATTTGAGTAAAATAGGCTCCTCCCACAACGATTTGCCACATTCTAGAATTATTTAATATGATTCTAGCATGATTTACTATCATATACCATGTTCCAGAATGATTTATTAGGATTCTAGCATGATTTACCTTGATACACCTCATTTCAGTATTATTTACTATGATTTACAATGTTTCTAGCATGATTAACCACATTACTAGCAATTATGTGAAGTGTCAGTGCAAATGAGGTGATGAACACTGACAAAATATTATTGTGTTATAATAGTTAGTTATATACGTGATTTTTAGTGTGTGTCCAAGTATGAATGCAAAAGCACATGTAAAATATTTCATTATTAAGTAGAATGGCCAGCAGAGGGCACTAGAAGACCACTTATTGGCTCACTTTCACTTTAAACCAGTTTTCTGCACTAAAGCAAACCAGTTTTTCCATGTTAACTCAATGCATGCTTACACACACACACACACACACACACACACACACACACACACACACACACACACACACACACACACACACACACACACAGCATAGTTAACCATGATTTACCATGATATACCACGTTCTAGTATTATTTACCAGGAGATAAACGACAATCTAGTATTATTTACTTTGATTTACCATGTTTCTAGCCTGATTTATCACATTACTAGCAATTATTTGAAGTGTCAGTGCAAATAAAGTGATTAACACTGACAAAATATGATTGTGTTATAATAGTTATTGCTATATAAGTGATTTTTTTATTGTGTATTCAAGTATGAATGCAAGCACATGTTGAAATATTTCATTAATAAGTAGAATGGCCAGCAGAGGGCAGTAGAAGACCACTTATTGGCTCACTTTCACTTTAAACCAGTTTTCTGCACTAAAGCAAACCAGTTTATCCATGTTAACTCAATGCATGCTTACACACACACACACACACACACACACACACACACACACACACACACACACACACACACACACAGCATAGTTAACCATGATTTACCATGATTTACCACATTACTAGCAATTATTTGAAGTGTCAGTGCAAATAAAGTGATTAACACTGACAAAATATGATTGTGTTATAATAGTTATTGCTATATAAGTGATTTTTAGTGTGTATTCAAGTATAAATGCAAGCACATGTGGAAAAATTTAATTAATAAGTAGAATGGCCAGCAGAGGGCAGTAGAAGACCACTTATTGGCTCACTTTCACTTTAAACCTCATGATTTTGACCAGTTTTCTGCACTAAAGCAAACCAGTGTTTCCATGTTAACTCAATAATGCATACTTGCTACATATGCTACACACAATAATGCTACACACACACACACACACACACACACACACACACAAATGTTTCAGTGATATTGGTGTCACATTCACCTTCATCACATTCACCTTCTGTCTTCATCACATTCACCATCTGTCGTCATCACCTGCACCTGCTCCTCATCACCCTCCTCATCATCACCTGCTCCTCATCATCATAACCGTCACCTGTTGTCCTTGTCTTGATCTGTGTATTTAAGTTCCCCTCTCATCCATTATCATTGTCGGTTATTGTTTGTGCACTAGCACTCTGTTATGTTTGTTTTCATGTTGGAAAATAAAACCTTTGTTATATTTGTACCACACACACACACACACACACACACACACACACACACACACACACACACCATCATTTATCATGATTTACCATGGCTGATACCAATACCAATATGAGAAAATGACTATTTTAAACAGCAGGGGGCAGTAAAATACCACTTATTGGCTTAACATGCCATTAATTCATATCATTTTCACCTTTTTAACTGTTATAGAGGCAAATTTTGTCCGATCTGTCTGAAAATTTTCATGCTTGTTCAGGGTGATATTTCACACGTTCTGACTTGTTTTTAAGAAGGTCTGAGCATTGATTAAAGAGATATAGGCTTTCGGGGACACTTGGTAAAGGCCAGATTTTGAAGTGAACCTATTATAGCTATCCAAATGAAGTAGTTCAACTTTCTGACAATTATTGATCTAGTGAGTCCAGAGAATTGTATTGCACTAGTTTTTTAACATTATGATATGAAAATTATATGATCAGAGATGGAAAAGACCATTTACAGCCAATACAGGCAGTTTACCATAGGAAATATATGATTTTAAAGCTTTTTAACAGTTATAGCGCCACCTATCGTCCGATCTCCATAGAATTTTTCATGCTTGTTAATGATGTTATGTCACATATGCTGACCAATTTTTGTGAAGTTCTGAGTTTTTATTTAGGATTTATAGGCTTTTTAATGTATTTTGACACGCCCATTTTATAAATTACCCTATTACAGCCATCCAAATGCAAAAGTTCAACTTTTTTTTGATAATTATTGATCTAGAGAGTCCAGAGAATTGTCCTAGACTGGTCTGGTTCCGATCGGGCAAAAAACCTAGGACTAGTTCGCAAAAGTAGGTTTTTAACATATTCATGAATATTTAATGAACTGTTTGATTGACAGCAATGGTTCTAGAGGCAAAGTTGTTCAGCATGAGCAGATCTATCATATGATATGCATTTTGTGACGATAAGTGTAACACCACGTGATTACAGAGCCATAAAACTCGTTAGCGCCAACTAGTGGCCGATTTCTTTCAAAATTCTTACAGACCTCTAGGGGCTTGAGCCGAACATGCCCACTGAGTTTTGTTCCGATCGGCCTCCGTTAACCTTGTCTAATAGGTGCTCAAACTTCATTGGCCGATAGCGGCCATGTTTTTTGAGATACACCAATGTCCTCATAGACATACATGGCACCTTGGACCAAGACACTGCATACCAATTTTCAAGTCAATCGGACTAACGGTCAGGTGGTTATAGCCTGTTTTATGTTTTTTTCATATTATAGCGCCACCATGAGGCCAATCACCGCGATTTTTTTACTGTGACCTCAACTTGAGCTCATACATATGTGTACCGAGTTTGGTGAAAATATCTCATTTCGTTCACGAGTTATAGCCATTTTTGTATAATTAGCTCCGCCTCCTGCGAACGTTTTGATGCCCCTTAGCAACCGTGGATCGAAATTTTAACTTTTTTTCGATAATTATTGATATTCAGACTCCTGTGAATATTTCTGCACTGGTTTGGTTCCGATCGGGCGAAAAACCAGGGACTAGTTCGCAAAAGTAGGTTTTGGACAAAATCCAAAATGGCGGAAAAATTTGCATACCGGAAATGAAATCCTTGAGGCCTTTTTTGTTCGGCTTGACCCAAGGATTCCAAAGATATAAGACACTTGAGTCTGTGACAAAGGGTTGATGAGATTTAAGCAAAAATATGCAATTTTTTTGTTTTTTGCACTGTAGCGCCACCTATTGGCCAATCTAGCTCATATTCTCTGAACCTCTCCTCGATTTTTGTACTACCTTCTGGCCAAGTTTCAAGTCTCTAGCACTTACGGTTTAGGCTGCACGATGCGTTTTACGGCGGAATAATAATAATAATTAAAGCTGCAAGCAGCATTTATCGGGGTTCAAGCAGTTAAAGCCTTTTAGGCATTTAAGCACAAAAGCATCAAAAGTTATTAAGATTTATTTAGCAAGCATGTAACCACGGACATAATAGATGGAGAAGACCATTTACAGCCAATACAGGCAGTTTACCATGGGATATATATGGTTTTAAAGCTTTTTAACAGTTATAGCGCTACCTATGGTCCGATCTCCATAAAAATGTTTACTGTGACCTCAAATTGAAACCATACACATGTGTACTGAGTTTGGTGAAAATATCTCATTTACTTCTTGAGTTATAGCCATTTTAGTAAAATAGGCTCCTCCCACAACAATTTACCACATTCTAGTATTATTTACTATGATTCTAGCCTGATTTGCCATATTCTAGCATGATTTACCATGATATACTACATTCTAGTAGGATTTACCATTGTTTACTGTGATTGTATACTCTGACAAAATATGATTTATGAGTGATAAACTCTGACAAAATATGATTGTGCTACAATAGTAATTGTTATATACGTTATTTTTTAGTGTCTTATTGTTATATAAGTGATTTTTAGTGTATAATGAATGCCAAAGCATATGTGAGTAGACTTCATTAATACGTAGAATGGCCAGCAGAGGGCAGTAGAAGACCACTTATTGGCTCACTTTGACTTTAAACTTCATGATTTTCACCATTTTTCTGTACTAAATCAAACCAGTTTTTCCATTTTAACTCCATAATGCATGTTTACACACACACACACACACACACACACACACACACACACACACACACACACAAAGACAAATGTTGTTGTTTTTTCAATGCTATTGGGATATGTCATTATGAAAATATATTTCAATGGTCTATAAACATTTCACAAAGTCTTTGTAAGCTATTAATCAGATGATTCAGAATTTATTCAGAAACCTAAGACTACACACACACATTATGTTGTAGATACAGACATTTGAAATATATAATGTGATCAAACTGTCAATACTAATACTTTAACAGATGGATTTTGACTAAATGTAATTGTAAATGTTAAAATAGTGATTTTATAAAGTCTAAATATGAATTATAGAACAATATGACAACATGACTATTTTAAACAGCAGGGGGCAGTAAAAAACCACTTATTGGCTTAATATGCCATTATATTCATATCATTTTCACCTTTTTAACTGTTATAGAGGCAAATTTTGTCAGATCTGTCTGAAAATTTTCATGCATGTTCAGAGTGATATTTCACATGTTCTGACTTGTTTTTAAGAAGGTTTGAACATTCTTTAAAGAGATATAGGCTTTCAGGGACAATTGGTAAAGGCCACATTTTGAAGTGAACCTATTATAGCAATCCAAATGCAAAAGTTCAACTTTTTTTTGATAATTATTGATCTAGAGAGTCCAGAGAATTGTCCTAGACTGGTTTGGTTCCGATCGGGCGAAAAACCTAGGACTAGTTCGCAAAAGCAGGTTTTTAACATATTCACAAATATTTAATGAACGGTTTGATTGACAGCAATGGTTCTTGAGGCAAAGTTGTTCAGCATGAGCAGATCTATCAAATGATATGCATATTGTGATGATATGTGTAACACCACGTGATTACAGAGCCATAAAACTCGTTAGCGCCAACTAGTGGCCGATTTCTTTTAAAATTCTTACAGACCTCCAGGGCCATGAGTCGAACATGCCCATCGAGTTTCGTTCCGATCGGCCTCTGTTAACCTTGTCTAATAGGTGCTCAAATTTATTGGCCAATGGCGGCCATGTTTTTTGAGATACACCAATGTCCTCATAGACATACATGGCACCTTGGACCAAGACACTGCATACCAATTTTCAAGTCAATCGGACTAACGGTCAGGTGGTTATAGCCTGTTTTATGTTTTTGTCATGTTATAGCGCCACCATGTGGCCGATCGCCGCGATTTTTTTACTGTGACCTCAGACTGACCTCCTACACATGTATACCAAGTTTGGTGAAGTTTACTGAATTACTTCTGGAGTTATAGCCATTTTAGTAAAATAGGCTCCTCCCACAACGTTAATTTTGCACCCCCTAGCGACTGTGAATCGAAATTTCAACTTTTTTTCGATAATTATTGATCTTCAGACTCCAGAGAACAATTCTGCACTGGTTTGGTTCCGATCGGGCGAAAAACCAGGGACTAGTTCGCAAAAGTAGATTTTCGACAAAATTCAAAATGGCGGAAAATCTATCATGACGGAAATAAAATCGGAGATATACGTTTTGTTCGTCAGGCGTCCAGCTTTCCAATGATATAAGACACTTGAGGCTGCGACATACGGTCTAGGAGTTATGAGCAGTTTCGCGCTTTTGGTCGCTATAGCGCCACCTATGGGCCAATCGGGGTCATAATCTCTGAACCTCTCCTCGATTTTTGTACTACCATCTGGCAAAGTTTCAAAGCTCTAGCCCTTACGGTTTGGGCTGCACGATGCGTTTTACGGCAGAATAATAATAATAATAATAATAATTAAAGCTGCAAGCAGCATTTATCGGGGTTCAAGCTATTAAGGCCTTTAAGGGTTTTTAAGCACAAAAGCATCAAAAGTTATCAGGTTTTATTTAGCAAGCATGTAACCACTGACATAATAGATGGAAAAGACCATTTACAGCCAATACAGGCAATGTACCATAGGAAATATATGGTTTTAAAGCTTTTTAACAGTTATAGCGCCACCTATAGTCCGATCTCCATAAAATTTGGCATGCTTGTTAATGATGTTATGTCACATATGCTCACCAATTTTTGTGAAGTTCTGAGTTTTCATTTAGGATTTATAGGCTTTTTAGTGTATTTTGCCACACCCATTTTATAAATGACCCTATTACAGCCATCCAAATGCAAAAGTTCAACTTTTTTTTGATAGTTTTTGATCTAGAGAGTCCAGAGAATTGTCCTAGACTGGTCTGGTTCCGATCGTGCGAAAAACCTAGGACTAGTTCGCAAAAGTAGGTTTTTAACATGTTTGCGAATATTTAATGAACGGTTTGATTGACAGCAATGGTCCTTGAGGCAAAGTTGTTCAGGATGAGGAGATCTATCAAATGATATGCATATTGTGTGGATATTTGTAACACCACGTGATTACAGAGCTGTAAAACTCGTTAGCACCAACTAGTGGCCGATTTCTTTCAAAATTGTTACAGACCTCTATGGCCTTGAGTCGAACATGCCCATCGAGTTTCGTTCCGATCGGCCTCCGTTAACCTTGTCTAATAGGTGCTCAAACTTCATTGGCCGATGGCGGCCATGTTTTTCGAGATACGCCAATGTCCTCATACACATACATGGCACCTTGGACCAAGACACTGCATGCCAATTTTCAAGTCAATCGGACTAATGGTCAGGTGGTTATAGCCTGTTTTATGTTTTTTTCATGTTATAGCGCCACCATGTGGCCAATTGCCGCGGTTTTTTTACTGTGACCTCAGATTGACCTCTTACACATGTGTACCAAGTTTGGTGAAGATACCTCATTTACTTCTGGAGTTATAGCCATTTTAGTAAAATAGGCCCTTCCCACAACGTACGTTTTGGCGCCCCTTACCGTCCGTGAGTCGAAATTTCAACTTTTTTTCGATAGTTTTTGATAATCAGACTCTAGAGAACATTTCTGCACTGGTTTGGTTCCGATCGGGCGAAAAACCTAGGACTAGTTCGCAAAAGTATGTTTTTGACAAAATTCAAAATGGCGGAAAATCTATCATGGCGGAAATGAAATCGGAGATATACGTTTTGTTCGTCAGGCGTCCAGCTTTCCAATGATATAACACACTTGAGTCTACGTCATACGGTCTAGTAGTTATGAGCAGTTTCGCGCTTTTGGTTGCTATAGCGCCACCTATGGGCCAATCGGGGTCATACTTTGATAGGTTCTCCCCAAATTGAGGACTACCATTTGGCCAAGTTTCAAGGTTCCAGCTCTTACGGTTTGGTCTGCACGATGCGTTTTAGGGGAAAATAATAATAATAATAATAATAATAATAAAAATCAGTACAATTACAATAGGGTTTCAGCACTTCGTGCTTGAACCCCTAATTAAAGCTGCAAGCAGCATTTATCGGGGTTCAAGCTATTAAGGCCTTTAAGGGTTTTTAAGCACATAAAGCATCAAAAGTTATCAGGTTTTATTTAGCAAGCATGTAACCACTGACATAATAGAAGGAAAAGACCATTTACAGCCAATACAGGCAATGTACCAGGAAATATATGGTTTTAAAGCTTTTTGACAGTTATAGCTCCACCTATGGTCCGATCTCCATAAAATTTGGCATGCTTGTTAATGATGTTATGTCACATATGCTCACCAATTTTTGTGAAGTTCTGAGTTTTCATTTAGGATTTATAGGCTTTTTAGTGTATTTTGCCACGCCCATTTTATAAATGACCCTATTACAGCCATCCAAATGCAAAAGTTCAACTTTTTTTTGATAGTTTTTGATCTAGAGAGTCCAGAGAATTGTCCTAGACTGGTCTGGTTCAGATCGGGCGAAAAACCTAGGACTAGTTCGCAAAAGTAGGTTTTTAATATGTTTGCGAATATTTAATAAACGGTTTGATTGACAGCAATGGTTCTTGAGGCAAAGTTGTTCAGGATGAGGAGATCTATCAAATTATATGCATATTGTGTGGATATTTGTAACACCACGTGATTACAGAGCCGTAAAACTCGTTAGCGCCAACTAGTGGCCGATTTCTTTCAAAATTCTTACAGACCTCTAGGGCCTTGAGTCGAACATGCCCATCTAGTTTCGTTCCGTTCGGCCTCCGTTAACCTTGTCTAATAGGTGCTCAAACTTCATTGGCCAATGGCGGCCATGTTTTTTGAGATACGCCAATGTCCTCATACACATACATGGCACCTTGGACCAAGACACTGCATACCAATTTTCAAGTTAATCGGAGTAATGGTCAGGTGGTTATAGCCTGTTTTATGTTTTTTTCATGTTATAGCGCCAACATGTGGACAATCGCCGCGGTTTTTTTGTTGTGACCTCAGATTGACCTCTTACACATGTGTACCAAGTTTGGTGAAGATACCTCATTTAGTTCTGGAGTTATAGCCATTTTAGTAAAAAAGGCCCCTCCCACAACATACGTTTTGGCGCCCCTTAGCGTCCGTTAATCGAAATTTCAACTTTTTTTCGATAGTTTTTGATATTCAGACTCAAGAGAACATTTCTGCACTGGTTTGGTTCCGATCGGGCGAAAAACCTAGGACTAGTTCGCAAAAGTAGGTTTTTGACAAAATTCAAAATGGCGGAAAATCTATCATGGCGGAAATGAAATCGGAGATATACGTTTTGTTCGTCAGGCGTCCAGCTTTCCAATGATATAAGACACTTGAGTCTATGTCATACGGTCTAGTAGTTATGAGCAGTTTTGCGCTTTTGGTTGCTATAGCGCCACCTATGGGCCAATCGGGCTCATACTTTTATAGGTTCTCCCCAAATTGAGGACTACCATTTGGCCAAGTTTCAAGGTTCCAGCTCTTACGGTTTGGTCTGCACGATGCGTTTTAGGGGAAAATAATAATAATAATAATAATAATAATAAAAATCAGTACAATTACAATAGGGTTTCAGCACTTCGTGCTTGAACCCCTAATTAAAGCTGCAAGCAGCATTTATCGGGGTTCAAGCATTTAAGGCCTTTAAGCACATAAGCATTTAAGACATTAAGGTTTATTTAGAAAGCTTTTAACCACTGAAATAATAGATTGAAAAGTCCATTTACAGCCAATACAGGCAATTTACCATCGGAAATATGTGGTTTTAAAGCTTTTTAACAGTTATAGTGCCACCTTTGGTCCGATGTCCATAAAATTTGGCATGCTTGTTAATGATCTTATGTGACATATGCTCACCAATTTTTGTGAAGTTTTGAGTTTTCATTTAGGATTTATAGGCTTTTTAGTGTATTTTGCCACGCCCATTTTATAAATGACCCTATTACAGCCATCCAAATGCAAAAGTTCAACTTTTTTTTGATAATTATTGATCTAGAGAGTCCAGAGAATTGTCCTAGACTGGTTTGGTTCCGATTGGGCAAAAAACCTAGGACTAGTTCGCAAAAGTAGGTTTTTAACATGTTTGCGAATATTAAATGAACGGTTTGATTGACAGCAATGGTTCTTGAGGCAAAGTTGTTCAGTATGAGGAGATCTATCAACTGATATGCATATTGTGTGGATGTATGCAACACCACGTGATTACAGAGCCGAAAAAACTCGTTAGCGCCAACTAGTGGCCGATTTCTTTCAAAATTCTTACAGACCTCTTGGGCCATGAGTCGAACATGCCCATCGAGTTTCGTTCCGATCAGCCTCCGTTAACCTTGTCTAATAAGTGCTCAAACTTCATTGGCCGATGGCGGCCATGTTTTTTGAGATACGTCAATGTCCTCATAGGCATACATGGCACCTTGGACCAAGACACTGCATACCAATTTTCAAGTCAATTGGACAAACGGTCAGGTGGTTATAGCCCTTTTCATGTTTTTTTCAAGTTATAGCGCCACCTACTGTTCAATCGTCGCGATTTTTTTACTGTGACCTCAAATTGAACTATTACACATGTGTACCGAGTTTGGTGAAGATACCTCATTTATTTCTCGAGTTATAGCCGTTTTAGTAAAATAGGCTCCTCCCACAACGTACGTTTTGGCTCCCCCTAGCGACCGTGAATCGAAATTTCAACTTTTTTTCGATAATTATTGATATTCAGACTCCAGAGAACATTTCTGCACTGGTTTGGTTCCAATCGGACGAAAAACCTAGGACTAGTTCGCAAAAGTAGGTTTTTGAGAAAATTCAAAATGGCGGAAAATTTTCCCAGGCGGAAATGAAATCGGAGATATACGTTTTGACCGTCTTGAGCCAAGGATTACAGTGATATAAGACACTTGATTCTATGACAAACCGTCTAGGAGTTATGGCTGATTTCATACTTTTGCTTGCTATAGCGCCACCTATTGACCAATCGGGGTCATACTTTGATAGGTTCTCCCCAAATTGAGGACTACCATTTGGCTGAGTTTCAAGTCTCCAGCATTTACGGTTTGGGCTGCACGATGCGTTTTAGGGGAAAATAATAATAATAAAAATCAGAGCAATTACAATAGGGTTTCAGCACTTCGTGCTTGAACCCCTAATAATAATAATAATAATAATAATAAAAATCAGTACAATTACAATAGGGTTTCAGCACTTCGTGCTTGAACCCCTAATAATTAAAGCTGCAAGCAGCATTTATCGGGGTTCAAGCAGTTAAGGCCTTTAAGGCATTTAAGCACAAAAGCATCAAAAGTCATTAAGATTTATTTAGCAAGCATGTAAACACTGACATAATAGATGGAAAAGACCATTTACAGCCAATACAGGCAAATTGCCATGGGATATATATGGTTTTAAAGCTTTTTAACAGTTATAGCGCCACCTATGGTCCGATCTCCATAAAATTGTTTATTGTGACCTCAAATTGAACCCATACACATGTGTACTGATTTTGGTGAAGATATCTCATTTACTTCTTGAGTTATAGCCATTTGAGTAAAATAGGCTCCTCCCACAACGATTTGCCACATTCAAGAATTATTTAATATGATTCTAGCATGATTTACTATCATATACCATGTTCCAGAATGATTTATTAGGATTCTAGCATGATTTACCTTGATACACCTCATTTCAGTATTATTTACTATGATTTACAATGTTTCTAGCATGATTAACCACATTACTAGCAATTATGTGAATTGTCAGTGCAAATGAGGTGATGAACACTGACAAAATATTATTGTGTTATAATAGTTAGTTATATACGTGATTTTTAGTGTGTGTCCAAGTATGAATGCAAAAGCACATGTAAAATATTTCATTATTAAGTAGAATGGCCAGCAGAGGGCACTAGAAGACCACTTATTGGCTCACTTTCACTTTAAACCAGTTTTCTGCACTAAAGCAAACCAGTTTTTCCATGTTAACTCAATGCATGCTTACACACACACACACACACACACACACACACACACACACACACACACACACACACACACATACACACACAGCATAGTTAACCATGATTTACCATGATATACCACGTTCTAGTATTATTTACCAGGAGATAAACGACAATCTAGTATTATTTACTTTGATTTACCATGTTTCTAGCCTGATTTATCACATTACTAGCAATTATTTGAAGTGTCAGTGCAAATAAAGTGATTAACACTGACAAAATATGATTGTGTTATAATAGTTATTGCTATATAAGTGATTTTTTAGTGTGTATTCAAGTATAAATGCAAGCACATGTGGAAATATTTAATTAATAAGTAGAATGGCCAGCAGAGGGCACTAGAAGACCACTTATTGGCTCACTTTCACTTTAAACTTCATGATTTTCACCATTTTTCTGTACTAAAGCAAACCAGTTTTTCCATTTTAACTCCATAATGCATGTTTACACACACACACACACACACACACACACACACACACACACACACACACACACACACACACAAAGACAAATGTTGTTGTTTTTTCAATGCTATTGGGTATGTCATTATGAAAATATATTTCAATGGTCTATAAACATTTCACAAAGTCTTTGTAAGCTATTAATCAGATTATTCAGAATTTATTTAGAAACCTAAGACTACACACACACATTATGTTGTAGATACAGATATTTGAAATATATGATGTGATCAAACTGTCAATACTAATACTTTAACAGATGGATTTTGAGTAAATGTAATTGTAAATGTTAAAATAGGGATTTTATAAAGTCTAAATATAAATTATAGAACAATATGACAAAATGACTATTTTAAACAGCAGGGGGCAGTAAAATACCACTTATTGGCTTAATATGCCATTAATTCATATCATTTTCACCTTTTTAACTGTTACAGAGGCAAATTTTGTCCGATCTGTCTGAAATTTTTCATCCTTGTTCAGGGTGATATTTCACACGTTCTGACTTGTTTTTAAGAAGGTCTGAGCATTGATTAAAGAGATATAGGCTTTCGGGGACACTTGGTAAAGGCCACATTTTGAAGTGAACCTATTATAGCTATCCAAATGAAGAAGTTCAACTTTTTCTGACAACTATTGTTCTAGTGAGTCCAGAGAATGGTTATGCGATAGTTTTTAACATTATGATATGAAAATTATATGATCAGACATGGAAAAGACCATTTACAGCCAATACAGGCAGTTTGCCATAGGAAATATATGGTTTAAAAGCCTTTTAACTGTTATAGCGCCACCTTTGGTCCGATCTCCATAAAATGTTGCATGCTTGTTAATGATATTATGTCACATATGCTCACCAACTTTTGTGAAGTTATGAGTTTTCATTTAGGATTTATAGGGTTTTTAGTGTATTTTGCCACGCCCATTTTATAAATGACCCTATTACAGCCATCCAAATGCAAAAGTTCAACTTTTTTTTGATAATTATTAATCTAGAGAGTCCAGAGAATTGTCCTAGACTGGTCTGGTTGCGATCGGGCAAAAAACCTAGGACTAGTTCGCAAAAGTAGGTTTTTAACATATTCATGAATAATTAATGAACAGTTTGATTGACAGCAATGGTTCTTGAGGCAAAGTTGTTCAGGATGAGGAGATCTATCAAATGATATGCATATTGTGTGGATATTTGTAACACCACGTGATTACAGAGCCGTAAAACTCGTTAGCGCCAACTAGTGGCCGATTTCTTTTAAAATTCTTACAGACCTCTAGGGCCATGAGCCGAACATGCCCATTGAGTTTCGTTTCGATCGGCCTCCGTTAACCTTGTCTAATAGGTGCTCAAACTTCATTGGCCGATGGCGGCCATGTTTTTTGAGATACGCCAATGTCCTCATACACATACATGGCACCTTGGACCAAGACACTGCATACCAATTTTCAAGTCAATCGGACTAACGGTCAGGTGGTTATAGCCTGATTTATGTTTTTTTCATGTTATAGCGCCACCATGAGGCCAATCGTCGCGATTTTTTTACTGTGACCCCAGATTGAACTCATACACATGTGTACCAAGTTTGGTGAAGATACCTCATTTACTTCGGGAGTTATAGCCATTTTAATAAAATAGGCCCCTCCCACAACGTACGTTTTGGCGCCCCTTAGCGACCGTGAATCGAAATTTCAACTTTTTTTCGATAATTATTGATATTCAGTCTCCAGAGAACATTTCTGCACTGGTTTGGTACCAATCGGGTAAAAAACCAGGGACTAGTTCGCAAAAGTAGGTTTTTGACAAAATTCAAAATGGCGGAAAATCTATCATGGCGGAAATGAAATCGGAGATATACGTTTTGTTCGTCAGGCGTCCAGCTTTCCAATGATATAAGACACTTGAGTCTACGACATACGGTCTAGGAGTTATGAGCAGTTTCGCGCTTTTGGTTGTTATAGCGCCACCTATGGGCCAATCGGGGTCATAATCTCTGAACCTTTCCTCGATTTTTGTACTACCATCTGGCAAAGTTTCAAAGTTCCAGCTCTTACGGTTTGGGCTGCACGATGCGTTTTACGGCAGAATAATAATAATAATAATAATAATAATAATAATAATAATAATAAAAATCAGTACAATTACAATAGGGTTTCAGCACTTCGTGCTTGAACCCCTAATAAAAATCAGTACAATTACAATAGGGTTTCAGCACTTCGTGCTTGAACCCCTAAAAATCAGTACAATTACAATAGGGTTTCAGCATTTCATGCTTGAACCCCTAATAAGAAGAGACGTTTTGGACAGTTATAGCGCCACCTATTGTCCGATCTTCACGAAACTTGGCATGCTTCTTCACCATGGTCGGACACATCTGCTCGTCGATTTTCGTGAAGTTTGGGGTTTTCCCTTAGGTTGTATAGGCTTTTGAGTGTTTTTTTGTCCCGCCCCTTTCCTAAATGACCCTGTTACAGCCAGGCCAATGCAAAAGTTCCACTTTTTTTCGATAATTATTGATCTAGAGACTCCAGAGAACTGTGCTAGACTGGTCTGGTTCCGATTGGGCCAAAAACCTAGGACTAGTTCGCAAAAGTAGGTTTTTAACATATTCATGAATAATTAATGAACAGTTTGATTGACAGCAATGGTTCTTGAGGCAAAGTTGTTCAGGATGAGGAGATCTATCAAATGATATGCATATTGTGTGGATATTTGTAACACCACGTGATTACAGAGCCGTAAAACTCGTTAGCGCCAACTAGTGGCCGATTTCTTTTAAAATTCTTACAGACCTCTAGGGCCATGAGCCGAACATGCCCATTGAGTTTCGTTTCGATCGGCCTCCGTTAACCTTGTCTAATAGGTGCTCAAACTTCATTGGCCGATGGCGGCCATGTTTTTTGAGATACGCCAATGTCCTCATACACATACATGGCACCTTGGACCAAGACACTGCATACCAATTTTCAAGTCAATCGGACTAACGGTCAGGTGGTTATAGCCTGATTTATGTTTTTTTCATGTTATAGCGCCACCATGAGGCCAATCGTCGCGATTTTTTTACTGTGACCCCAGATTGAACTCATACACATGTGTACCAAGTTTGGTGAAGATACCTCATTTACTTCGGGAGTTATAGCCATTTTAATAAAATAGGCCCCTCCCACAACGTACGTTTTGGCGCCCCTTAGCGACCGTGAATCGAAATTTCAACTTTTTTTCGATAATTATTGATATTCAGTCTCCAGAGAACATTTCTGCACTGGTTTGGTACCAATCGGGTAAAAAACCAGGGACTAGTTCGCAAAAGTAGGTTTTTGACAAAATTCAAAATGGCGGAAAATCTATCATGGCGGAAATGAAATCGGAGATATACGTTTTGTTCGTCAGGCGTCCAGCTTTCCAATGATATAAGACACTTGAGTCTACGACATACGGTCTAGGAGTTATGAGCAGTTTCGCGCTTTTGGTTGTTATAGCGCCACCTATGGGCCAATCGGGGTCATAATCTCTGAACCTTTCCTCGATTTTTGTACTACCATCTGGCAAAGTTTCAAAGTTCCAGCTCTTACGGTTTGGGCTGCACGATGCGTTTTACGGCAGAATAATAATAATAATAATAATAATAATAATAATAATAATAATAAAAATCAGTACAATTACAATAGGGTTTCAGCACTTCGTGCTTGAACCCCTAATAAAAATCAGTACAATTACAATAGGGTTTCAGCACTTCGTGCTTGAACCCCTAAAAATCAGTACAATTACAATAGGGTTTCAGCATTTCATGCTTGAACCCCTAATAAGAAGAGACGTTTTGGACAGTTATAGCGCCACCTATTGTCCGATCTTCACGAAACTTGGCATGCTTCTTCACCATGGTCGGACACATCTGCTCGTCGATTTTCGTGAAGTTTGGGGTTTTCCCTTAGGTTGTATAGGCTTTTGAGTGTTTTTTTGTCCCGCCCCTTTCCTAAATGACCCTGTTACAGCCAGGCCAATGCAAAAGTTCAACTTTTTTTTGATAATTATTGATCTAGAGACTCCAGAGAACTGTGCTAGACTGGTCTGGTTCCGATTGGGCCAAAAACCTAGGACTAGTTCGCAAAAGTAGGTTTTTAACATATTCATGAATAATTAATGAACAGTTTGATTGACAGCAATGGTTCTTGAGGCAAAGTTGTTCAGGATGAGGAGATCTATCAAATGATATGCATATTGTGTGGATATTTGTAACACCACGTGATTACAGAGCCGTAAAACTCGTTAGCGCCAACTAGTGGCCGATTTCTTTCAAAATTCTTACAGACCTTTAGGGCCATGAGCCGAACATGCCCATTGAGTTTCGTTCCGATCGGCCTCCGTTAACCTTGTCTAATAGGTGCTCAAACTTCGTTGGCCGATGGCGGCCATGTTTTTTGAGATACGCCAATGTCCTCATACACATACATGGCACCTTGGACCAAGACACTGCATACCAATTTTCAAGTCAATCGGACTAACGGTCAGGTGGTTATAGCCAGTTTTATGTTTTTTTCATGTTATAGCGTCACCATGTGGCCAATCGCCACGATTTTTTTACTGTGACCTCAGATTGACCTCTTAAATAATTGTACCGAGTTTGGTGAAGATACCTCATTTACTTCTGGAGTTATGGCCGTTTTAGTAAAATAGGCTCCTCCCACAACATACAATTTGGCGCCCCTTAGCGACCGTGAATCGAAATTTCAACTTTTTTTCGATAATTATTGATATTCAAACTCCAGAGAACATTTCTGCACTGGTTTGGTTCCGATCGGGCAAAAAACCTAGGACTAGTTCGCAAAAGTAGGTTTTTGACAAAATTCAAAATGGCGGAAAAATTTGCATACCGGAAATGAAATCGGAGATATACGTTTTGTTTGCCATGAGGTCTTGATTACATTGATATAAGACACTTGAGTCTACAACATACAGTCTAGGAGTTATGAGCAGTTTCGCGCTTTTGGTCGCTGTAGCGCCACCTATGGGCCGATTTTGCTAAGTCCGTGTATCTGAGTAGCGAGCAATACTACTACCATTTGACCAAGTATCACGTCTCTAGGCCTTACGGTTTTGGCTGCACGATGCGTTTTAGGGAAGAATAATAATAATAATAAAAATCAGGGCAATTACAATAGGGTTTCAGCACTTCGTGCTTGAACCCCTAATTAAAGCTGCAAGCAGCATTTATCGGGGTTCAAGCAATTAAAGCCTTTTAGGCATTTAAGCACAAAAGCATGAAAAGTTATTAAGATTTATTTAGCAAGCATGTAACCACGGACATAATAGATGGAAAAGACCATTTACAGCCAATACAGGCAGTTTACCATGGGATATATATGGTTTTAAAGCTTTTTAACAGTTATAGCACCACCTATGGTCCGATCTCCATAAAAATGTTTACTGTGACCTCAAATTGAACCCATACACATGTGTACTGAGTTTGGTGAAGATATCTAATTTACTTCTTGAGTTATAGCCATTTTAGTAAAATAGGCTCATCCCACAACAATTTACCACATTCTAGTATTATTTACTATGATTCTAGCCTGATTTGCCATATTCTAGCATGATTTACCATGATATACTACATCCTAGTATGATTTACCATTGTTTACTGTGATTGTAGCATGGTTTACCATAGTTTATCATGATTTATCATAGTTTACCATGATTTATCATAGTTTACCATGATTTACCCTGTTCTAGCATAGTTTACCATGATTTACCATGTTATAGCATGATTTACCATGATATAGCACATTCTAACATGATTTACCATAGTTTATCATGATTTATCATGGCTTACCATGATTTACCCTGTTCTAGCATAGTTTACCATTATTTACCATGTTCTAGCATGATGTACCATGATATACCATGTTCTAGAATGATGTACCAGGATTCTAGTATGATTTACCTTGATACACAACATTTTAGTATTATTTATTATGATTTACCATGTTTTTAGCGTGATTTACCATGATTTACCACATTGCTAGCAATTATGTGAAGTATCAGTACAAATGAAGTGATAAACTCTGACAAAATATGATTGTGCTACAATAGTAATTGTTATATAAGTTATTTTTTAGTGTCTTATTGTTATATAAGTGATTTTTTGTGTATAATGAATGCAAAAGCATATGTGAGTAGACTTCATTAATAAGTAGAATGGCCAGCAGAGGGCAGTAGAAGACCACTTATTGGCTCACTTTCACTTTAAACTTCATGATTTTCACCATTTTTCTGTACTAAAGCAAACCAGTTTTTCCATTTTAACTCCATAATGCATGTTTACACACACACACACACACAAAGACAAATGTTGTTGTTTTTTCAATGCT
Source organism: Abramis brama (assembly GCF_963993115.1). Taxonomy (NCBI): domain Eukaryota; kingdom Metazoa; phylum Chordata; class Actinopteri; order Cypriniformes; family Leuciscidae; genus Abramis; species Abramis brama. Next base: position 22,982,443 of record NC_139976.1, read on the forward strand.
ATTGGGATATGTCATTATGAAAATATATTTCAATGGTCTATAAACATTTCACAAAGTCTTTGTAAGCTATTAATCAGATGATTCAGAATTTATTCAGAAACCTAAGACTACACACATTATGTTGTAGATACAGACATTTGAAATATATGATGTGATCAAACTGTCAATACTAATACTTTAACAGATGGATTTTGACTAAATGTAATTGTAAATGTTAAAATAGTGATTTTATAAAGTCTAAATATGAATTATAGAACAATATGACAACATGACTATTTTAAACAGCAGGGGGCAGTAAAATACCACTTATTGGCTTAATATGCCATTATATCCATATCATTTTCACCTTTTTAACTGTTATAGAGGCAAATTTTGTCCGATCTGTCTGAAAATTTTCATGCATGTTCAGAGTGATATTTCACATGTTCTGACTTGTTTTTAAGAAGGTTTGAACATTCATTAAAGAGATATAGGCTTTCAGGGACACTTGGTAAAGAGCACATTTTGAAGTGAACCTATTATAGCTATCCAAATGAAGTAGTTCAACTTTTTCTGACAATTATTGTTCTAGTGAGTCCAGAGAATTGTATTGCACTAGTTTTTAACATTATGATATGAAAATTATATGATCAGAGATGGAAAAGACCATTTATAGCCAATATAGGCAGTTTACCATAGGAAATATATGGTTTTAAAGCCTTTTAACAGTTATAGCGCCAACTATTGTCCGATCTCCATAAAATTTTGCATGCTTGTTAATGATGGTATGTCACATATGCTCACCAATTTTTGTGAAGTTCTGAGTTTTTGTTTAGGATTTATAGGCTTTTGATTGCATTTTGCCACGCCCCTTTTCTAAATGACCCTATTACAGCCATCCAAATGCTAAAGTTCAACTTTTTTTTGATAATTATTGATCTAGAGAGTCCAGAGAATTGTCCTAGACTGGTTTGGTTCCGATCGGGCGAAAAACCAGGGACTAGTTCGCAAAAGTAGGTTTTGGACAAAATTCGACATAGCAGAAATGTTTCCCTGCCTACATCCAAATCGGAGATAGCCATTTTGTCCGCCTCGAGCCAAGGATTCCAACGATATAAGACACTTGATCCTGGGACAAACGGTCTAAGAGTTATGAGCGATTTTGAACTTTTGGTTGCTGTAGCGCCACCTATGGGCCAATCGGGGTCATACTCTGATAGGTTGTCCCCACATTGAGGCCTACCATCTGGCCAGGTTTCAAGTCTCTAGGCCTTACGGTTTGTCCTGCACGATGCGTTTTACGAATCCTTACAATTACAATAGGGTTTCAGCATTTCATGCTTGAACCCCTAATAAGAATGAAGGCTTTTTGCCAGTTATAGCGCCACCTATGGTCCGATCTCCATGAAACTCTGCATGCTTCCTCACCGTGTTCTGACACATATGCTCATCAATTTTGGTCAAGTTCTGAGTTTTCCTTTGGGATTTATAGGCTTTTGAGTGTATTTTGCCACGCCCCTTTTCTAAATGACCCTGTTACAGCCACCCAAATGCCAAAGTTCAACTTTTTTTTGATAATTATTGATCTAGAGAGTCCAGAGAATTGTCCTAGACTGGTTTGGTTCCGATCGGGCGAAAAACCAGGGACTAGTTCGCAAAAGTAGGTTTTGGACAAAATTCGACATAGCAGAAATGTTTCCCTGCCTACATCCAAATCGGAGATAGCCATTTTGTCCGCCTCGAGCCAAGGATTCCAACGATATAAGACACTTGATCCTGGGACAAGCGGTCTAAGAGTTATGAGCGATTTTGAACTTTTGGTTGCTGTAGCGCCACCTATGGGCCAATCGGGGTCATACTCTGATAGGTTGTCCCCACATTGAGGCCTACCATCTGGCCAGGTTTCAAGTCTCTAGGCCTTACGGTTTGTCCTGCACGATGCGTTTTACGAATCCTTACAATTACAATAGGGTTTCAGCATTTCATGCTTGAACCCCTAATAAGAATGAAGGCTTTTTGCCAGTTATAGCGCCACCTATGGTCCGATCTCCATGAAACTCTGCATGCTTCCTCACCGTGTTCTGACACATATGCTCATCAATTTTGGTCAAGTTCTGAGTTTTCCTTTGGGATTTATAGGCTTTTGAGTGTATTTTGCCACGCCCCTTTTCTAAATGACCCTGTTACAGCCACCCAAATGCCAAAGTTCAACTTTTTTTTGATAATTATTGATCTAGAGAGTCCAGAGAATTGTCCTAGACTGGTTTGGTTCCGATCGGGCGAAAAACCAGGGACTAGTTCGCAAAAGTAGGTTTTGGACAAAATTCGACATAGCAGAAATGTTTCCCTGCCTACATCCAAATCGGAGATAACCATTTTGTCCGCCTCGAGCCAAGGATTCCAACGATATAAGACACTTGATCCTGGGACAAACGGTCTAAGAGTTATGAGCGATTTTGAACTTTTGGTTGCTGTAGCGCCACCTATGGGCCAATCGGGGTCATACTCTGATAGGTTGTCCCCACATTGAGGCCTACCATCTGGCCAGGTTTCAAGTCTCTAGGCCTTACGGTTTGTCCTGCACGATGCGTTTTACGAATCCTTACAATTACAATAGGGTTTCAGCATTTCATGCTTGAACCCCTAATAAGAATGAAGGCTTTTTGCCAGTTATAGCGCCACCTATGGTCCGATCTCCATGAAACTCTGCATGCTTCCTCACCGTGTTCTGACACATATGCTCATCAATTTTGGTCAAGTTCTGAGTTTTCCTTTGGGATTTATAGGCTTTTGAGTGTATTTTGCCACGCCCCTTTTCTAAATGACCCTGTTACAGCCACCCAAATGCCAAAGTTCAACTTTTTTTTGATAATTATTGATCTAGAGAGTCCAGAGAATTGTCCTAGACTGGTTTGGTTCCGATCGGGCGAAAAACCAGGGACTAGTTCGCAAAAGTAGGTTTTGGACAAAATTCGACATAACAGAAATGTTTCCCTGCCTACATCCAAATCGGAGATAGCCATTTTGTCCGCCTCGAGCCAAGGATTCCAACGATATAAGACACTTGATCCTGGGACAAGCGGTCTAAGAGTTATGAGCGATTTTGAACTTTTGGTTGCTGTAGCGCCACCTATGGGCCAATCGGGGTCATACTCTGATAGGTTGTCCCCACATTGAGGCCTACCATCTGGCCAGGTTTCAAGTCTCTAGGCCTTACGGTTTGTCCTGCACGATGCGTTTTACGAATCCTTACAATTACAATAGGGTTTCAGCATTTCATGCTTGAACCCCTAATAAGAATGAAGGCTTTTTGCCAGTTATAGCGCCACCTATGGTCCGATCTCCATGAAACTCTGCATGCTTCCTCACCGTGTTCTGACACATATGCTCATCAATTTTGGTCAAGTTCTGAGTTTTCCTTTGGGATTTATAGGCTTTTGAGTGTATTTTGCCACGCCCCTTTTCTAAATGACCCTGTTACAGCCACCCAAATGCCAAAGTTCAACTTTTTTTTGATAATTATTGATCTAGAGAGTCCAGAGAATTGTCCTAGACTGGTTTGGTTCCGATCGGGCGAAAAACCAGGGACTAGTTCGCAAAAGTAGGTTTTGGACAAAATTCGACATAGCAGAAATGTTTCCCTGCCTACATCCAAATCGGAGATAGCCATTTTGTCCGCCTCGAGCCAAGGATTCCAACGATATAAGACACTTGATCCTGGGACAAGCGGTCTAAGAGTTATGAGCGATTTTGAACTTTTGGTTGCTGTAGCGCCACCTATGGGCCAATCGGGGTCATACTCTGATAGGTTGTCCCCACATTGAGGCCTACCATCTGGCCAGGTTTCAAGTCTCTAGGCCTTACGGTTTGTCCTGCACGATGCGTTTTACGAATCCTTACAATTACAATAGGGTTTCAGCATTTCATGCTTGAACCCCTAATAATAAAAATCAGTACAATTACAATAGGGTTTCAGCATTTCATGCTTGAACCCCTAATAAGAAGAGACGTTTTGGACAGTTATAGCGCCACCTATTGTCCGATCTTCACGAAACTTGGCATGCTTCTTCACCATGGTCGGACACATCTGCTCGTCGATTTTCGTGAAGTTTGGGGTTTTCCCTTAGGTTGTATAGGCTTTTGAGTGTTTTTTTGTCCCGCCCCTTTCCTAAATGACCCTGTTACAGCCAGGCCAATGCAAAAGTTCCACTTTTTTTCGATAATTATTGATCTAGAGACTCCAGAGAACTGTGCTAGACTGGTCTGGTTCCGATTGGGCCAAAAACCAGGGACTAGTTCGTAAAAGTAGGTTTTGGACAAAATTGGCCATATAAATTTTTTTTTTTGGCCCGAATCGGGATTTGGAGATAGCCATTTTGTCCGTCTGGATCCAGGGAACACAGTGATGCTAAAATGGAGAATCTAGGACAAACTGTCTAGGAGTTGTGAGCAATTTAGTAAATGTGGTCATTGTAGCACCACCTATGGGCCAATCTGGGTCATATTTTGATAGGTTCTCCCCAAATTGAGGACTACCATTTGGCCAAGTTTCAAGGTTCCAGCTCTTACGGTTTGGGCTGCACGATGCGTTTTAGGGCGGAATAATAATAATAATAATAATAATAATAATTAAAGCTGCAAGCAGCATTTATCGGGGTTCAAGCAATTAAGGCCTTTAAGACCTTAAAGCACAAAAGCATAAAAAGTTAGTAAGTTTTATTTAGCAAGCATGTAACCACTGACATCATAGATGGAAAAGATCATGTTCTAGCATGATTTATCATGATATACCACATTCTAAAATGATTTACCATAGTTCATCATGATTTATCATGGTTTACCATGATTTACCCTGTTCTAGCATAGTTTACCATGATTTACCATGTTCTAGCATGATATACCACGTTCTAGCATGATATACCACGTTCTACAATGATTTACTAGGATTCTTACATTATTTACCTTGATACACCACATTCTACTATTATTTACTATGACTTACCATGTTTCTAGCGTGATTTACCATGATTTACCACATTACTAGCAATTATGTGAAGTGTCAGTGCAAATGAAGTGATAAACACTGACAAAATATGATTGTGTTATAATAGTTATTGTTATACAAGTGATTTTTTTTAGTGTCTACTCTAAATATGAATGAATCCAAAAGCACATGTGAAAAGACTTCATTAATAAGTAGAATGGCCAGCAGAAGCCAGTAGAAGACCACTTATTGGCTCACTTTCACTTTAAACTTCATGATTTGCACCAGTTTTCTGCACTAAATCAAACCAGTCTTTCCATGTTAACTCAATAATGCATGCTTACACACACACACACACACACACACACACAAATATGTTTTTTGGATATGTTATTGAGAAAATATATTTAATTGTATAAAAATAGGCATTTCTTTGTGATCTAATAATATAAAACTATGTTACCAGTATAGGGCTGTAAAGATTCCTCGATTATAGTCAAGTACTCGATTTAAAAAAATCCTTGATTGCAATTTACCCCTCGAGTAATTGGCAAAATACTGAAAGTGGTGCATTCCACAGACGAGAATCCAACAACCGCAGAATTACAGTTTTCTAGGACAACGCGATATTTAAACAGGGCTCCAGACTAACTTTTTTTACTAGGAGCGCTGTAGCCCCTGACTGAAAATTTTAGGAGCACAAGCAGAAAATTTAGGGGCACACCTTAAATCAACTTGCAATGCAATTATTCAAATTTCCCCCAAAATAACTACTGACAAATTATTTATTTATTATTTAATAATAAATAGACTTAATGTACAAATATTACAATGTGCAGTTTTATTTTAAGTTCACAGGCACCAGACTAACATCTGAGGGCAGCGGCACCGCAGACACTGAGTTTTACAAAAAAATATCTGGTAGCACTGGGGCTGACAATAAAGCACTAAGCTTAGTTTAGGGTGTAGATGAAATTAACTTTAATTATTATCATTCATAATGTCTTAATATTAATTAAAAAGCAAACCGAGTGAAATAAATTATATTAGGGAGTGAAAATAGCCAATAAGCATCCTACTGTTTACAATGGTAATTTATTTATTTTATTATTTTTAAATAAGTGTATAAATAAGAGTTTAAATAAGACCATTTTTGAAGGATGAACAAAAAAAATGTGTTGGTCATCACATTAAAAATAACATTTATATATGATAGTTTTGAAGTGCTGGAAAAAGAGGTAGCCTAACAGTTAGTACTTGTTAGCGTTTGACTATTTCTGTCACATTATGGTTACAGTTACTACATTAAATCCATGGTGAATGTCGCTGATTTGTGGTCTGAAAGCCCAGTGTTTCTCCTGGTTTCCACATCAGCGCTGTTTGATCTGATATCTGATTATGTTATTAATTCTGAAGCATAAAGGAGTAAGTTAGCGCATTTTCGTTCCGCTTTCATTTTGTTTGGATTCGCTGCTCGGCAACGTTGTGGTCGCGCCAGCGCGACCTAAATAAATATTTGGTCGCACCGGCAGGAAAAATGGTCGCAAAATGCGACCAATTGGTCGCAGTCTGGAGCCCACCATTTACAGTCATAATATAGCATAGTGCCATTGTGAAATCACAAAGGCTGTGATTCAGTTAAATAAATATATCCTCTGTTTTTTGTTTGTTTGTTTTTTTCACAGTGAAGACGCTTCAATTACATGAGTGCAGATTAGCCTACATGTTAAAATTACCTCAGCTCCGTCCACAGTAAACGCTGCTCCAAGCAAACTCAGTCTCTGCAGTGCTGTTTGTTTAGGTTTCCAATAACGTGCAAATATGGGAACGCAAGTCGGACGCAGTTTGTGTTTCACAGTTGCACTGTTATCATTTGTGGAGCACATCTGGGTTTCTCAAACTGCTGTTCATCGCGATTTCAAAATAAAAGTTTAAACATTGCGATTTCAAAATATAAGTTTAAACTCTTGCTCTGAGTTTGCATGTTTTGATGTGCACATGTTCTCGTTCAAGAAATTACAGTGACTGTAGCATTTCTATCGTACAGAAGTGGCCAAATATTAAAGGTTAAGTTGACATTTGAATTAATTGTTTGGACAATATTAAACAAGGATTTGATAATGCCAGGCTTAGTGTAACAACAACCAGGCCGCTGGCGCCCTCTGCAGGCATTTGTTATTTATGTACATAAGTTATGTTTATATTAGTTTATATAATTTATTTTACATGGGTATATTTTAAGTGTTCTTCAGTAAAACCAATATAATTACTTACTTTGATACTTTACTTGAACCAATTATTGTGGCTTGTTATTATATATTTGTATTTTAAGTAATTTTAAAGGCTGTTGTTAACTTGAATCTATTTTTTACCACAATTTGTTTTATCCGATTACTTGAATAGAATACTCGATTACTAAAATAATCGATAGCTACAGTCCAATTATAATAAAAAAGATTGCTGTTTAAAGCATTTGTTTGTTTCCCAATACTGAAAGCTAATGAAAACGTAATGTGTAATCCTACTGCTCCCTCAAGTGGACAAAAGTGGTATTATAGCTTGCATTTTACAATTGAAGTGTTTGAATGAATGAGTGAATGAATGGGAATTTGGTTTTTCACTTATATCTCGGTAACCAGAACGCGAAAAATTCTGAAACTCAGAGCATAGATAGTGCTCGAGGAGCCCTGTTGAATGACACCATCACTTTGTTTTTGGGCGATTAGGGCCGGGAATTATGGCTGTTCAAAGCTAGCCAACGACGGGCCCTTTCCAACGAGCTCTCACACAAGGTTCGGGGTGGTCTGGGTCAGGAGTTACGGCTGTTCAAAGTCGGGGGTCCCGCCGACTAGCGTTCCCCGGGGGTTGCGCTCCCGAGGCCCGCGACGACACGTTTCGATCAAGAGCCTGGAGAGGACCTTACCATCAAAATTTGAGCGCGCAACGACTTTCCGTTTTCGAGTTATGAGTGAATTTGTATTCGGGGGCGTGGCTTAAATGCCCGTTTTACTTTCGTTTTCCATTTCCATATCTCAGTGACACAATTGTCAATCACAATTGTGACACAATACTCCAATAGATGAGTTTTGACAAAATGTCATTGTAAATGTTAAAATAATGATTTTATAAAGTCTAAATATGAATTACATAACAATATTAGGCAGCAGTATGATGAAATGACAGCAGGGGGCAGTAAAATACCACTTATTGGCTTAATATGACGTTATATCATTTTCACCTTTTTAACTGTTATAGAGGCAAATTTTGTCTGATCTGTCTGAAATTTTTCATGCTTATTAAGAGTAATTTCATGTTCTGACTTGTTTTTAAGAATATAGCATTCATTTAAAAGATATAGGCTTTTGGGACACTTGGTCAAGGCAATTTACCATAGGAAATATATGGTTTTCAAAGCTTTTTAACAGTTATAGCGCCACCTATAGTCCGATCTTCATGACATTTTGCATGCTTGTTAATGATGTTATGTTACATATGCTCACCAATTATTGTGAAGTTCTGAGTTTTCGTTTAGGATTTATAGGCATTTGAGTGTTTTTTTGTCCCTCCCCTTTCCTAAATGACCCTGTTACAGCCAGGCAAATGCAAAAGTTCAACTTTTTTTCGATAATTATTGATCTAGAGAGTCCAGAGAATTGTCCTAGACTGGTCTGGTTCCGATTGGGCGAAAAACCAGGGACTAGTTCGCAAAAGTAGGTTTTTAACATGTTCGCGAATATTTAATGAACGGTTTGATTGACAGCAATGGTTCTAGAGGCAAAGTTGTTCAGCATGAGGAGATCTATGAAATGATATGCATTTTCTGATGAAATTTGTAACACCACGTGATTACAGAGCCTTAAAACTCGTTAGCGCCAACTAGTGTCCGATTTCTTTCAAAATTCTTACAGACCTCTATGGCCTTGAGCCAAACATGCCTACTGAGTTTCGTTCCGATCGGACTCCATTAACCTTGTCTAATAGGTGGTCAAACTTCATTGGCCGATGGCGGCCATGTTTTTTGAGATACGCCAATGCCCTCATAGACATACATGGCAGCTTGGACAAAGACACTGCATACCAAATTTCAAGTCATTCGGACAAACAGTCCGGTGTTTATATATTTCTTTCATGTTATAGCGCCACCATGTGGCCAATCGACGCGATTTTTTTAGTGTGACCCCAGACTGACCTCCTACACATGTGTATCTAGATTGGTGAAGGCAGCTAATTTACTTCTCGAGTTATAGCCAATTTAGTAAAACAGGCTCCTCCCACAACGTTAATTTTGCGTCTGCTAGCAACCGTGAATGGAAATTTCCACTTTTTTTTCGATAATTATTAATAATCAGACTGTAAAGAACATTTCTGCACTTGTTTGGTTCCGATCGGGCGAAAAACCACAGACTACTTTGCAAAAGTAGGTTTTTGACAAAATTCAAAATGGCGGAAAAATTTGCATACCGGAAATGAAATCGGAGATATACGTTTTGCCCGTCTTGAGCCAAGGATTACATTGATATAAGACACTTGAGTCTACGACAAACCGTCTAGGAGTAATTAGCGATTTCGTACTTTTGCTTACTATAGCGCCACCTATTGGCCAATCGGGGTCATAATTTGATAACCTCTCCTCGATTTTTGTACTACCATCTGGCAAAGTTTCAAGTCTCCAGCACTTACGGTTTGGGCTGCACGATGCGTTTTACAGGAGAATAATAATAATAAAAATCAGGACAATTACAATAGGGTTTCAGCACTTCGTGCTTGAACCCCTAAAAATCAGTACAATTACAATAGGGTTTCAGCATTTCATGCTTGAACCCCTAATAAGAAGAGACGTTTTGGACAGTTATAGCGCCACCTATTGTCCGATCTTCACGAAACTTGGCATGCTTCTTCACCATGGTCGGACACATCTGCTCGTCGATTTTCGTGAAGTTTGGGGTTTTCCCTTAGGTTGTATAGGCTTTTGAGTGTTTTTTTGTCCCGCCCCTTTCCTAAATGACCCTGTTACAGCCAGGCCAATGCAAAAGTTCCACTTTTTTTCGATAATTATTGATCTAGAGACTCCAGAGAACTGTGCTAGACTGGTCTGGTTCCGATTGGGCCAAAAACCAGGGACTAGTTCGTAAAAGTAGGTTTTGGACAAAATTGGCCATATAAATTTTTTTTTTTGGCCCGAATCGGGATTTGGAGATAGCCATTTTGTCCGTCTGGATCCAGGGAACACAGTGATGCTAAAATGGAGAATCTAGGACAAACTGTCTAGGAGTTGTGAGCAATTTAGTAAATGTGGTCATTGTAGCACCACCTATGGGCCAATCTGGGTCATATTTTGATAGGTTCTCCCCAAATTGAGGACTACCATTTGGCCAAGTTTCAAGGTTCCAGCTCTTACGGTTTGGGCTGCACGATGCGTTTTAGGGCGGAATAATAATAATAATAATAATAATTAAAGCTGCAAGCAGCATTTATCGGGGTTCAAGCATTTAAGGCCTTTAAGCACATAAGCATTTAAGACATTAAGATTTATTTAGAAAGCTTTTAACCACTGAAATAATAGATGGTAAAGTCCATTTACAGCCAATACAGGCAATTTACCATAGGAAATATATGGTTTTCAAAGCTTTTTAACAGTTATAGCGCCACCTATGGTCCGATCTACATGAAACTTTGCATGCTTGTTTAGAATGATATGTCACATATGCTCACCAATTTTCGTGAAGTTCTGAGTTTTCGTTTAGGATTTATAGGCTTTTGAGTGCATTTTGCCACGCCCATTTTCTTTATGACCCAATATACCCATGTGAAAAATGCTAAAGTTCATTTTTTTTTTGATAATTATTTATCTAGAGAGTCCATAGAATTGTTCTAGACTTGTTTGGTTCCGATCGGGCGAAAAACCTAGGACTAGTTCGCAAAAGTAGTTTTTTAACATAATTACAAATATTTAATGAACGGTTTGATTGACAGCAATGGTTCTTGAGGCAAAGTTGTTCAGCATGAGCAGATCTATCAAATGATATGCATTTTGTGACAATAAGTGTAACACCACGTGATTACAGAGCCATTAAACTCGTTAGCGCCAACTAGTGGCCGATTTCTTTCAAAATTCTTACAGACCTCTAGGGCCATGAGTCGAACATGCCCACTGAGTTTTGTTCCGATCGGCCTCCGTTAACCTTGTCTAATAGGTGCTCAAACTTCATTGGCCGATAGCGGCCATGTTTTTTGAGATACACCAATGTCCTCATAGACATACATGGCACCTTGGACCAAGACACGGCATACCAATTTTCAAGTCAATCGGACTAACGGTCAGGTGGTTATAGCCTGTTTTATGTTTTTTTCATATTATAGCGCCACCATGAGGCCAATCACCGCGATTTTTTTACTGTGACCTCAACTTGAGCTCATACATATGTGTACCGAGTTTGGTGAAAATATCTCATTTCGTTCACGAGTTATAGCCATTTTTGTATAATTAGCTCCGCCTCCTGCGAACGTTTTGATGCCCCTTAGCAACCGTGGATCGAAATTTTAACTTTTTTTCGATAATTATTGATATTCAGACTCCTGTGAATATTTCTGCACTGGTTTGGTTCCGATCGGGCGAAAAACCAGGGACTAGTTCGCAAAAGTAGGTTTTGGACAAAATCCAAAATGGCGGAAAAATTTGCATACCGGAAATGAAATCCTTGAGGCCTTTTTTGTTCGGCTTGACCCAAGGATTCCAAAGATATAAGACACTTGAGTCTGTGACAAAGGGTTGATGAGATTTAAGCAAAAATATGCAATTTTTTTGTTTTTTGCACTGTAGCGCCACCTATTGGCCAATCTAGCTCATATTCTCTGAACCTCTCCTCGATTTTTGTACTACCTTCTGGCCAAGTTTCAAGTCTCTAGCACTTACGGTTTAGGCTGCACGATGCGTTTTACGGCGGAATAATAATAATAATAATAAAAATCAGCACAATTACAATAGGGTTTCAGCATTTCATGCTTGAACCCCTAATAATAAAAATCAGTACAATTACAATAGGGTTTCAGCATTTCATGCTTGAACCCCTAATAAGAAGAGACGTTTTGGACAGTTATAGCGCCACCTATTGTCCGATCTTCACGAAACTTGGCATGCTTCTTCACCATGGTCGGACACATCTGCTCGTCGATTTTCGTGAAGTTTGGGGTTTTCCCTTAGGTTGTATAGGCTTTTGAGTGTTTTTTTGTCCCGCCCCTTTCCTAAATGACCCTGTTACAGCCAGGCCAATGCAAAAGTTCCACTTTTTTTCGATAATTATTGATCTAGAGACTCCAGAGAACTGTGCTAGACTGGTCTGGTTCCGATTGGGCCAAAAACCAGGGACTAGTTCGTAAAAGTAGGTTTTGGACAAAATTGGCCATATAAATTTTTTTTTTTGGCCCGAATCGGGATTTGGAGATAGCCATTTTGTCCGTCTGGATCCAGGGAACACAGTGATGCTAAAATGGAGAATCTAGGACAAACTGTCTAGGAGTTGTGAGCAATTTAGTAAATGTGGTCATTGTAGCACCACCTATGGGCCAATCTGGGTCATATTTTGATAGGTTCTCCCCAAATTGAGGACTACCATTTGGCCAAGTTTCAAGGTTCCAGCTCTTACGGTTTGGGCTGCACGATGCGTTTTAGGGCGGAATAATAATAATAATAATAATAATAATAAAAATCAGTACAATTACAATAGGGTTTCAGCATTTCATGCTTGAACCCCTAATAAGAAGAGACGTTTTGGACAGTTATAGCGCCACCTATTGTCCGATCTTCACGAAACTTGGCATGCTTCTTCACCATGGTCGGACACATCTGCTCGTCGATTTTCGTGAAGTTTGGGGTTTTCCCTTAGGTTGTATAGGCTTTTGAGTGTTTTTTTGTCCCGCCCCTTTCCTAAATGACCCTGTTACAGCCAGGCCAATGCAAAAGTTCCACTTTTTTTCGATAATTATTGATCTAGAGACTCCAGAGAACTGTGCTAGACTGGTCTGGTTCCGATTGGGCCAAAAACCAGGGACTAGTTCGTAAAAGTAGGTTTTGGACAAAATTGGCCATATAAATTTTTTTTTTTGGCCCGAATCGGGATTTGGAGATAGCCATTTTGTCCGTCTGGATCCAGGGAACACAGTGATGCTAAAATGGAGAATCTAGGACAAACTGTCTAGGAGTTGTGAGCAATTTAGTAAATGTGGTCATTGTAGCACCACCTATGGGCCAATCTGGGTCATATTTTGATAGGTTCTCCCCAAATTGAGGACTACCATTTGGCCAAGTTTCAAGGTTCCAGCTCTTACGGTTTGGGCTGCACGATGCGTTTTAGGGCGGAATAATAATAATAATAATAATAATTAAAGCTGCAAGCAGCATTTATCGGGGTTCAAGCATTTAAGGCCTTTAAGCACATAAGCATTTAAGACATTAAGATTTATTTAGAAAGCTTTTAACCACTGAAATAATAGATGGAAAAGTCCATTTACAGCCAATACAGGAAATTTACCATAGGAAATATATGGTTTTCAAAGCTTTTTAACAATTATAGCGCCACCTATGGTCCGATCTCCATAAAAATTTCCATGCTTCTTTAGCATGTTATTTCACATATGCCCATCAATTTTTGTGAAGTTCTGAGTTTTTATTTAGGCTTTATAGACGTTTGAGTGTATTTGGACACGCCTATTTTATAAATGATCCTCTTCTAGCCAACCAAAAGCAAAATTTTAACTTTTTTTTGATAATTATTGATCTAGAGAGTCCAGAGAATTGTCCTAGACTGGTCTGGTTCCGATCGGGCGAAAAACCAGGGACTAGTTCGCAAAAGTAGGTTTTTAACATATTCGTGAATAATTAATAAACTGTTTGATTGACAGCAATGGTTCTTGAGGCAAAGTTGTTCAGCATGAGCAGATCTATCAAATGATATGCATTTTGTGATGATAAGTGTAACACCACGTGATTACAGAGCCATAAAACTCGTTAGCGCCAACTAGTGGTCGATTTCTTTCAAAATTCTTACAGACCTCTAGGGCCATGAGTCGAACATGCCCACCGAGTTTTGTTCCGATCGGCCTCCGTTAACCTTGTCTAATAGGTGCTCAAACTTCATTGGCCGATGGCGGCCATGTTTTTTGAGATACACCAATGTCCTCATAGACATACATGACACCTTGGACCAAGACACTGCATACCAATTTTCAAGTCAATCGGACTAATGGTCAGGTGGTTATAGCCAGTTTTATGTTTTTTTCATGTTATAGCGCCACCATGTGGCCAATCGCCACGATTTTTTTACTGTGACCTCAGATTGACCTCTTAAATAATTGTACCGAGTTTGGTGAAGATACCTCATTTACTTCTGGAGTTATGGCCGTTTTAGTAAAATAGGCTCCTCCCACAACATACAATTTGGCGCCCCTTAGCGACCGTGAATCGAAATTTCAACTTTTTTTCGATAATTATTGATATTCAAACTCCAGAGAACATTTCTGCACTGGTTTGGTTCCGATCGGGCAAAAAACCTAGGACTAGTTCGCAAAAGTAGGTTTTTGACAAAATTCAAAATGGCGGAAAAATTTGCATACCGGAAATGAAATCGGAGATATACGTTTTGTTTGCCATGAGGTCTTGATTACATTGATATAAGACACTTGAGTCTACGACATACGGTCTAGGAGTTATGAGCAGTTTCGCGCTTTTGGTCGCTGTAGCGCCACCTATGGGCCGATTTGGCTAAGTCCGTGTATCTGAGTAGCGAGCAATACTACTACCATTTGACCAAGTATCACGTCTCTAGGCCTTACGGTTTTGGCTGCACGATGCGTTTTAGGGAAGAATAATAATAATAATAAAAATCAGGGCAATTACAATAGGGTTTCAGCACTTCGTGCTTGAACCCCTAATAATAAAAATCAGTACAATTACAATAGGGTTTCAGCATTTCATGCTTGAACCCCTAATAAGAAGAGACGTTTTGGACAGTTATAGCGCCACCTATTGTCCGATCTTCACGAAACTTGGCATGCTTCTTCACCATGGTCGGACACATCTGCTCGTCGATTTTCGTGAAGTTTGGGGTTTTCCCTTAG
The DNA here is from genome assembly GCF_963993115.1 of Abramis brama. Taxonomy (NCBI): domain Eukaryota; kingdom Metazoa; phylum Chordata; class Actinopteri; order Cypriniformes; family Leuciscidae; genus Abramis; species Abramis brama. The sequence continues at coordinate 22,997,519 of NC_139976.1, forward strand.
GTTGTATAGGCTTTTGAGTGTTTTTTTGTCCCGCCCCTTTCCTAAATGACCCTGTTACAGCCAGGCCAATGCAAAAGTTCCACTTTTTTTCGATAATTATTGATCTAGAGACTCCAGAGAACTGTGCTAGACTGGTCTGGTTCCGATTGGGCCAAAAACCAGGGACTAGTTCGTAAAAGTAGGTTTTGGACAAAATTGGCCATATAAATTTTTTTTTTTGGCCCGAATCGGGATTTGGAGATAGCCATTTTGTCCGTCTGGATCCAGGGAACACAGTGATGCTAAAATGGAGAATCTAGGACAAACTGTCTAGGAGTTGTGAGCAATTTAGTAAATGTGGTCATTGTAGCACCACCTATGGGCCAATCTGGGTCATATTTTGATAGGTTCTCCCCAAATTGAGGACTACCATTTGGCCAAGTTTCAAGGTTCCAGCTCTTACGGTTTGGGCTGCACGATGCGTTTTAGGGCGGAATAATAATAATAATAATAATAATTAAAGCTGCAAGCAGCATTTATCGGGGTTCAAGCATTTAAGGCCTTTAAACACATAAGCATTTAAGACATTAAGATTTATTTAGAAAGCTTTGAACCACTGAAATAATAGATGGAAAAGTCCATTTACAGCCAATACAGGAAATTTACCATAGGAAATATATGGTTTTCAAAGCTTTTTAACAGTTATAGCGCCACCTATGGTCCGATCTCCATAAAAATTTCCATGCTTCTTTAGCATGTTATTTCACATATGCCCATCAATTTTTGTGAAGTTCTGAGTTTTTATTTAGGCTTTATAGACGTTTGAGTGTATTTGGACACGCCTATTTTATAAATGATCCTCTTATAGCCAACCAAAAGCAAAATTTTAACTTTTTTTTGATAATTATTGATCTAGAGAGTCCAGAGAATTGTCCTAGACTGGTCTGGTTCCGATCGGGCGAAAAACCAGGGACTAGTTCGCAAAAGTAGGTTTTTAACATATTCATGAATAATTAATAAACTGTTTGATTGACAGCAATGGTTCTAGAGGCAAAGTTGTTCAGCATGAGCAGGTCTATCAAATGATATGCATTTTGTGATGATAAGTGTAACACCACGTGATTACAGAGCCATAAAACTCGTTAGCGCCAACTAGTGGCCGATTTCTTTCAAAATTCTTACAGACCTCTAGGGCCATGAGTCGAACATGCCCACCGAGTTTTGTTCCGATCGGCCTCCGTTAACCTTGTCTAATAGGTGCTCAAACTTCATTGGCCGATGGCGGCCATGTTTTTTGAGATACACCAATGTCCTCATAGATATACATGACAGCTTGGACCAAGACACTGCATACCAATTTTCAAGTCAATCGGACTAACGGTCAGGTGGTTACAGCCTGATTTATGTTTTTTTCATGTTATAGCGCCACCATGTGGCCAATCGCCGCAATCTTTATACTATGACCTCAGATTGACCTCTTAAACAGTTGTACCGAGTTTGGTGAAGATACCTCATTTACTTCTGGAGTTATAGCCATTTTAGTAAAATAGGCACCGCCTTCTTCAAACATTTTGGCGCCCCTTAGTGACCGTCAATCGAAATTTCAACTTTTTTTCGATAATTATTGATATTCTGACTCCAGAGAACATTTCTGCACTGGTTTGGTTCCGATCGGACACAAAACCAGGGACTAGTTCGCAAAAGTAGGTTTTGGACATAATTCAAAATGGCGGAAAATTTGCATACCGGAAATGAAATCCTTGAGGCCTTTTTTGTTCGGCTTGACCCAAGGATTCCAATGATATAAGACACTTGAGTCTGTGACAAACGGTTAATGAGATTTAAGCAAAAATATGATTTTTTTTTGTTTTTTGCACTGTAGCGCCACCTATGGGCCAATCGGGGTCATATTTTGATAACCTCTCCTCGATTTTTGTACTACCATCTGGCAAAGTTTCAAGTCTCTAGCACTTACGGTTTGGGCTGCACGATGCGTTTTACGGCAGAAGAAAAATAATAATAATAAAAATCAGTACAATTACAATAGGGTTTCAGCACTTCGTGCTTGAACCCCTAATAATAATTAAAGCTGCAAGCAGCATTTAGCGGGGTTCAAGCATTTAGGGTCTTTAAGCACATAAGGCAGTTTAGTGAGTTGTCTGAGTTTTCATTTAGGATTTACAGGCTTTTGAGTGTTTTTTGCCATACACATTTTCTAAATGATCCTATTATGGCTACCCAATGGGTAAAGTTTAAGTTTTTTATATAATTATTGTTCTAGAGAGTCCAGAGAATTGTACTGCACTGGTATATTTCCGATCGGGTGAAAAACATAGGACTAGTTCGCAAAAGTAGGTTTTTAACATAGTCGCAAGTATTTAATGAACAAATTAATTGACAGCAGTAGTTTTTGAGGCAAAGTTGTTCAGTATGAGGAGATCTATCAAATGACATGCATCACGTGATTACAAAGCCGTAAAACCTGTTAGCGTCAACTAGTGGCTGATTTCTTTCAAAATTCTTACAGACCTCTAGGGCCACGAGTCGAACATGCCCACCGAGTTTCGTTCCGATCGGCCTTCGTTAACCTTGTCTAAGAGGTGCACAAACTTTATTGGCCTAGAGCGGCATAGACATACATGGCACCTTGGACCAAGACACTGCATGCCAATTTTAAAGTCAATCGAACTAATGGTCAGGTGGTTATAGCCCTTTTCATGTTTTTGTGATGTTATGGCCTGATCTCCATTTTAAATAATTATTTTAAAGGTGCCGCAGAATGCATTGATATATTTTAAATTGTTCTCTGATATCTCTGAAACAGAAATGTCTTCAACAGTCAAGTAGTGGATAAAATCACTAATGTTACTTTCTGCTTGCGGTAGGGGTTGTAATGGAAATATAACATTAGTTGGAACTGCCCCCTTCTTCAGTATCAAACGATGAGCGAAACCTGCTTGATATTGTCCCAGGTTAGAAAAACTGTCAGTGGTGAAATGGGCAGAGCAAACTAACAGCTTTGAATTAAAATGGTAAGGTATCCTGTTGTAAAAATCAACCATGCCTGTTGGCAGTTCTCTTTTGTGGGAAGGGAATGAAAAGTTCTGAAATCCGCAGCACAGCCTCGAACATAACATTTATATCCATGATCTGACATTTTCACTATTGTCCTTGCTTGCTTCTTCACAATACCTGCAGAACTTCTGATGATTCGGCTGTGCAGGTCCACGTTAACACTGCCTGGCCTAGAACATGGGCTGGTATATGCAAATTGGGGGGGTATAAATATGAATGATCCCGACTCCAACGTCACAGTCGGTGTTATGCTGTAATTCACTCATTTTTCAGCGGTCTTTTGCAAACAGGAGATTTACACATGAAGGAGGAAACAATGGTGTTTGAGGCTCACGGTATGTCAGTTCCATGTCCAGAACTCTTACCATTCAACTATGCCAAGATAAATACAGTTTTCAATTGTATGGCACCTTTAAAATAGTTGATTAGTAATATAATGCTTACTTGTAGTCTGAAATGGCTTTAACAAAAGAAGAAAAATATTCTTAGATGTCTGTTCATTCTAATCATGTACAAATAAAGTAGCACAGTAAGATTACATTTATTTGAATGCATTAGTGGGTGTGTGATTGCGCTGTGTGTGCAGCTTATCAATATTAAAAGTGAAGGTGTAGTTGATATCTTTGTTGATAATATCTGTAGTAATCAGAAAAAAACAATTAAGAAATAAAGAATTAAAATTACAAATAATATTCTGTTAAGATATGAGTTACAATAACATGATTTGCAATAGTAATAATATCAATACTATATGCACAATACACAAAGATTAGACTATCAGGTCTGTGTCTTTCAAAAACATGAGTATTGCAGCCAATGTGAGTCTGTGGGATTTATAAACAGACAAAATATGATTTGAAATGTTATTTTAATGATTTTATAAAGTTTAAACAATATTTCAAATGGAAACTAACTGGGAAATAATATTTTAGTAAGCAGAATGAAGCAATGAGTGGTCTTCTGGTGGTTAAAATGTAAATGAAAACAATAATACTTAAACAATAATACTTAATACACTAACCATGCTTCAACACACACATGCAAACACATTTGGTTGTAGATGTAGATATTTTAAATAAAAGATAGGTAACAAAATGATAATTGCAAATCTCCTCTGTATAACACCATTTTCAGATTTCAAATTAATCACTGAGAGGCAGAATTGTTCAAACTGAGAGCTCAGTACAAATGAAGTGATAAACTGACAAAACATGATTGTGTTATAATAGGTGATTTTCATGCAAGCAATTTTATATAGTCTAAAAATGTATGCAAAAGCACAGGTAACAATATTTTTATAAGTAGAATGTCCTGCAGAGGGCAGTAGAAGACCACTAATTGACTCACTTTCATTTGAAAGACTTCTTTATCCACCAGTAAAACAAAGCAGTTTCTCCATGTTCTTTCCATTAAGCATGCTTACACACACAGACACACACACACACACACAAAGACAAATATGTTTTCAATGTTTTTGGGATGTTACTGTGATAATATCTTTTAATGGTCTAACCAATTCACATATTTCTTTGTGATCTGTATTATCAGTCCATAATAATAATAATAAATAGCTTTAAGCATTTGCTTGTTGGCCAAAGCTGAAAGCTGATAAAAAGACTGCTGCTCCCTCTAGTTGACAACAGTGGAATTACAGCCTCCATCTTACAATTGAAGTGAATGAATGGGAATTAGTTTTTTCACTTATATCTCGGGAACCAGATGGCGAAAAATTCTAAACCTCAGAGCATAGATCGTGCTTGAGGAGCCCTGTTGAATGAGACCATCACAGTGTTTTTGGGCGATTGGGGCCGGGAGCTTTGACCATTCAAAGGCATGTCTTTTGGAGCATTTTTCTCTGGAAAAACATGATTTTATAAAGTCTAAATATAAATTATATAACAATATTAGGGAGTAGTATGATGAAAAGACAGCAGGGGGCAGTACAATACCACTTATTGGCTTAATATGCCATGTTATATCATTTTTACCTTTTTAACTGTTATAGAGGCAAATTTTGTCCGATCTGTCTGAAATTTTTCATGCTTGTTAAGAGTAACATGTTCTGACTAGATCTGAAAGATATTTAAAAGATATAGGCTTTTGGGGACACTTGGTCAAGGCTACATATTGAAGTGACCCTATTATAGCCATCCAAATGAAGAAGTTATACTTTTTCTGATAATTATTGATCTAGGGAGTCCAGAGAATTGTACTGCACTAGATTTGAAGATTATGATTTGAAAATTATAAGATCATAAATGGAAAACACCATTTACAGCCAATACAGGCAATTTACCATAGAATACATATTGTTTTAAAGCTTTTTAACAGTTATAGCACCACCTATGGTCCAATCTCCATAAAAATTCCCATGCTTCTTTAGCATGTTATGTCACATGTGCTCATCAATTTTTGTAAAGTTCTGAGTTTTTATTTATGATTTATAAATGTTTGAGTGTATTTTGACACGCCCATTTTCTAAATGATCATGTTATAGCCAAACAAAAGCTAAATTTCTACTTTTTTTCGATAATTATTGATCTAGAGAGTCCAGAGAATTGCCCTAGACTGGTCTGGTTCCGATCGGGCGAAAAACCTAGGACTAGTTCGCAAAAGTAGGTTTTTAACATGTTCACGAATATTTAATGAACGGTTTGATTGACAGCAATGGTTCTTGAGGCAAAGTTGTTCAGCATGAGTAGATCTATCACATGATATGCATAATGTGACTATAAGTGTAACACCACGTGATTACAGAGCCATAAAACTCGTTAGCGCCAACTAGTGGCCGATTTCTTTCAAAATTCTTACAGACCTCTATGGCCATGAGCCGAACATGCCCATCGAGTTTCGTTCCGATCAGCCTCCGTTAACCTTGTCTAATAGGTGCTCAAACTTCATTGGCCGATGGCGGCCATGTTTTTTGAGATACGTCAATGTCCTCATAGGCATACATGGCACCTTGGACCAAGACACTGCATACCAATTTTCAAGTCAATCGGACAAACGGTCAGGTGGTTATAGCCCTTTTCATGTTTTTTTCAAGTTATAGCGCCACCTACTGTTCAATCGTCGCGATTTTTTCACTGTGACCTCAAATTGAACTATTACACATGTGTACCGAGTTTGGTGAAGATAACTCATTTATTTCTCGAGTTATAGCCGTTTTAGTAAAATAGGCTCCTCCCACAACGTACGTTTTGGCACCCCCTAGCGTCTGTGAATCGAAATTTCAACTTTTTTTTGATAATTATTGATATTCAGACTCAAGAGAACATTTCTGCCCTGGTTTGGTTCCAATCAGACGAAAAACCTAGGACTAGTTCGCAAAAGTAGGTTTTTGAGAAAATTCAAAATGGCGGAAAATTTTCCCAGGCGGAAATGAAATCGGAGATATACGTTTTGACCGTCTTGAGCCAAGGATTACAGTGATATAAGACACTTGATTCTATGACAAACCGTCTAGGAGTTATGGCTGATTTCATACTTTTGCTTGCTATAGCGCCACCTATTGGCCAATCGGGGTCATACTTTGATAGGTTCTCCCCAAATTGAGGACTACCATCTGGCTGAGTTTCAAGTCTCCAGCATTTACGGTTTGGGCTGCACGATGCGTTTTAGGGGAAAATAATAATAATAAAAATCAGAGCAATTACAATAGGGTTTCAGCACTTCGTGCTTGAACCCCTAAAAATCAGTACAATTACAATAGGGTTTCAGCATTTCATGCTTGAACCCCTAATAAGAAGAGACGTTTTGGACAGTTATAGCGCCACCTATTGTCCGATCTTCACGAAACTTGGCATGCTTCTTCACCATGGTCGGACACATCTGCTCGTCGATTTTCGTGAAGTTTGGGGTTTTCCCTTAGGTTGTATAGGCTTTTGAGTGTTTTTTTGTCCCGCCCCTTTCCTAAATGACCCTGTTACAGCCAGGCCAATGCAAAAGTTCCACTTTTTTTCGATAATTATTGATCTAGAGACTCCAGAGAACTGTGCTAGACTGGTCTGGTTCCGATTGGGCCAAAAACCAGGGACTAGTTCGTAAAAGTAGGTTTTGGACAAAATTGGCCATATAAATTTTTTTTTTTTGGCCCGAATCGGGATTTGGAGATAGCCATTTTGTCCGTCTGGATCCAGGGAACACAGTGATGCTAAAATGGAGAATCTAGGACAAACTGTCTAGGAGTTGTGAGCAATTTAGTAAATGTGGTCATTGTAGCACCACCTATGGGCCAATCTGGGTCATATTTTGATAGGTTCTCCCCAAATTGAGGACTACCATTTGGCCAAGTTTCAAGGTTCCAGCTCTTACGGTTTGGGCTGCACGATGCGTTTTAGGGCGGAATAATAATAATAATAATAATAATAATAAAAATCAGTACAATTACAATAGGGTTTCAGCATTTCATGCTTGAACCCCTAATAAGAAGAGACGTTTTGGACAGTTATAGCGCCACCTATTGTCCGATCTTCACGAAACTTGGCATGCTTCTTCACCATGGTCGGACACATCTGCTCGTCGATTTTCGTGAAGTTTGGGGTTTTCCCTTAGGTTGTATAGGCTTTTGAGTGTTTTTTTGTCCCGCCCCTTTCCTAAATGACCCTGTTACAGCCAGGCCAATGCAAAAGTTCCACTTTTTTTCGATAATTATTGATCTAGAGACTCCAGAGAACTGTGCTAGACTGGTCTGGTTCCGATTGGGCCAAAAACCAGGGACTAGTTCGTAAAAGTAGGTTTTGGACAAAATTGGCCATATAAATTTTTTTTTTTTGGCCCGAATCGGGATTTGGAGATAGCCATTTTGTCCGTCTGGATCCAGGGAACACAGTGATGCTAAAATGGAGAATCTAGGACAAACTGTCTAGGAGTTGTGAGCAATTTAGTAAATGTGGTCATTGTAGCACCACCTATGGGCCAATCTGGGTCATATTTTGATAGGTTCTCCCCAAATTGAGGACTACCATTTGGCCAAGTTTCAAGGTTCCAGCTCTTACGGTTTGGGCTGCACGATGCGTTTTAGGGCGGAATAATAATAATAATAATAATAATAATAAAAATCAGTACAATTACAATAGGGTTTCAGCATTTCATGCTTGAACCCCTAATAAGAAGAGACGTTTTGGACAGTTATAGCGCCACCTATTGTCCGATCTTCACGAAACTTGGCATGCTTCTTCACCATGGTCGGACACATCTGCTCGTCGATTTTCGTGAAGTTTGGGGTTTTCCCTTAGGTTGTATAGGCTTTTGAGTGTTTTTTTGTCCCGCCCCTTTCCTAAATGACCCTGTTACAGCCAGGCCAATGCAAAAGTTCCACTTTTTTTCGATAATTATTGATCTAGAGACTCCAGAGAACTGTGCTAGACTGGTCTGGTTCCGATTGGGCCAAAAACCAGGGACTAGTTCGTAAAAGTAGGTTTTGGACAAAATTGGCCATATAAATTTTTTTTTTTTGGCCCGAATCGGGATTTGGAGATAGCCATTTTGTCCGTCTGGATCCAGGGAACACAGTGATGCTAAAATGGAGAATCTAGGACAAACTGTCTAGGAGTTGTGAGCAATTTAGTAAATGTGGTCATTGTAGCACCACCTATGGGCCAATCTGGGTCATATTTTGATAGGTTCTCCCCAAATTGAGGACTACCATTTGGCCAAGTTTCAAGGTTCCAGCTCTTACGGTTTGGGCTGCACGATGCGTTTTAGGGCGGAATAATAATAATAATAATAATAATAATAAAAATCAGTACAATTACAATAGGGTTTCAGCATTTCATGCTTGAACCCCTAATAAGAAGAGACGTTTTGGACAGTTATAGCGCCACCTATTGTCCGATCTTCACGAAACTTGGCATGCTTCTTCACCATGGTCGGACACATCTGCTCGTCGATTTTCGTGAAGTTTGGGGTTTTCCCTTAGGTTGTATAGGCTTTTGAGTGTTTTTTTGTCCCGCCCCTTTCCTAAATGACCCTGTTACAGCCAGGCCAATGCAAAAGTTCCACTTTTTTTCGATAATTATTGATCTAGAGACTCCAGAGAACTGTGCTAGACTGGTCTGGTTCCGATTGGGCCAAAAACCAGGGACTAGTTCGTAAAAGTAGGTTTTGGACAAAATTGGCCATATAAATTTTTTTTTTTTGGCCCGAATCGGGATTTGGAGATAGCCATTTTGTCCGTCTGGATCCAGGGAACACAGTGATGCTAAAATGGAGAATCTAGGACAAACTGTCTAGGAGTTGTGAGCAATTTAGTAAATGTGGTCATTGTAGCACCACCTATGGGCCAATCTGGGTCATATTTTGATAGGTTCTCCCCAAATTGAGGACTACCATTTGGCCAAGTTTCAAGGTTCCAGCTCTTACGGTTTGGGCTGCACGATGCGTTTTAGGGCGGAATAATAATAATAATAATAATAATAATAAAAATCAGTACAATTACAATAGGGTTTCAGCATTTCATGCTTGAACCCCTAATAAGAAGAGACGTTTTGGACAGTTATAGCGCCACCTATTGTCCGATCTTCACGAAACTTGGCATGCTTCTTCACCATGGTCGGACACATCTGCTCGTCGATTTTCGTGAAGTTTGGGGTTTTCCCTTAGGTTGTATAGGCTTTTGAGTGTTTTTTTGTCCCGCCCCTTTCCTAAATGACCCTGTTACAGCCAGGCCAATGCAAAAGTTCCACTTTTTTTCGATAATTATTGATCTAGAGACTCCAGAGAACTGTGCTAGACTGGTCTGGTTCCGATTGGGCCAAAAACCAGGGACTAGTTCGTAAAAGTAGGTTTTGGACAAAATTGGCCATATAAATTTTTTTTTTTTGGCCCGAATCGGGATTTGGAGATAGCCATTTTGTCCGTCTGGATCCAGGGAACACAGTGATGCTAAAATGGAGAATCTAGGACAAACTGTCTAGGAGTTGTGAGCAATTTAGTAAATGTGGTCATTGTAGCACCACCTATGGGCCAATCTGGGTCATATTTTGATAGGTTCTCCCCAAATTGAGGACTACCATTTGGCCAAGTTTCAAGGTTCCAGCTCTTACGGTTTGGGCTGCACGATGCGTTTTAGGGCGGAATAATAATAATAATAATAATAATAATAAAAATCAGTACAATTACAATAGGGTTTCAGCATTTCATGCTTGAACCCCTAATAAGAAGAGACGTTTTGGACAGTTATAGCGCCACCTATTGTCCGATCTTCACGAAACTTGGCATGCTTCTTCACCATGGTCGGACACATCTGCTCGTCGATTTTCGTGAAGTTTGGGGTTTTCCCTTAGGTTGTATAGGCTTTTGAGTGTTTTTTTGTCCCGCCCCTTTCCTAAATGACCCTGTTACAGCCAGGCCAATGCAAAAGTTCCACTTTTTTTCGATAATTATTGATCTAGAGACTCCAGAGAACTGTGCTAGACTGGTCTGGTTCCGATTGGGCCAAAAACCAGGGACTAGTTCGTAAAAGTAGGTTTTGGACAAAATTGGCCATATAAATTTTTTTTTTTTGGCCCGAATCGGGATTTGGAGATAGCCATTTTGTCCGTCTGGATCCAGGGAACACAGTGATGCTAAAATGGAGAATCTAGGACAAACTGTCTAGGAGTTGTGAGCAATTTAGTAAATGTGGTCATTGTAGCACCACCTATGGGCCAATCTGGGTCATATTTTGATAGGTTCTCCCCAAATTGAGGACTACCATTTGGCCAAGTTTCAAGGTTCCAGCTCTTACGGTTTGGGCTGCACGATGCGTTTTAGGGCGGAATAATAATAATAATTAAAGCTGCAAGCAGCATTTATCGGGGTTCAAGCATTTAAGGCCTTTAAGCACATAAGCATTTAAGACATTAAGATTTATTTAGAAAGCTTTTAACCACTGAAATAATAGATGGAAAAGTCCATTTACAGCCAATACAGGAAATTTACCATAGGAAATATATGGTTTTCAAAGCTTTTTAACAGTTATAGCGCCACCTATGGTCCGATCTCCATAAAAATTTCCATGCTTCTTTAGCATGTTATTTCACATATGCCCATCAATTTTTGTGAAGTTCTGAGTTTTTATTTAGGCTTTATAGACGTTTGAGTGTATTTGGACACGCCTATTTTATAAATGATCCTCTTATAGCCAACCAAAAGCAAAATTTTAACTTTTTTTTGATAATTATTGATCTAGAGAGTCCAGAGAATTGTCCTAGACTGGTCTGGTTCCGATCGGGCGAAAAACCAGGGACTAGTTCGCAAAAGTAGGTTTTTAACATATTCGTGAATAATTAATAAACTGTTTGATTGACAGCAATGGTTCTAGAGGCAAAGTTGTTCAGCATGAGCAGGCATATTGTGTGGATGAGTGTAACACCACGTGATTACAGAGCCATAAAACTCGTTAGCGCCAACTAGTGGCCGATTTCTTTCAAAATTCTTACAGACCTCTAGGGCCATGAGTCGAACATGCCCACCGAGTTTTGTTCCGATCGGCCTCCATTAACCTTGTCTAATAGGTGCTCAAACTTCATTGGCCGATGGCGGCCATGTTTTTTCAGATACACCAATGTCCTCATAGATATACATGACAGCTTGGACCAAGACACTGCATACCAATTTTCAAGTCAATCGGACTAACGGTCAGGTGGTTACAGCCTGATTTATGTTTTTTTCATGTTATAGCGCCACCATGTGGCCAATCGCCGCAATCTTTTTACTATGACCTCAGATTGACCTCTTACACAGGTGTACCGAGTTTGGTGAAGATACCTCATTTACTTCTGGAGTTATAGCCATTTTAGTAAAATAGGCTCTGCCTTCTTTAAACATTTTGGCTCCCCTTAGCGACCGTCAATCGAAATTTCAACTTTTTTTCGATAATTATTGATATTCTGACTCCAGAGAACATTTCTGCACTTGTTTGGTTCCAATCGGACACAAAACCAGGGACTAGTTCGCAAAAGTAGGTTTTGGACATAATTCAAAATGGCGGAAAATTTCCATACCGGAAATGAAATCCTTGAGGCCTTTTTTGTTCGGCTTGACCCAAGGATTCCAATGATATAAGACACTTGAGTCTGTGACAAACGGTTAATGAGATTTATGCAAAAATATGATTTTTTTTTGTTTTTTGTACTGTAGCGCCACCTATGGGCCAATCGGGGTCATATTTTGATAACCTCTCCTCGATTTTTGTACTACCATCTGGCAAAGTTTCAAGTCTCTAGCACTTACGGTTTGGGCTGCACGATGCGTTTTACGGCAGAAGAAAAATAATAATAATAAAAATCCTTACAATTACAATAGGGTTTCAGCACTTCGTGCTTGAACCCCTAATAATAATAATAATAAAAATCAGTACAATTACAATAGGGTTTCAGCATTTCATGCTTGAACCCCTAATAAGAAGAGACGTTTTGGACAGTTATAGCGCCACCTATTGTCCGATCTTCACGAAACTTGGCATGCTTCTTCACCATGGTCGGACACATCTGCTCGTCGATTTTCGTGAAGTTTGGGGTTTTCCCTTAGGTTGTATAGGCTTTTGAGTGTTTTTTTGTCCCGCCCCTTTCCTAAATGACCCTGTTACAGCCAGGCCAATGCAAAAGTTCCACTTTTTTTCGATAATTATTGATCTAGAGACTCCAGAGAACTGTGCTAGACTGGTCTGGTTCCGATTGGGCCAAAAACCAGGGACTAGTTCGTAAAAGTAGGTTTTGGACAAAATTGGCCATATAAATTTTTTTTTTTTGGCCCGAATCGGGATTTGGAGATAGCCATTTTGTCCGTCTGGATCCAGGGAACACAGTGATGCTAAAATGGAGAATCTAGGACAAACTGTCTAGGAGTTGTGAGCAATTTAGTAAATGTGGTCATTGTAGCACCACCTATGGGCCAATCTGGGTCATATTTTGATAGGTTCTCCCCAAATTGAGGACTACCATTTGGCCAAGTTTCAAGGTTCCAGCTCTTACGGTTTGGGCTGCACGATGCGTTTTAGGGCGGAATAATAATAATAATAATAATAATAATAAAAATCAGTACAATTACAATAGGGTTTCAGCATTTCATGCTTGAACCCCTAATAAGAAGAGACGTTTTGGACAGTTATAGCGCCACCTATTGTCCGATCTTCACGAAACTTGGCATGCTTCTTCACCATGGTCGGACACATCTGCTCGTCGATTTTCGTGAAGTTTGGGGTTTTCCCTTAGGTTGTATAGGCTTTTGAGTGTTTTTTTGTCCCGCCCCTTTCCTAAATGACCCTGTTACAGCCAGGCCAATGCAAAAGTTCCACTTTTTTTCGATAATTATTGATCTAGAGACTCCAGAGAACTGTGCTAGACTGGTCTGGTTCCGATTGGGCCAAAAACCAGGGACTAGTTCGTAAAAGTAGGTTTTGGACAAAATTGGCCATATAAATTTTTTTTTTTTGGCCCGAATCGGGATTTGGAGATAGCCATTTTGTCCGTCTGGATCCAGGGAACACAGTGATGCTAAAATGGAGAATCTAGGACAAACTGTCTAGGAGTTGTGAGCAATTTAGTAAATGTGGTCATTGTAGCACCACCTATGGGCCAATCTGGGTCATATTTTGATAGGTTCTCCCCAAATTGAGGACTACCATTTGGCCAAGTTTCAAGGTTCCAGCTCTTACGGTTTGGGCTGCACGATGCGTTTTAGGGCGGAATAATAATAATAATAATAATAATAATAAAAATCAGTACAATTACAATAGGGTTTCAGCATTTCATGCTTGAACCCCTAATAAGAAGAGACGTTTTGGACAGTTATAGCGCCACCTATTGTCCGATCTTCACGAAACTTGGCATGCTTCTTCACCATGGTCGGACACATCTGCTCGTCGATTTTCGTGAAGTTTGGGGTTTTCCCTTAGGTTGTATAGGCTTTTGAGTGTTTTTTTGTCCCGCCCCTTTCCTAAATGACCCTGTTACAGCCAGGCCAATGCAAAAGTTCCACTTTTTTTCGATAATTATTGATCTAGAGACTCCAGAGAACTGTGCTAGACTGGTCTGGTTCCGATTGGGCCAAAAACCAGGGACTAGTTCGTAAAAGTAGGTTTTGGACAAAATTGGCCATATAAATTTTTTTTTTTTGGCCCGAATCGGGATTTGGAGATAGCCATTTTGTCCGTCTGGATCCAGGGAACACAGTGATGCTAAAATGGAGAATCTAGGACAAACTGTCTAGGAGTTGTGAGCAATTTAGTAAATGTGGTCATTGTAGCACCACCTATGGGCCAATCTGGGTCATATTTTGATAGGTTCTCCCCAAATTGAGGACTACCATTTGGCCAAGTTTCAAGGTTCCAGCTCTTACGGTTTGGGCTGCACGATGCGTTTTAGGGCGGAATAATAATAATAATAATAATAATAATAAAAATCAGTACAATTACAATAGGGTTTCAGCATTTCATGCTTGAACCCCTAATAAGAAGAGACGTTTTGGACAGTTATAGCGCCACCTATTGTCCGATCTTCACGAAACTTGGCATGCTTCTTCACCATGGTCGGACACATCTGCTCGTCGATTTTCGTGAAGTTTGGGGTTTTCCCTTAGGTTGTATAGGCTTTTGAGTGTTTTTTTGTCCCGCCCCTTTCCTAAATGACCCTGTTACAGCCAGGCCAATGCAAAAGTTCCACTTTTTTTCGATAATTATTGATCTAGAGACTCCAGAGAACTGTGCTAGACTGGTCTGGTTCCGATTGGGCCAAAAACCAGGGACTAGTTCGTAAAAGTAGGTTTTGGACAAAATTGGCCATATAAATTTTTTTTTTTTGGCCCGAATCGGGATTTGGAGATAGCCATTTTGTCCGTCTGGATCCAGGGAACACAGTGATGCTAAAATGGAGAATCTAGGACAAACTGTCTAGGAGTTGTGAGCAATTTAGTAAATGTGGTCATTGTAGCACCACCTATGGGCCAATCTGGGTCATATTTTGATAGGTTCTCCCCAAATTGAGGACTACCATTTGGCCAAGTTTCAAGGTTCCAGCTCTTACGGTTTGGGCTGCACGATGCGTTTTAGGGCGGAATAATAATAATAATAATAATAATAATAAAAATCAGTACAATTACAATAGGGTTTCAGCATTTCATGCTTGAACCCCTAATAAGAAGAGACGTTTTGGACAGTTATAGCGCCACCTATTGTCCGATCTTCACGAAACTTGGCATGCTTCTTCACCATGGTCGGACACATCTGCTCGTCGATTTTCGTGAAGTTTGGGGTTTTCCCTTAGGTTGTATAGGCTTTTGAGTGTTTTTTTGTCCCGCCCCTTTCCTAAATGACCCTGTTACAGCCAGGCCAATGCAAAAGTTCCACTTTTTTTCGATAATTATTGATCTAGAGACTCCAGAGAACTGTGCTAGACTGGTCTGGTTCCGATTGGGCCAAAAACCAGGGACTAGTTCGTAAAAGTAGGTTTTGGACAAAATTGGCCATATAAATTTTTTTTTGGCCCGAATCGGGATTTGGAGATAGCCATTTTGTCCGTCTGGATCCAGGGAACACAGTGATGCTAAAATGGAGAATCTAGGACAAACTGTCTAGGAGTTGTGAGCAATTTAGTAAATGTGGTCATTGTAGCACCACCTATGGGCCAATCTGGGTCATATTTTGATAGGTTCTCCCCAAATTGAGGACTACCATTTGGCCAAGTTTCAAGGTTCCAGCTCTTACGGTTTGGGCTGCACGATGCGTTTTAGGGCGGAATAATAATAATAATAATAATAATAATAAAAATCAGTACAATTACAATAGGGTTTCAGCATTTCATGCTTGAACCCCTAATAAGAAGAGACGTTTTGGACAGTTATAGCGCCACCTATTGTCCGATCTTCACGAAACTTGGCATGCTTCTTCACCATGGTCGGACACATCTGCTCGTCGATTTTCGTGAAGTTTGGGGTTTTCCCTTAGGTTGTATAGGCTTTTGAGTGTTTTTTTGTCCCGCCCCTTTCCTAAATGACCCTGTTACAGCCAGGCCAATGCAAAAGTTCCACTTTTTTTCGATAATTATTGATCTAGAGACTCCAGAGAACTGTGCTAGACTGGTCTGGTTCCGATTGGGCCAAAAACCAGGGACTAGTTCGTAAAAGTAGGTTTTGGACAAAATTGGCCATATAAATTTTTTTTTTTTGGCCCGAATCGGGATTTGGAGATAGCCATTTTGTCCGTCTGGATCCAGGGAACACAGTGATGCTAAAATGGAGAATCTAGGACAAACTGTCTAGGAGTTGTGAGCAATTTAGTAAATGTGGTCATTGTAGCACCACCTATGGGCCAATCTGGGTCATATTTTGATAGGTTCTCCCCAAATTGAGGACTACCATTTGGCCAAGTTTCAAGGTTCCAGCTCTTACGGTTTGGGCTGCACGATGCGTTTTAGGGCGGAATAATAATAATAATAATAATAATAATAAAAATCAGTACAATTACAATAGGGTTTCAGCATTTCATGCTTGAACCCCTAATAAGAAGAGACGTTTTGGACAGTTATAGCGCCACCTATTGTCCGATCTTCACGAAACTTGGCATGCTTCTTCACCATGGTCGGACACATCTGCTCGTCGATTTTCGTGAAGTTTGGGGTTTTCCCTTAGGTTGTATAGGCTTTTGAGTGTTTTTTTGTCCCGCCCCTTTCCTAAATGACCCTGTTACAGCCAGGCCAATGCAAAAGTTCCACTTTTTTTCGATAATTATTGATCTAGAGACTCCAGAGAACTGTGCTAGACTGGTCTGGTTCCGATTGGGCCAAAAACCAGGGACTAGTTCGTAAAAGTAGGTTTTGGACAAAATTGGCCATATAAATTTTTTTTTTTTGGCCCGAATCGGGATTTGGAGATAGCCATTTTGTCCGTCTGGATCCAGGGAACACAGTGATGCTAAAATGGAGAATCTAGGACAAACTGTCTAGGAGTTGTGAGCAATTTAGTAAATGTGGTCATTGTAGCACCACCTATGGGCCAATCTGGGTCATATTTTGATAGGTTCTCCCCAAATTGAGGACTACCATTTGGCCAAGTTTCAAGGTTCCAGCTCTTACGGTTTGGGCTGCACGATGCGTTTTAGGGCGGAATAATAATAATAATAATAATAATAATAAAAATCAGTACAATTACAATAGGGTTTCAGCATTTCATGCTTGAACCCCTAATAAGAAGAGACGTTTTGGACAGTTATAGCGCCACCTATTGTCCGATCTTCACGAAACTTGGCATGCTTCTTCACCATGGTCGGACACATCTGCTCGTCGATTTTCGTGAAGTTTGGGGTTTTCCCTTAGGTTGTATAGGCTTTTGAGTGTTTTTTTGTCCCGCCCCTTTCCTAAATGACCCTGTTACAGCCAGGCCAATGCAAAAGTTCCACTTTTTTTCGATAATTATTGATCTAGAGACTCCAGAGAACTGTGCTAGACTGGTCTGGTTCCGATTGGGCCAAAAACCAGGGACTAGTTCGTAAAAGTAGGTTTTGGACAAAATTGGCCATATAAATTTTTTTTTTTTGGCCCGAATCGGGATTTGGAGATAGCCATTTTGTCCGTCTGGATCCAGGGAACACAGTGATGCTAAAATGGAGAATCTAGGACAAACTGTCTAGGAGTTGTGAGCAATTTAGTAAATGTGGTCATTGTAGCACCACCTATGGGCCAATCTGGGTCATATTTTGATAGGTTCTCCCCAAATTGAGGACTACCATTTGGCCAAGTTTCAAGGTTCCAGCTCTTACGGTTTGGGCTGCACGATGCGTTTTAGGGCGGAATAATAATAATAATAATAATAATAATAAAAATCAGTACAATTACAATAGGGTTTCAGCATTTCATGCTTGAACCCCTAATAAGAAGAGACGTTTTGGACAGTTATAGCGCCACCTATTGTCCGATCTTCACGAAACTTGGCATGCTTCTTCACCATGGTCGGACACATCTGCTCGTCGATTTTCGTGAAGTTTGGGGTTTTCCCTTAGGTTGTATAGGCTTTTGAGTGTTTTTTTGTCCCGCCCCTTTCCTAAATGACCCTGTTACAGCCAGGCCAATGCAAAAGTTCCACTTTTTTTCGATAATTATTGATCTAGAGACTCCAGAGAACTGTGCTAGACTGGTCTGGTTCCGATTGGGCCAAAAACCAGGGACTAGTTCGTAAAAGTAGGTTTTGGACAAAATTGGCCATATAAATTTTTTTTTTTTGGCCCGAATCGGGATTTGGAGATAGCCATTTTGTCCGTCTGGATCCAGGGAACACAGTGATGCTAAAATGGAGAATCTAGGACAAACTGTCTAGGAGTTGTGAGCAATTTAGTAAATGTGGTCATTGTAGCACCACCTATGGGCCAATCTGGGTCATATTTTGATAGGTTCTCCCCAAATTGAGGACTACCATTTGGCCAAGTTTCAAGGTTCCAGCTCTTACGGTTTGGGCTGCACGATGCGTTTTAGGGCGGAATAATAATAATAATAATAATAATAATAAAAATCAGTACAATTACAATAGGGTTTCAGCATTTCATGCTTGAACCCCTAATAAGAAGAGACGTTTTGGACAGTTATAGCGCCACCTATTGTCCGATCTTCACGAAACTTGGCATGCTTCTTCACCATGGTCGGACACATCTGCTCGTCGATTTTCGTGAAGTTTGGGGTTTTCCCTTAGGTTGTATAGGCTTTTGAGTGTTTTTTTGTCCCGCCCCTTTCCTAAATGACCCTGTTACAGCCAGGCCAATGCAAAAGTTCCACTTTTTTTCGATAATTATTGATCTAGAGACTCCAGAGAACTGTGCTAGACTGGTCTGGTTCCGATTGGGCCAAAAACCAGGGACTAGTTCGTAAAAGTAGGTTTTGGACAAAATTGGCCATATAAATTTTTTTTTTTTGGCCCGAATCGGGATTTGGAGATAGCCATTTTGTCCGTCTGGATCCAGGGAACACAGTGATGCTAAAATGGAGAATCTAGGACAAACTGTCTAGGAGTTGTGAGCAATTTAGTAAATGTGGTCATTGTAGCACCACCTATGGGCCAATCTGGGTCATATTTTGATAGGTTCTCCCCAAATTGAGGACTACCATTTGGCCAAGTTTCAAGGTTCCAGCTCTTACGGTTTGGGCTGCACGATGCGTTTTAGGGCGGAATAATAATAATAATAATAATAATAATAAAAATCAGTACAATTACAATAGGGTTTCAGCATTTCATGCTTGAACCCCTAATAAGAAGAGACGTTTTGGACAGTTATAGCGCCACCTATTGTCCGATCTTCACGAAACTTGGCATGCTTCTTCACCATGGTCGGACACATCTGCTCGTCGATTTTCGTGAAGTTTGGGGTTTTCCCTTAGGTTGTATAGGCTTTTGAGTGTTTTTTTGTCCCGCCCCTTTCCTAAATGACCCTGTTACAGCCAGGCCAATGCAAAAGTTCCACTTTTTTTCGATAATTATTGATCTAGAGACTCCAGAGAACTGTGCTAGACTGGTCTGGTTCCGATTGGGCCAAAAACCAGGGACTAGTTCGTAAAAGTAGGTTTTGGACAAAATTGGCCATATAAATTTTTTTTTTGGCCCGAATCGGGATTTGGAGATAGCCATTTTGTCCGTCTGGATCCAGGGAACACAGTGATGCTAAAATGGAGAATCTAGGACAAACTGTCTAGGAGTTGTGAGCAATTTAGTAAATGTGGTCATTGTAGCACCACCTATGGGCCAATCTGGGTCATATTTTGATAGGTTCTCCCCAAATTGAGGACTACCATTTGGCCAAGTTTCAAGGTTCCAGCTCTTACGGTTTGGGCTGCACGATGCGTTTTAGGGCGGAATAATAATAATAATAATAATAATTAAAGCTGCAAGCAGCATTTATCGGGGTTCAAGCATTTAAGGCCTTTAAGCACATAAGCATTTAAGACATTAAGATTTATTTAGAAAGCTTTTAACCACTGAAAAAATAGATGGAAAAGTCCATTTACAGCCAATACAGGAAATTTACCATAGGAAATATATGGTTTTCAAAGCTTTTTAACAGTTATAGCGCCACCTATGGTCCGATCTCCATAAAAATTTCCATGCTTCTTTAGCATGTTATTTCACATATGCCCATCAATTTTTGTGAAGTTCTGAGTTTTTATTTAGGCTTTATAGACGTTTGAGTGTATTTGGACACGCCTATTTTATAAATGATCCTCTTATAGCCAACCAAAAGCAAAATTTTAACTTTTTTTTGATAATTATTGATCTAGAGAGTCCAGAGAATTGTCCTAGACTGGTCTGGTTCCGATCGGGCGAAAAACCAGGGACTAGTTCGCAAAAGTAGGTTTTTAACATATTCGTGAATAATTAATAAACTGTTTGATTGACAGCAATGGTTCTAGAGGCAAAGTTGTTCAGCATGAGCAGGTCTATCAAATGATATGCATTTTGTGATGATAAGTGTAACACCACGTGATTACAGAGCCATAAAACTCGTTAGCGCCAACTAGTGGCCGATTTCTTTCAAAATTCTTACAGACCTCTAGGGCCATGAGTCGAACATGCCCACCGAGTTTTGTTCCGATCGGCCTCCATTAACCTTGTCTAATAGGTGCTCAAACTTCATTGGCCGATGGCGGCCATGTTTTTTGAGATACACCAATGTCCTCATAGATATACATGACAGCTTGGACCAAGACACTGCATACCAATTTTCAAGTCAATCGGACTAACGGTCAGGTGGTTACAGCCTGATTTATGTTTTTTTAATGTTATAGCGCCACCATGTGGCCAATCGCCGCAATCTTTTTACTATGACCTCAGATTGACCTCTTACACAGTTGTACCGAGTTTGGTGAAGATACCTCATTTACTTCTGGAGTTATAGCCATTTTAGTAAAATAGGCTCCGCCTTCTTTAAACATTTTGGCGCCCCTTAGCGACCGTCAATCGAAATTTCAACTTTTTTTCGATAATTATTGATATTCTGACTCCAGAGAACATTTCTGCACTGGTTTGGTTCCAATCGGACACAAAACCAGGGACTAGTTCGCAAAAGTAGGTTTTGGACATAATTCAAAATGGCGGAAAATTTGCATACCGGAAATGAAATCCTTGAGGCCTTTTTTGTTCGGCTTGACCCAAGGATTCCAATGATATAAGACACTTGAGTCTGTGACAAACGGTTAATGAGATTTAAGCAAAAATATGATTTTTTTTTGTTTTTTGTACTGTAGCGCCACCTATGGGCCAATCGGGGTCATATTTTGATAACCTCTCCTCGATTTTTGTACTACCATCTGGCAAAGTTTCAAGTCTCTAGCACTTACGGTTTGGGCTGCACGATGCGTTTTACGGCAGAAGAAAAATAATAATAATAAAAATCAGTACAATTACAATAGGGTTTCAGCACTTCGTGCTTGAACCCCTAATTAAAGCTGCAAGCAGCATTTATCGGGGTTCAAGCATTTAAGGCCTTTAAGCACATAAGCATTTAAGACATTAAGATTTATTTAGAAAGCTTTTAACCACTGAAATAATAGATTGAAAAGTCCATTTACAGCCAATACAGGCAATTTACCATAGGAAATATGTGGTTTTAAAGCTTTTTAACAGTTATAGTGCCACCTTTGGTCCGATGTCCATAAAATTTGGCATGCTTGTTAATGATGTTATGTGACATATGCTCACCAATTTTTGTGAAGTTTTGAGTTTTCATTTAGGATTTATAGGCTTTTTAGTGTATTTTGCCACGCCCATTTTATAAATGACCCTATTACAGCCATCCAAATGCAAAAGTTCCACTTTTTTTTGATAATTATTGATCTAGAGAGTCCAGAGAATTGTCCTAGACTGGTTTGGTTCCGATTGGGCAAAAAACCTAGGACTAGTTCGCAAAAGTAGGTTTTTAACATATTCATGAATAATTAATGAACAGTTTGATTGACAGCAATGGTTCTTGAGGCAAAGTTGTTCAGTATGAGGAGATCTATCAACTGATATGCATATTGTGTGGATGTATGCAACACCACGTGATTACAGAGCCGAAAAAACTCGTTAGCGCCAACTAGTGGCCGATTTCTTTCAAAATTCTTACAGACCTCTTGGGCCATGAGTCGAACATGCCCATCGAGTTTCGTTCCGATCAGCCTCCGTTAACCTTGTCTAATAGGTGCTCAAACTTCATTGGCTGATGGCGGCCATGTTTTTTGAGATACGTCAATGTCCTCATAGGCATACATGGCACCTTGGACCAAGACACTGCATACCAATTTTCAAGTCAATCGGACAAACGGTCAGGTGGTTATAGCCCTTTTCATGTTTTTTTCAAGTTATAGCGCCACCTACTGTTCAATCGTCGCGATTTTTTTACTGTGACCTCAAATTGAACTATTACACATGTGTACCGAGTTTGGTGAAGATACCTCATTTATTTCTCGAGTTATAGCCGTTTTAGTAAAATAGGCTCCTCCCACAACGTACGTTTTGGCGCCCCCTAGCGACCGTGAATCGAAATTTCAACTTTTTTTCGATAATTATTGATATTCAGACTCCAGAGAACATTTCTGCACTGGTTTGGTTCCAATCGGACGAAAAACCTAGGACTAGTTCGCAAAAGTAGGTTTTTGAGAAAATTCAAAATGGCGGAAAATTTTCCCAGGCGGAAATGAAATCGGAGATATACGTTTTGACCGTCTTGAGCCAAGGATTACAGTGATATAAGACACTTGATTCTATGACAAACCGTCTAGGAGTTATGGCTGATTTCATACTTTTGCTTGCTATAGCGCCACCTATTGACCAATCGGGGTCATATTTTGATAGCTTCTCCCCAAATTGAGGACTACCATTTGGCTGAGTTTCAAGTCTCCAGCATTTACGGTTTGGGCTGCACGATGCGTTTTAGGGGAAAATAATAATAATAAAAATCTGAGCAATTACAATAGGGTTTCAGCACTTCGTGCTTGAACCCCTAATAATAAAAATCAGTACAATTACAATAGGGTTTCAGCATTTCATGCTTGAACCCCTAATAAGAAGAGACGTTTTGGACAGTTATAGCGCCACCTATTGTCCGATCTTCACGAAACTTGGCATGCTTCTTCACCATGGTCGGACACATCTGCTCGTCGATTTTCGTGAAGTTTGGGGTTTTCCCTTAGGTTGTATAGGCTTTTGAGTGTTTTTTTGTCCCGCCCCTTTCCTAAATGACCCTGTTACAGCCAGGCCAATGCAAAAGTTCCACTTTTTTTCGATAATTATTGATCTAGAGACTCCAGAGAACTGTGCTAGACTGGTCTGGTTCCGATTGGGCCAAAAACCAGGGACTAGTTCGTAAAAGTAGGTTTTGGACAAAATTGGCCATATAAATTTTTTTTTTTGGCCCGAATCGGGATTTGGAGATAGCCATTTTGTCCGTCTGGATCCAGGGAACACAGTGATGCTAAAATGGAGAATCTAGGACAAACTGTCTAGGAGTTGTGAGCAATTTAGTAAATGTGGTCATTGTAGCACCACCTATGGGCCAATCTGGGTCATATTTTGATAGGTTCTCCCCAAATTGAGGACTACCATTTGGCCAAGTTTCAAGGTTCCAGCTCTTACGGTTTGGGCTGCACGATGCGTTTTAGGGCGGAATAATAATAATAATAATAATAATAATAAAAATCAGTACAATTACAATAGGGTTTCAGCATTTCATGCTTGAACCCCTAATAAGAAGAGACGTTTTGGACAGTTATAGCGCCACCTATTGTCCGATCTTCACGAAACTTGGCATGCTTCTTCACCATGGTCGGACACATCTGCTCGTCGATTTTCGTGAAGTTTGGGGTTTTCCCTTAGGTTGTATAGGCTTTTGAGTGTTTTTTTGTCCCGCCCCTTTCCTAAATGACCCTGTTACAGCCAGGCCAATGCAAAAGTTCCACTTTTTTTCGATAATTATTGATCTAGAGACTCCAGAGAACTGTGCTAGACTGGTCTGGTTCCGATTGGGCCAAAAACCAGGGACTAGTTCGTAAAAGTAGGTTTTGGACAAAATTGGCCATATAAATTTTTTTTTTGGCCCGAATCGGGATTTGGAGATAGCCATTTTGTCCGTCTGGATCCAGGGAACACAGTGATGCTAAAATGGAGAATCTAGGACAAACTGTCTAGGAGTTGTGAGCAATTTAGTAAATGTGGTCATTGTAGCACCACCTATGGGCCAATCTGGGTCATATTTTGATAAGTTCTCCCCAAATTGAGGACTACCATTTGGCCAAGTTTCAAGGTTCCAGCTCTTACGGTAAATTTTTTTTTTTGGCCCGAATCGGGATTTGGAGATAGCCATTTTGTCCGTCTGGATCCAGGGAACACAGTGATGCTAAAATGGAGAATCTAGGACAAACTGTCTAGGAGTTGTGAGCAATTTAGTAAATGTGGTCATTGTAGCACCACCTATGGGCCAATCTGGGTCATATTTTGATAGGTTCTCCCCAAATTGAGGACTACCATTTGGCCAAGTTTCAAGGTTCCAGCTCTTACGGTTTGGGCTGCACGATGCGTTTTAGGGCGGAATAATAATAATAATAATAATAATAATAAAAATCAGTACAATTACAATAGGGTTTCAGCATTTCATGCTTGAACCCCTAATAAGAAGAGACGTTTTGGACAGTTATAGCGCCACCTATTGTCCGATCTTCACGAAACTTGGCATGCTTCTTCACCATGGTCGGACACATCTGCTCGTCGATTTTCGTGAAGTTTGGGGTTTTCCCTTAGGTTGTATAGGCTTTTGAGTGTTTTTTTGTCCCGCCCCTTTCCTAAATGACCCTGTTACAGCCAGGCCAATGCAAAAGTTCCACTTTTTTTCGATAATTATTGATCTAGAGACTCCAGAGAACTGTGCTAGACTGGTCTGGTTCCGATTGGGCCAAAAACCAGGGACTAGTTCGTAAAAGTAGGTTTTGGACAAAATTGGCCATATAAATTTTTTTTTTTTGGCCCGAATCGGGATTTGGAGATAGCCATTTTGTCCGTCTGGATCCAGGGAACACAGTGATGCTAAAATGGAGAATCTAGGACAAACTGTCTAGGAGTTGTGAGCAATTTAGTAAATGTGGTCATTGTAGCACCACCTATGGGCCAATCTGGGTCATATTTTGATAGGTTCTCCCCAAATTGAGGACTACCATTTGGCCAAGTTTCAAGGTTCCAGCTCTTACGGTTTGGGCTGCACGATGCGTTTTAGGGCGGAATAATAATAATAATAATAATAATAATAAAAATCAGTACAATTACAATAGGGTTTCAGCATTTCATGCTTGAACCCCTAATAAGAAGAGACGTTTTGGACAGTTATAGCGCCACCTATTGTCCGATCTTCACGAAACTTGGCATGCTTCTTCACCATGGTCGGACACATCTGCTCGTCGATTTTCGTGAAGTTTGGGGTTTTCCCTTAGGTTGTATAGGCTTTTGAGTGTTTTTTTGTCCCGCCCCTTTCCTAAATGACCCTGTTACAGCCAGGCCAATGCAAAAGTTCCACTTTTTTTCGATAATTATTGATCTAGAGACTCCAGAGAACTGTGCTAGACTGGTCTGGTTCCGATTGGGCCAAAAACCAGGGACTAGTTCGTAAAAGTAGGTTTTGGACAAAATTGGCCATATAAATTTTTTTTTTTTGGCCCGAATCGGGATTTGGAGATAGCCATTTTGTCCGTCTGGATCCAGGGAACACAGTGATGCTAAAATGGAGAATCTAGGACAAACTGTCTAGGAGTTGTGAGCAATTTAGTAAATGTGGTCATTGTAGCACCACCTATGGGCCAATCTGGGTCATATTTTGATAGGTTCTCCCCAAATTGAGGACTACCATTTGGCCAAGTTTCAAGGTTCCAGCTCTTACGGTTTGGGCTGCACGATGCGTTTTAGGGCGGAATAATAATAATAATAATAATAATAATAAAAATCAGTACAATTACAATAGGGTTTCAGCATTTCATGCTTGAACCCCTAATAAGAAGAGACGTTTTGGACAGTTATAGCGCCACCTATTGTCCGATCTTCACGAAACTTGGCATGCTTCTTCACCATGGTCGGACACATCTGCTCGTCGATTTTCGTGAAGTTTGGGGTTTTCCCTTAGGTTGTATAGGCTTTTGAGTGTTTTTTTGTCCCGCCCCTTTCCTAAATGACCCTGTTACAGCCAGGCCAATGCAAAAGTTCCACTTTTTTTCGATAATTATTGATCTAGAGACTCCAGAGAACTGTGCTAGACTGGTCTGGTTCCGATTGGGCCAAAAACCAGGGACTAGTTCGTAAAAGTAGGTTTTGGACAAAATTGGCCATATAAATTTTTTTTTTTTGGCCCGAATCGGGATTTGGAGATAGCCATTTTGTCCGTCTGGATCCAGGGAACACAGTGATGCTAAAATGGAGAATCTAGGACAAACTGTCTAGGAGTTGTGAGCAATTTAGTAAATGTGGTCATTGTAGCACCACCTATGGGCCAATCTGGGTCATATTTTGATAGGTTCTCCCCAAATTGAGGACTACCATTTGGCCAAGTTTCAAGGTTCCAGCTCTTACGGTTTGGGCTGCACGATGCGTTTTAGGGCGGAATAATAATAATAATAATAATAATAATAAAAATCAGTACAATTACAATAGGGTTTCAGCATTTCATGCTTGAACCCCTAATAAGAAGAGACGTTTTGGACAGTTATAGCGCCACCTATTGTCCGATCTTCACGAAACTTGGCATGCTTCTTCACCATGGTCGGACACATCTGCTCGTCGATTTTCGTGAAGTTTGGGGTTTTCCCTTAGGTTGTATAGGCTTTTGAGTGTTTTTTTGTCCCGCCCCTTTCCTAAATGACCCTGTTACAGCCAGGCCAATGCAAAAGTTCCACTTTTTTTCGATAATTATTGATCTAGAGACTCCAGAGAACTGTGCTAGACTGGTCTGGTTCCGATTGGGCCAAAAACCAGGGACTAGTTCGTAAAAGTAGGTTTTGGACAAAATTGGCCATATAAATTTTTTTTTTTTGGCCCGAATCGGGATTTGGAGATAGCCATTTTGTCCGTCTGGATCCAGGGAACACAGTGATGCTAAAATGGAGAATCTAGGACAAACTGTCTAGGAGTTGTGAGCAATTTAGTAAATGTGGTCATTGTAGCACCACCTATGGGCCAATCTGGGTCATATTTTGATAGGTTCTCCCCAAATTGAGGACTACCATTTGGCCAAGTTTCAAGGTTCCAGCTCTTACGGTTTGGGCTGCACGATGCGTTTTAGGGCGGAATAATAATAATAATAATAATAATAATAAAAATCAGTACAATTACAATAGGGTTTCAGCATTTCATGCTTGAACCCCTAATAAGAAGAGACGTTTTGGACAGTTATAGCGCCACCTATTGTCCGATCTTCACGAAACTTGGCATGCTTCTTCACCATGGTCGGACACATCTGCTCGTCGATTTTCGTGAAGTTTGGGGTTTTCCCTTAGGTTGTATAGGCTTTTGAGTGTTTTTTTGTCCCGCCCCTTTCCTAAATGACCCTGTTACAGCCAGGCCAATGCAAAAGTTCCACTTTTTTTCGATAATTATTGATCTAGAGACTCCAGAGAACTGTGCTAGACTGGTCTGGTTCCGATTGGGCCAAAAACCAGGGACTAGTTCGTAAAAGTAGGTTTTGGACAAAATTGGCCATATAAATTTTTTTTTTTTGGCCCGAATCGGGATTTGGAGATAGCCATTTTGTCCGTCTGGATCCAGGGAACACAGTGATGCTAAAATGGAGAATCTAGGACAAACTGTCTAGGAGTTGTGAGCAATTTAGTAAATGTGGTCATTGTAGCACCACCTATGGGCCAATCTGGGTCATATTTTGATAGGTTCTCCCCAAATTGAGGACTACCATTTGGCCAAGTTTCAAGGTTCCAGCTCTTACGGTTTGGGCTGCACGATGCGTTTTAGGGCGGAATAATAATAATAATAATAATAATAATAAAAATCAGTACAATTACAATAGGGTTTCAGCATTTCATGCTTGAACCCCTAATAAGAAGAGACGTTTTGGACAGTTATAGCGCCACCTATTGTCCGATCTTCACGAAACTTGGCATGCTTCTTCACCATGGTCGGACACATCTGCTCGTCGATTTTCGTGAAGTTTGGGGTTTTCCCTTAGGTTGTATAGGCTTTTGAGTGTTTTTTTGTCCCGCCCCTTTCCTAAATGACCCTGTTACAGCCAGGCCAATGCAAAAGTTCCACTTTTTTTCGATAATTATTGATCTAGAGACTCCAGAGAACTGTGCTAGACTGGTCTGGTTCCGATTGGGCCAAAAACCAGGGACTAGTTCGTAAAAGTAGGTTTTGGACAAAATTGGCCATATAAATTTTTTTTTTTTGGCCCGAATCGGGATTTGGAGATAGCCATTTTGTCCGTCTGGATCCAGGGAACACAGTGATGCTAAAATGGAGAATCTAGGACAAACTGTCTAGGAGTTGTGAGCAATTTAGTAAATGTGGTCATTGTAGCACCACCTATGGGCCAATCTGGGTCATATTTTGATAGGTTCTCCCCAAATTGAGGACTACCATTTGGCCAAGTTTCAAGGTTCCAGCTCTTACGGTTTGGGCTGCACGATGCGTTTTAGGGCGGAATAATAATAATAATAATAATAATAATAAAAATCAGTACAATTACAATAGGGTTTCAGCATTTCATGCTTGAACCCCTAATAAGAAGAGACGTTTTGGACAGTTATAGCGCCACCTATTGTCCGATCTTCACGAAACTTGGCATGCTTCTTCACCATGGTCGGACACATCTGCTCGTCGATTTTCGTGAAGTTTGGGGTTTTCCCTTAGGTTGTATAGGCTTTTGAGTGTTTTTTTGTCCCGCCCCTTTCCTAAATGACCCTGTTACAGCCAGGCCAATGCAAAAGTTCCACTTTTTTTCGATAATTATTGATCTAGAGACTCCAGAGAACTGTGCTAGACTGGTCTGGTTCCGATTGGGCCAAAAACCAGGGACTAGTTCGTAAAAGTAGGTTTTGGACAAAATTGGCCATATAAATTTTTTTTTTTTGGCCCGAATCGGGATTTGGAGATAGCCATTTTGTCCGTCTGGATCCAGGGAACACAGTGATGCTAAAATGGAGAATCTAGGACAAACTGTCTAGGAGTTGTGAGCAATTTAGTAAATGTGGTCATTGTAGCACCACCTATGGGCCAATCTGGGTCATATTTTGATAGGTTCTCCCCAAATTGAGGACTACCATTTGGCCAAGTTTCAAGGTTCCAGCTCTTACGGTTTGGGCTGCACGATGCGTTTTAGGGCGGAATAATAATAATAATAATAATAATAATAAAAATCAGTACAATTACAATAGGGTTTCAGCATTTCATGCTTGAACCCCTAATAAGAAGAGACGTTTTGGACAGTTATAGCGCCACCTATTGTCCGATCTTCACGAAACTTGGCATGCTTCTTCACCATGGTCGGACACATCTGCTCGTCGATTTTCGTGAAGTTTGGGGTTTTCCCTTAGGTTGTATAGGCTTTTGAGTGTTTTTTTGTCCCGCCCCTTTCCTAAATGACCCTGTTACAGCCAGGCCAATGCAAAAGTTCCACTTTTTTTCGATAATTATTGATCTAGAGACTCCAGAGAACTGTGCTAGACTGGTCTGGTTCCGATTGGGCCAAAAACCAGGGACTAGTTCGTAAAAGTAGGTTTTGGACAAAATTGGCCATATAAATTTTTTTTTTTTGGCCCGAATCGGGATTTGGAGATAGCCATTTTGTCCGTCTGGATCCAGGGAACACAGTGATGCTAAAATGGAGAATCTAGGACAAACTGTCTAGGAGTTGTGAGCAATTTAGTAAATGTGGTCATTGTAGCACCACCTATGGGCCAATCTGGGTCATATTTTGATAGGTTCTCCCCAAATTGAGGACTACCATTTGGCCAAGTTTCAAGGTTCCAGCTCTTACGGTTTGGGCTGCACGATGCGTTTTAGGGCGGAATAATAATAATAATAATAATAATAATAAAAATCAGTACAATTACAATAGGGTTTCAGCATTTCATGCTTGAACCCCTAATAAGAAGAGACGTTTTGGACAGTTATAGCGCCACCTATTGTCCGATCTTCACGAAACTTGGCATGCTTCTTCACCATGGTCGGACACATCTGCTCGTCGATTTTCGTGAAGTTTGGGGTTTTCCCTTAGGTTGTATAGGCTTTTGAGTGTTTTTTTGTCCCGCCCCTTTCCTAAATGACCCTGTTACAGCCAGGCCAATGCAAAAGTTCCACTTTTTTTCGATAATTATTGATCTAGAGACTCCAGAGAACTGTGCTAGACTGGTCTGGTTCCGATTGGGCCAAAAACCAGGGACTAGTTCGTAAAAGTAGGTTTTGGACAAAATTGGCCATATAAATTTTTTTTTTTTGGCCCGAATCGGGATTTGGAGATAGCCATTTTGTCCGTCTGGATCCAGGGAACACAGTGATGCTAAAATGGAGAATCTAGGACAAACTGTCTAGGAGTTGTGAGCAATTTAGTAAATGTGGTCATTGTAGCACCACCTATGGGCCAATCTGGGTCATATTTTGATAGGTTCTCCCCAAATTGAGGACTACCATTTGGCCAAGTTTCAAGGTTCCAGCTCTTACGGTTTGGGCTGCACGATGCGTTTTAGGGCGGAATAATAATAATAATAATAATAATAATAAAAATCAGTACAATTACAATAGGGTTTCAGCATTTCATGCTTGAACCCCTAATAAGAAGAGACGTTTTGGACAGTTATAGCGCCACCTATTGTCCGATCTTCACGAAACTTGGCATGCTTCTTCACCATGGTCGGACACATCTGCTCGTCGATTTTCGTGAAGTTTGGGGTTTTCCCTTAGGTTGTATAGGCTTTTGAGTGTTTTTTTGTCCCGCCCCTTTCCTAAATGACCCTGTTACAGCCAGGCCAATGCAAAAGTTCCACTTTTTTTCGATAATTATTGATCTAGAGACTCCAGAGAACTGTGCTAGACTGGTCTGGTTCCGATTGGGCCAAAAACCAGGGACTAGTTCGTAAAAGTAGGTTTTGGACAAAATTGGCCATATAAATTTTTTTTTTTCCTATCTCCGGGATTTGGAGATAGCCATTTTGTCCGTCTGGATCCAGGGAACACAGTGATGCTAAAATGGAGAATCTAGGACAAACTGTCTAGGAGTTGTGAGCAATTTAGTAAATGTGGTCATTGTAGCACCACCTATGGGCCAATCTGGGTCATATTTTGATAGGTTCTCCCCAAATTGAGGACTACCATTTGGCCAAGTTTCAAGGTTCCAGCTCTTACGGTTTGGGCTGCACGATGCGTTTTAGGGCGGAATAATAATAATAATAATAATAATAATAATAAAAATCAGTACAATTACAATAGGGTTTCAGCATTTCATGCTTGAACCCCTAATAAGAAGAGACGTTTTGGACAGTTATAGCGCCACCTATTGTCCGATCTTCACGAAACTTGGCATGCTTCTTCACCATGGTCGGACACATCTGCTCGTCGATTTTCGTGAAGTTTGGGGTTTTCCCTTAGGTTGTATAGGCTTTTGAGTGTTTTTTTGTCCCGCCCCTTTCCTAAATGACCCTGTTACAGCCAGGCCAATGCAAAAGTTCCACTTTTTTTCGATAATTATTGATCTAGAGACTCCAGAGAACTGTGCTAGACTGGTCTGGTTCCGATTGGGCCAAAAACCAGGGACTAGTTCGTAAAAGTAGGTTTTGGACAAAATTGGCCATATAAATTTTTTTTTTTCCTATCTCCGGGATTTGGAGATAGCCATTTTGTCCGTCTGGATCCAGGGAACACAGTGATGCTAAAATGGAGAATCTAGGACAAACTGTCTAGGAGTTGTGAGCAATTTAGTAAATGTGGTCATTGTAGCACCACCTATGGGCCAATCTGGGTCATATTTTGATAGGTTCTCCCCAAATTGAGGACTACCATTTGGCCAAGTTTCAAGGTTCCAGCTCTTACGGTTTGGGCTGCACGATGCGTTTTAGGGCGGAATAATAATAATAATAATAATAATAATAAAAATCAGTACAATTACAATAGGGTTTCAGCATTTCATGCTTGAACCCCTAATAAGAAGAGACGTTTTGGACAGTTATAGCGCCACCTATTGTCCGATCTTCACGAAACTTGGCATGCTTCTTCACCATGGTCGGACACATCTGCTCGTCGATTTTCGTGAAGTTTGGGGTTTTCCCTTAGGTTGTATAGGCTTTTGAGTGTTTTTTTGTCCCGCCCCTTTCCTAAATGACCCTGTTACAGCCAGGCCAATGCAAAAGTTCCACTTTTTTTCGATAATTATTGATCTAGAGACTCCAGAGAACTGTGCTAGACTGGTCTGGTTCCGATTGGGCCAAAAACCAGGGACTAGTTCGTAAAAGTAGGTTTTGGACAAAATTGGCCATATAAATTTTTTTTTTGGCCCGAATCGGGATTTGGAGATAGCCATTTTGTCCGTCTGGATCCAGGGAACACAGTGATGCTAAAATGGAGAATCTAGGACAAACTGTCTAGGAGTTGTGAGCAATTTAGTAAATGTGGTCATTGTAGCACCACCTATGGGCCAATCTGGGTCATATTTTGATAGGTTCTCCCCAAATTGAGGACTACCATTTGGCCAAGTTTCAAGGTTCCAGCTCTTACGGTTTGGGCTGCACGATGCGTTTTAGGGCGGAATAATAATAATAATAATAATAATTAAAGCTGCAAGCAGCATTTATCGGGGTTCAAGCATTTAAGGCCTTTAAGCACATAAGCATTTAAGACATTAAGATTTATTTAGAAAGCTTTTAACCACTGAAATAATAGATTGAAAAGTCCATTTACAGCCAATACAGGCAATTTACCATAGGAAATATGTGGTTTTAAAGCTTTTTAACAGTTATAGTGCCACCTTTGGTCCGATGTCCATAAAATTTGGCATGCTTGTTAATGATGTTATGTGACATATGCTCACCAATTTTTGTGAAGTTTTGAGTTTTCATTTAGGATTTATAGGCTTTTTAGTGTATTTTGCCACGCCCATTTTATAAATGACCCTATTACAGCCATCCAAATGCAAAAGTTCCACTTTTTTTTGATAATTATTGATCTAGAGAGTCCAGAGAATTGTCCTAGACTGGTTTGGTTCCGATTGGGCAAAAAACCTAGGACTAGTTCGCAAAAGTAGGTTTTTAACATATTCATGAATAATTAATGAACAGTTTGATTGACAGCAATGGTTCTTGAGGCAAAGTTGTTCAGTATGAGGAGATCTATCAACTGATATGCATATTGTGTGGATGTATGCAACACCACGTGATTACAGAGCCGAAAAAACTCGTTAGCGCCAACTAGTGGCCGATTTCTTTCAAAATTCTTACAGACCTCTTGGGCCATGAGTCGAACATGCCCATCGAGTTTCGTTCCGATCAGCCTCCGTTAACCTTGTCTAATAGGTGCTCAAACTTCATTGGCTGATGGCGGCCATGTTTTTTGAGATACGTCAATGTCCTCATAGGCATACATGGCACCTTGGACCAAGACACTGCATACCAATTTTCAAGTCAATCGGACAAACGGTCAGGTGGTTATAGCCCTTTTCATGTTTTTTTCAAGTTATAGCGCCACCTACTGTTCAATCGTCGCGATTTTTTTACTGTGACCTCAAATTGAACTATTACACATGTGTACCGAGTTTGGTGAAGATACCTCATTTATTTCTCGAGTTATAGCCGTTTTAGTAAAATAGGCTCCTCCCACAACGTACGTTTTGGCGCCCCCTAGCGACCGTGAATCGAAATTTCAACTTTTTTTCGATAATTATTGATATTCAGACTCCAGAGAACATTTCTGCACTGGTTTGGTTCCAATCGGACGAAAAACCTAGGACTAGTTTGCAAAAGTAGGTTTTTGAGAAAATTCAAAATGGCGGAAAATTTTCCCAGGCGGAAATGAAATCGGAGATATACGTTTTGACCGTCTTGAGCCAAGGATTACAGTGATATAAGACACTTGATTCTATGACAAACCGTCTAGGAGTTATGGCTGATTTCATACTTTTGCTTGCTATAGCGCCACCTATTGACCAATCGGGGTCATATTTTGATAGCTTCTCCCCAAATTGAGGACTACCATTTGGCTGAGTTTCAAGTCTCCAGCATTTACGGTTTGGGCTGCACGATGCGTTTTAGGGGAAAATAATAATAATAAAAATCTGAGCAATTACAATAGGGTTTCAGCACTTCGTGCTTGAACCCCTAATAATAAAAATCAGTACAATTACAATAGGGTTTCAGCATTTCATGCTTGAACCCCTAATAAGAAGAGACGTTTTGGACAGTTATAGCGCCACCTATTGTCCGATCTTCACGAAACTTGGCATGCTTCTTCACCATGGTCGGACACATCTGCTCGTCGATTTTCGTGAAGTTTGGGGTTTTCCCTTAGGTTGTATAGGCTTTTGAGTGTTTTTTTGTCCCGCCCCTTTCCTAAATGACCCTGTTACAGCCAGGCCAATGCAAAAGTTCCACTTTTTTTCGATAATTATTGATCTAGAGACTCCAGAGAACTGTGCTAGACTGGTCTGGTTCCGATTGGGCCAAAAACCAGGGACTAGTTCGTAAAAGTAGGTTTTGGACAAAATTGGCCATATAAATTTTTTTTTTTGGCCCGAATCGGGATTTGGAGATAGCCATTTTGTCCGTCTGGATCCAGGGAACACAGTGATGCTAAAATGGAGAATCTAGGACAAACTGTCTAGGAGTTGTGAGCAATTTAGTAAATGTGGTCATTGTAGCACCACCTATGGGCCAATCTGGGTCATATTTTGATAGGTTCTCCCCAAATTGAGGACTACCATTTGGCCAAGTTTCAAGGTTCCAGCTCTTACGGTTTGGGCTGCACGATGCGTTTTAGGGCGGAATAATAATAATAATAATAATAATAATAAAAATCAGTACAATTACAATAGGGTTTCAGCATTTCATGCTTGAACCCCTAATAAGAAGAGACGTTTTGGACAGTTATAGCGCCACCTATTGTCCGATCTTCACGAAACTTGGCATGCTTCTTCACCATGGTCGGACACATCTGCTCGTCGATTTTCGTGAAGTTTGGGGTTTTCCCTTAGGTTGTATAGGCTTTTGAGTGTTTTTTTGTCCCGCCCCTTTCCTAAATGACCCTGTTACAGCCAGGCCAATGCAAAAGTTCCACTTTTTTTCGATAATTATTGATCTAGAGACTCCAGAGAACTGTGCTAGACTGGTCTGGTTCCGATTGGGCCAAAAACCAGGGACTAGTTCGTAAAAGTAGGTTTTGGACAAAATTGGCCATATAAATTTTTTTTTTTTGGCCCGAATCGGGATTTGGAGATAGCCATTTTGTCCGTCTGGATCCAGGGAACACAGTGATGCTAAAATGGAGAATCTAGGACAAACTGTCTAGGAGTTGTGAGCAATTTAGTAAATGTGGTCATTGTAGCACCACCTATGGGCCAATCTGGGTCATATTTTGATAGGTTCTCCCCAAATTGAGGACTACCATTTGGCCAAGTTTCAAGGTTCCAGCTCTTACGGTTTGGGCTGCACGATGCGTTTTAGGGCGGAATAATAATAATAATAATAATAATAATAAAAATCAGTACAATTACAATAGGGTTTCAGCATTTCATGCTTGAACCCCTAATAAGAAGAGACGTTTTGGACAGTTATAGCGCCACCTATTGTCCGATCTTCACGAAACTTGGCATGCTTCTTCACCATGGTCGGACACATCTGCTCGTCGATTTTCGTGAAGTTTGGGGTTTTCCCTTAGGTTGTATAGGCTTTTGAGTGTTTTTTTGTCCCGCCCCTTTCCTAAATGACCCTGTTACAGCCAGGCCAATGCAAAAGTTCCACTTTTTTTCGATAATTATTGATCTAGAGACTCCAGAGAACTGTGCTAGACTGGTCTGGTTCCGATTGGGCCAAAAACCAGGGACTAGTTCGTAAAAGTAGGTTTTGGACAAAATTGGCCATATAATTTTTTTTTTTTTGGCCCGAATCGGGATTTGGAGATAGCCATTTTGTCCGTCTGGATCCAGGGAACACAGTGATGCTAAAATGGAGAATCTAGGACAAACTGTCTAGGAGTTGTGAGCAATTTAGTAAATGTGGTCATTGTAGCACCACCTATGGGCCAATCTGGGTCATATTTTGATAGGTTCTCCCCAAATTGAGGACTACCATTTGGCCAAGTTTCAAGGTTCCAGCTCTTACGGTTTGGGCTGCACGATGCGTTTTAGGGCGGAATAATAATAATAATAATAATAATAATAAAAATCAGTACAATTACAATAGGGTTTCAGCATTTCATGCTTGAACCCCTAATAAGAAGAGACGTTTTGGACAGTTATAGCGCCACCTATTGTCCGATCTTCACGAAACTTGGCATGCTTCTTCACCATGGTCGGACACATCTGCTCGTCGATTTTCGTGAAGTTTGGGGTTTTCCCTTAGGTTGTATAGGCTTTTGAGTGTTTTTTTGTCCCGCCCCTTTCCTAAATGACCCTGTTACAGCCAGGCCAATGCAAAAGTTCCACTTTTTTTCGATAATTATTGATCTAGAGACTCCAGAGAACTGTGCTAGACTGGTCTGGTTCCGATTGGGCCAAAAACCAGGGACTAGTTCGTAAAAGTAGGTTTTGGACAAAATTGGCCATATAAATTTTTTTTTTTTGGCCCGAATCGGGATTTGGAGATAGCCATTTTGTCCGTCTGGATCCAGGGAACACAGTGATGCTAAAATGGAGAATCTAGGACAAACTGTCTAGGAGTTGTGAGCAATTTAGTAAATGTGGTCATTGTAGCACCACCTATGGGCCAATCTGGGTCATATTTTGATAGGTTCTCCCCAAATTGAGGACTACCATTTGGCCAAGTTTCAAGGTTCCAGCTCTTACGGTTTGGGCTGCACGATGCGTTTTAGGGCGGAATAATAATAATAATAATAATAATAATAAAAATCAGTACAATTACAATAGGGTTTCAGCATTTCATGCTTGAACCCCTAATAAGAAGAGACGTTTTGGACAGTTATAGCGCCACCTATTGTCCGATCTTCACGAAACTTGGCATGCTTCTTCACCATGGTCGGACACATCTGCTCGTCGATTTTCGTGAAGTTTGGGGTTTTCCCTTAGGTTGTATAGGCTTTTGAGTGTTTTTTTGTCCCGCCCCTTTCCTAAATGACCCTGTTACAGCCAGGCCAATGCAAAAGTTCCACTTTTTTTCGATAATTATTGATCTAGAGACTCCAGAGAACTGTGCTAGACTGGTCTGGTTCCGATTGGGCCAAAAACCAGGGACTAGTTCGTAAAAGTAGGTTTTGGACAAAATTGGCCATATAAATTTTTTTTTTGGCCCGAATCGGGATTTGGAGATAGCCATTTTGTCCGTCTGGATCCAGGGAACACAGTGATGCTAAAATGGAGAATCTAGGACAAACTGTCTAGGAGTTGTGAGCAATTTAGTAAATGTGGTCATTGTAGCACCACCTATGGGCCAATCTGGGTCATATTTTGATAGGTTCTCCCCAAATTGAGGACTACCATTTGGCCAAGTTTCAAGGTTCCAGCTCTTACGGTTTGGGCTGCACGATGCGTTTTAGGGCGGAATAATAATAATAATAATAATAATAATAAAAATCAGTACAATTACAATAGGGTTTCAGCATTTCATGCTTGAACCCCTAATAAGAAGAGACGTTTTGGACAGTTATAGCGCCACCTATTGTCCGATCTTCACGAAACTTGGCATGCTTCTTCACCATGGTCGGACACATCTGCTCGTCGATTTTCGTGAAGTTTGGGGTTTTCCCTTAGGTTGTATAGGCTTTTGAGTGTTTTTTTGTCCCGCCCCTTTCCTAAATGACCCTGTTACAGCCAGGCCAATGCAAAAGTTCCACTTTTTTTCGATAATTATTGATCTAGAGACTCCAGAGAACTGTGCTAGACTGGTCTGGTTCCGATTGGGCCAAAAACCAGGGACTAGTTCGTAAAAGTAGGTTTTGGACAAAATTGGCCATATAAATTTTTTTTTTTTGGCCCGAATCGGGATTTGGAGATAGCCATTTTGTCCGTCTGGATCCAGGGAACACAGTGATGCTAAAATGGAGAATCTAGGACAAACTGTCTAGGAGTTGTGAGCAATTTAGTAAATGTGGTCATTGTAGCACCACCTATGGGCCAATCTGGGTCATATTTTGATAGGTTCTCCCCAAATTGAGGACTACCATTTGGCCAAGTTTCAAGGTTCCAGCTCTTACGGTTTGGGCTGCACGATGCGTTTTAGGGCGGAATAATAATAATAATAATAATAATAATAAAAATCAGTACAATTACAATAGGGTTTCAGCATTTCATGCTTGAACCCCTAATAAGAAGAGACGTTTTGGACAGTTATAGCGCCACCTATTGTCCGATCTTCACGAAACTTGGCATGCTTCTTCACCATGGTCGGACACATCTGCTCGTCGATTTTCGTGAAGTTTGGGGTTTTCCCTTAGGTTGTATAGGCTTTTGAGTGTTTTTTTGTCCCGCCCCTTTCCTAAATGACCCTGTTACAGCCAGGCCAATGCAAAAGTTCCACTTTTTTTCGATAATTATTGATCTAGAGACTCCAGAGAACTGTGCTAGACTGGTCTGGTTCCGATTGGGCCAAAAACCAGGGACTAGTTCGTAAAAGTAGGTTTTGGACAAAATTGGCCATATAAATTTTTTTTTTTTGGCCCGAATCGGGATTTGGAGATAGCCATTTTGTCCGTCTGGATCCAGGGAACACAGTGATGCTAAAATGGAGAATCTAGGACAAACTGTCTAGGAGTTGTGAGCAATTTAGTAAATGTGGTCATTGTAGCACCACCTATGGGCCAATCTGGGTCATATTTTGATAGGTTCTCCCCAAATTGAGGTCTACCATTTGGCCAAGTTTCAAGGTTCCAGCTCTTACGGTTTGGGCTGCACGATGCGTTTTAGGGCGGAATAATAATAATAATAATAATAATTAAAGCTGCAAGCAGCATTTATCGGGGTTCAAGCAATTAAGGCCTTTAAGGCCTTAAAGCACAAAAGCATAAAAAGTTATTAAGTTTTATTTAGCAAGCATGTAACCACTGACATCATAGATGGAAAAGATCATGTTCTAGCATGATTTACCATGATATACCACATTCTAAAATGATTTACCATAGTTCATCATGATTTATGATGGTTTACCATGATTTACCCTGTTCTAGCATAGTTTACCATGATTTACCATGCTCTAGCATGATATACCACGTTCTAGAATGATTTACTAGGATTCTTACATGATTTACCTTGATACACCACATTCTACTATTATTTACTATGACTTACCATGTTTCTAGCGTGATTTACCATGATTTACCACATTACTAGCAATTATGTGAAGTGTCAGTGCAAATGAAGTGATAAACACTGACAAAATATGATTGTGTTATAATAGTTATTGTTATACAAGTGATTTTTTTTGTGTCTACTCTAAATATGAATGAATCCAAAAGCACATGTGAAAAGACTTCATTAATAAGTAGAATGGCCAGCAGAAGCCAGTAGAAGACCACTTATTGGCTCACTTTCACTTTAAACTTCATGATTTGCACCAGTTTTCTGCACTAAATCAAACCAGTCTTTCCATGTTAACTCAATAATGCATGCTTACACACACACACACACACAAATATGTTTTTTGGATATGTTATTGAGAAAATGTATTTAATTGTATAAAAATAGGCATTTCTTTGTGATCTAATAATATAAAACTATGTTACCAGTATAGGGCTGTAAAGATTCCTCGATTATAGTCAAGTACTCGATTTAAAAAAATCCTTGATTGCAATTTACCCCTCGAGTAATTGGCAAAATACTGAAAGTGGTGCATTCCACAGATGAGAATCCAACAACCGCAGAATTACAGTTTTCTAGGACAACGCGATATTTAAACAGGGCTCCAGACTAACTTTTTTTACTAGGAGCGCTGTAGCCCCTGACTGAAAATTTAGGGGCACACCTTAAATCAACTTGCAATGCAATTATTCAAATTTCCCCCAAAATAACTACTGACAAATTATTTATTTATTATTTAATAATAAATAGACTTAATGTACAGATATTACAATGTGCAGTTTTATTTTAAGTTCACAG
The DNA here is from genome assembly GCF_963993115.1 of Abramis brama. Lineage (NCBI taxonomy): Eukaryota > Metazoa > Chordata > Actinopteri > Cypriniformes > Leuciscidae > Abramis > Abramis brama. Next base: position 23,037,792 of record NC_139976.1, read on the forward strand.
GCACCAGACTAACATCTGAGGGCAGCGGCACCGCAGACACTGAGTTTTACAAAAAAATATCTGGTAGCACTGGGGCTGACAATAAAGCACTAAGCTTAGTTTAGGGTGTAGATGAAATTAACTTTAATTATTATCATTCATAATGTCTTAATATTAATTAAAAAGCAAACCGAGTGAAATAAATTATATTAGGGAGTGAAAATAGCCAATAAGCATCCTACTGTTTACAATGGTAATTTATTTATTTTATTATTTTTAAATAAGTGTATAAATAAGAGTTTAAATAAGACCATTTTTGAAGGATGAACAAAAAAAATGTGTTGGTCATCACATTAAAAATAACATTTCTATATGATAGTTTTGAAGTGCTGGAAAAAGATGAGTAGCCTAACAGTTAGTACTTGTAAGCGTTTGACTATTTCTGTCACATTATGGTTACAGTTACTACATTAAATCCATGGTGAATGTCGCTGATTTGTGGTCTGAAAGCCCAGTGTTTCTCCTGGTTTCCACATCAGCGCTGTTTGATCTGATATCTGATTATGTTATTAATTCTGAGGCGAATTCAATGGATTTCTTCACTGGATCTCCAGAGTCTGGATCTCCTAGTAACAGTGTCGCGTGATCGAGATCGGCCCGCGACTGGCAAGTTCGGGCTGCTGCGCTCATAGGCTGCGCCATAGATATCATATATAAACGCGTTTATATATTATATCTATGGGCTGCGCTGTCTATTATTGATTCAAACTAATAAACGGTCTGTGAAGCATAAAGGAGTAAGTTAGCGCATTTTCGTTCCGCTTTCATTTTGTTTGGATTCGCTGCTCGGCAACGTTGTGGTCGCGCCAGCGCGACCTAAATAAATATTTGGTCGCACCGGCAGGAAAAATGGTCGCAAAATGCGACCAATTGGTCGCAGTCTGGAGCCCACCATGTACAGTCATAATTTAGCATAGTGCCATTGTGAAATCACAAAGGCTGTGATTCAGTTAAATAAATATATCCTCTGTTTTTTGTTTGTTTGTTTTTTTCACAGAGAAGACGCTTCAATTACATGAGTGCAGATTAGCCTACATGTTAAAATTACCTCAGCTCCGTCCACAGTAAACGCTGCTCCAAGCAAACTCAGTCTCTGCAGTGCTGTTTATTTAGGTTTCCAATGACGTGCAAATATGGGAACGCAAGTCGGACGCAGTTTGTGTTTCATAGTTGCACTGTTATCATTTGTGGAGCACATCTGGGTTTCTCAAACTGCTGTTCATCGCAATTTCAAAATAAAAGTTTAAACATTGCGATTTCAAAATATAAGTTTAAACTCTTGCTCTGAGTTTGCGTGTTTTGATGTGCACATGTTCTCGTTCAAGAAATTACAGTGACTGTAGCATTTCTATCGTACAGAAGTGGCCAAATATTAAAGGTTAAGTTGACATTTGAATTAATTGTTTGGACAATATTAAACAAGGATTTGATAATGCCAGGCTTAGTGTAACAACAACCAGGCCGCTGGCGCCCTCTGCAGGCATTTGTTATTTATGTACATAAGTTATGTTTATATTAGTTTATATAATTTATTTTACATGGGTATATTTTAACAGTGTTCTTCAGTAAAACCAATATAATTACTTACTTTGATACTTTACTTGAACCAATTATTGTGGCTTGTTATTATATATTTGTATTTTAAGTAATTTTAAAGGCTGTTGTTAACTTGAATCTATTTTTTACCACAATTTTTTTATCCGATTACTTGAATAGAATACTCGATTACTAAAATAATCGATAGCTACAGTCCAATTATAATAAAAAAGATTGCTGTTTAAAGCATTTGTTTGTTTCCCAATACTGAAAGCTAATGAAAACGTAATGTGTAATCCTACTGCTCCCTCAAGTGGACAAAAGTGGTATTATAGCTTGCATTTTACAATTGAAGTGTTTGAATGAATGAGTGAATGAATGGGAATTTGGTTTTTCACTTATATCTCGGGAACCAGAACGCGAAATATTCTGAAACTCAGAGCATAGATAGTGCTCGAGGAGCCCTGTTGAATGACACCATCACTTTGTTTTTGGGCGATTAGGGCCGGGACTTATGACTGTTCAAAGCTAGCCAACGACGGGCCCTTTCCAACGAGCTCTCACACAAGGTTCGGGGTGGTCTGGGTCAGGAGTTACGGCTGTTCAAAGTCGGGGGTCGCGCTCCCGAGGCCCGTGACGACACGTTTCGATCAAGAGCCTGGAGAGGACCTTACCATCAAAATTTGAGCGCGCAACGACTTTCCGTTTTCGAGTTATGAGTGAATTTGTATTCGGGGGCGTGGCTTAAATGCCCGTTTTACTTTCGTTTTCCATTTCTATATCTCAGTGACACAATTGTCAATCACAATTGTGACACAATACTCCAATAGATGAGTTTTGACAAAATGTCATTGTAAATGCTAAAATAATGATTTTATAAAGTCTAAATATGAATTATATAACAATATTAGGCAGCAGTATGATGAAATGACAGCAGGGGGCAGTAAAATACCACTTATTGGCTTAATATGACGTTATATCATTTTCACCTTTTTAACTGTTATAGAGGCAAATTTTGTCTGATCTGTCTGAAATTTTTCATGCTTATTAAGAGTAATTTCATGTTCTGACTTGTTTTTAAGAATATAGCATTCATTTAAAAGATATAGGCTTTTGGGACACTTGGTCAAAGCAATTTACCATAGGAAATATATGGTTTTCAAAGCTTTTTAACAGTTATAGCGCCACCTATAGTCCGATCTTCATGACATTTTGCATGCTTGTTAATGATGTTATGTTACATATGCTCACCAATTATTGTGAAGTTCTGAGTTTTCGTTTAGGATTTATAGGCTTTTGAGTGTTTTTTTGTCCCTCCCCTTTCCTAAATGACCCTGTTACAGCCAGGCAAATGCAAAAGTTCAACTTTTTTTCGATAATTATTGATCTAGAGAGTCCAGAGAATTGTCCTAGACTGGTCTGGTTCCGATTGGGCGAAAAACCAGGGACTAGTTCGCAAAAGTAGGTTTTTAACATGTTCGCAAATATTTAATGAACGGTTTGATTGACAGCAATGGTTCTAGAGGCAAAGTTGTTCAGCATGAGGAGATCTATCAAATGATATGCATTTTCTGATGAAATTTGTAACACCACGTGATTACAGAGCCTTAAAACTCGTTAGCGCCAACTAGTGTCCGATTTCTTTCAAAATTTTTACAGACCTCTATGGCCTTAAGCCAAACATGCCTACTGAGTTTTGTTCCGATCGGACTCCATTAACCTTGTCTAATAGGTGGTCAAACTTCATTGGCTGATGGCGGCCATGTTTTTTGAGATACGCCAATGTCCTCATAGACATACATGGCAGCTTGGACAAAGACACTGCATACCAAATTTCAAGTCATTCGGACAAAAAGTCCAGTGTTTATATGTTTCTTTCATGTTATAGCGCCACCATGTGGCCAATCGACGCGATTTTTTTAGTGTGACCCCAGACTGACCTCCTACACATGTGTATCTAGATTGGTGAAGGCAGCTAATTTACTTCTCGAGTTATAGCCATTTTAGTAAAACAGGCTCCTCCCACAACGTTAATTTTGCGTCTGCTAGCAACCGTGAATGAAAATTTCCACTTTTTTTTTCGATAATTATTAATAATCAGACTCTAAAGAACATTTCTGCACTTGTTTGGTTCCGATCGGGCGAAAAACCACAGACTACTTTGCAAAAGTAGGTTTTTGACAAAATTCAAAATGGCGGAAAAATTTGCATACCGGAAATGAAATCGGAGATATACGTTTTGCCCGTCTTGAGCCAAGGATTACAGTGATATAAGACACTTGAGTCTACGACAAACCGTCTAGGAGTAATTAGCGATTTCGTACTTTTGCTTACTATAGCGCCACCTATTGGCCAATCGGGGTCATAATTTGATAACTTCTCCTCGATTTTTGTACTACCATCTGGCAAAGTTTCAAGTCTCCAGCACTTACGGTTTGGGCTGCACGATGCGTTTTACAGGAGAATAATAATAATAAAAATCAGGACAATTACAATAGGGTTTCAGCACTTCGTGCTTGAACCCCTAATAATAAAAATCAGTACAATTACAGTAGGGTTTCAGCATTTCATGCTTGAACCCCTAATAAGAAGAGACGTTTTGGACAGTTATAGCGCCACCTATTGTCCGATCTTCACGAAACTTGGCATGCTTCTTCACCATGGTCGGACACATCTGCTCGTCGATTTTCGTGAAGTTTGGGGTTTTCCCTTAGGTTGTATAGGCTTTTGAGTGTTTTTTTGTCCCGCCCCTTTCCTAAATGACCCTGTTACAGCCAGGCCAATGCAAAAGTTCCACTTTTTTTCGATAATTATTGATCTAGAGACTCCAGAGAACTGTGCTAGACTGGTCTGGTTCCGATTGGGCCAAAAACCAGGGACTAGTTCGTAAAAGTAGGTTTTGGACAAAATTGGCCATATAAATTTTTTTTTTTGGCCCGAATCGGGATTTGGAGATAGCCATTTTGTCCGTCTGGATCCAGGGAACACAGTGATGCTAAAATGGAGAATCTAGGACAAACTGTCTAGGAGTTGTGAGCAATTTAGTAAATGTGGTCATTGTAGCACCACCTATGGGCCAATCTGGGTCATATTTTGATAGGTTCTCCCCAAATTGAGGACTACCATTTGGCCAAGTTTCAAGGTTCCAGCTCTTACGGTTTGGGCTGCACGATGCGTTTTAGGGCGGAATAATAATAATAATAATAATAATAATAAAAATCAGTACAATTACAATAGGGTTTCAGCATTTCATGCTTGAACCCCTAATAAGAAGAGACGTTTTGGACAGTTATAGCGCCACCTATTGTCCGATCTTCACGAAACTTGGCATGCTTCTTCACCATGGTCGGACACATCTGCTCGTCGATTTTCGTGAAGTTTGGGGTTTTCCCTTAGGTTGTATAGGCTTTTGAGTGTTTTTTTGTCCCGCCCCTTTCCTAAATGACCCTGTTACAGCCAGGCCAATGCAAAAGTTCCACTTTTTTTCGATAATTATTGATCTAGAGACTCCAGAGAACTGTGCTAGACTGGTCTGGTTCCGATTGGGCCAAAAACCAGGGACTAGTTCGTAAAAGTAGGTTTTGGACAAAATTGGCCATATAAATTTTTTTTTTTGGCCCGAATCGGGATTTGGAGATAGCCATTTTGTCCGTCTGGATCCAGGGAACACAGTGATGCTAAAATGGAGAATCTAGGACAAACTGTCTAGGAGTTGTGAGCAATTTAGTAAATGTGGTCATTGTAGCACCACCTATGGGCCAATCTGGGTCATATTTTGATAGGTTCTCCCCAAATTGAGGACTACCATTTGGCCAAGTTTCAAGGTTCCAGCTCTTACGGTTTGGGCTGCACGATGCGTTTTAGGGCGGAATAATAATAATAATAATAATAATAATAAAAATCAGTACAATTACAATAGGGTTTCAGCATTTCATGCTTGAACCCCTAATAAGAAGAGACGTTTTGGACAGTTATAGCGCCACCTATTGTCCGATCTTCACGAAACTTGGCATGCTTCTTCACCATGGTCGGACACATCTGCTCGTCGATTTTCGTGAAGTTTGGGGTTTTCCCTTAGGTTGTATAGGCTTTTGAGTGTTTTTTTGTCCCGCCCCTTTCCTAAATGACCCTGTTACAGCCAGGCCAATGCAAAAGTTCCACTTTTTTTCGATAATTATTGATCTAGAGACTCCAGAGAACTGTGCTAGACTGGTCTGGTTCCGATTGGGCCAAAAACCAGGGACTAGTTCGTAAAAGTAGGTTTTGGACAAAATTGGCCATATAAATTTTTTTTTTGGCCCGAATCGGGATTTGGAGATAGCCATTTTGTCCGTCTGGATCCAGGGAACACAGTGATGCTAAAATGGAGAATCTAGGACAAACTGTCTAGGAGTTGTGAGCAATTTAGTAAATGTGGTCATTGTAGCACCACCTATGGGCCAATCTGGGTCATATTTTGATAGGTTCTCCCCAAATTGAGGACTACCATTTGGCCAAGTTTCAAGGTTCCAGCTCTTACGGTTTGGGCTGCACGATGCGTTTTAGGGCGGAATAATAATAATAATAATTAAAGCTGCAAGCAGCATTTATCGGGGTTCAAGCTATTAAGGCCTTTAAGGGTTTTTAAGCACAAAAGCATCAAAAGTTATTATGTTTTATTTAGCAAGCATTTAACCACTGACATAATAGATGGAAAACACCATTTACAGCCAATACAGGCAATGTACCATAAGAAATATATGGTTTTAAAGCTTTTTAACAGTTATAGCGCCACCTTTGGTCCGATCTCCAAAAAATTTGGCATGCTTGTTAATGATGTTATGTCACATATGCTCACCAATTTTTGTGAAGTTCTGAGTTTTCATTTAGGATTTATAGGCTTTTTAGTGTATCTTGCCACGCCCATTTTATAAATGACCCTATTACAGCCATCCAAATGCAAAAGTTCAACTTTTTTTTGATAATTATTGATCTAGAGAGTCCAGAGAATTGTCCTAGACTCGTTTGGTTCCGATCGGGCAAAAAACCAGGGACTAGTTCGCAAAAGTAGGTTTTTAACATATTCGTGAATAATTAATAAACTGTTTGATTGACAGCAATGGTTCTAGAGGCAAAGTTGTTCAGCATAAGCAGATCTATCAAATGATATGCATTTTGTGATGATAAGTGTAACACCACGTGATTACAGAGCCATAAAACTCGTTAGCGCCAACTAGTGGCCGATTTCTTTCAAAATTCTTACAGACCTCTAGGGCCATGAGCCGAACATGCCCATTGAGTTTCGTTCCGATCGGCCTCCGTTAACCTTGTCTAATAGGTGCTCAAACTTCATTGGCCGATGGCGGCCATGTTTTTTGAGATACGCCAATGTCCTCATACACATACATGGCACCTTGGACCAAGACACTGCATACCAATTTTCAAGTCAATCGGACTAACGGTCAGGTGGTTATAGCCTGTTTTATGTTTTTTTCATTTTATAACGCCACCATGAGGCCAATCGTCGCGATTTTTTTACTGTGACCCCAGATTGAACTCATACACATGTGTACCAAGTTTGGTGAAGATACCTCATTTACATCTTGAGTTATAGCCATTTTAGTAAAATAGGCTCCTCCCACAACATTAGTTTTGCGCCCCCTAGCGACCGTGAATCGAAATTTCAACTTTTTTTCGATAATTATTGATATTCAGACTCCAGAGAACATTTCTGCACTGGTTTGGTTCCGATCGGGCGAAAAACCTAGGACTAGTTCGCAAAAGTAGGTTTTTGACAAAATTCAAAATGGCGGAAAAATTTGCATACCGGAAATGAAATCGGAGATATACGTTTTGTTCTTCAGGGTTCCAGCTTTCCAATGATATAAGACACTTGAGTCTACGACATATGGTCTAGGAGTTATGAGCAGTTTCGCGCTTTTGGTCGCTATAGCGCCACCTATGGGCCAATCGGAGTCATACTCTCTGAACCTCTCCTCGATTTTTGTACTACCATTTGACAAAGTTTCAAGTCTCCAGCTCTTACGGTTTAGGCTGCACGATGCGTTTTACGGCAGAAGAAAAATAATAAAAATCAGCACAATTACAATAGGGTTTCAGCACTTCGTGCTTGAACCCCTAATAATAATAATAAAAATCAGTACAATTACAATAGGGTTTCAGCATTTCATGCTTGAACCCCTAATAAGAAGAGACGTTTTGGACAGTTATAGCGCCACCTATTGTCCGATCTTCACGAAACTTGGCATGCTTCTTCACCATGGTCGGACACATCTGCTCGTCGATTTTCGTGAAGTTTGGGGTTTTCCCTTAGGTTGTATAGGCTTTTGAGTGTTTTTTTGTCCCGCCCCTTTCCTAAATGACCCTGTTACAGCCAGGCCAATGCAAAAGTTCCACTTTTTTTCGATAATTATTGATCTAGAGACTCCAGAGAACTGTGCTAGACTGGTCTGGTTCCGATTGGGCCAAAAACCAGGGACTAGTTCGTAAAAGTAGGTTTTGGACAAAATTGGCCATATAAATTTTTTTTTTTGGCCCGAATCGGGATTTGGAGATAGCCATTTTGTCCGTCTGGATCCAGGGAACACAGTGATGCTAAAATGGAGAATCTAGGACAAACTGTCTAGGAGTTGTGAGCAATTTAGTAAATGTGGTCATTGTAGCACCACCTATGGGCCAATCTGGGTCATATTTTGATAGGTTCTCCCCAAATTGAGGACTACCATTTGGCCAAGTTTCAAGGTTCCAGCTCTTACGGTTTGGGCTGCACGATGCGTTTTAGGGCGGAATAATAATAATAATAATTAAAGCTGCAAGCAGCATTTATCGGGGTTCAAGCATTTAAGGCCTTTAAGCACATAAGCATTTAAGACATTACGTTTTATTTAACAAGCTTTTAACCACTGAAATTATAGATGGAAAAATCCATTTACAGCCAATATAGGCAATTTACCATAGGAAATATGTAGTTTTAAAACTTTTTGCCAGTTATAGCGCCACCTATGGTCCGATCTACATGAAATTTTGCATGCTTGTTTAGAATGTTATGGCACATATGCTCACCCATTTTCGTGAAGTTCTGAGTTTTCGTTTAGGATTTATAGGCTTCTGAGTGCATTTTGCCACGCCCATTTTCTTTATGACCCAATTATACCCATGCGAAAAATGCAAAAGTTCAACTTTTTTTCGATAATTATTGATCTAGAGAGTCCAGAGAATTGTCCTAGACTGGTCTGGTTCTGATCGGGCGAAAAACCAGGGACTAGTTCGCAAAAGTAGGTTTTTAACATATTCATGAATATTTAATGAACAGTTTGATTGACAGTGATGGTTCTTGAGGCAAAGTTGTTCAGCATGAGCAGATCTATCAGATGATATGCATTTTGTGATGATAAGTGTAACACCACGTGATTACAGAGCCTTAAAACTCGTTAGCGCCAACTAGTGGCCGATTTCTTTCCAAATTCTTACAGACCTCTAGGGGCTTGAGCCGAACATGCCCATCGAGTTTCGCTCCGATCGGACGTCGTTAACGGTGCTCAAACCTCATTGGCCAATGGCGGCCATGTTTTTTGAGATACGCCAATATCCTTTTAGACATACATGGCCCCTTGGGCCAAGACACTGCATACCAAATTTCAAGTCATTCGGAAAAACGGTCAGTTGTCTATATGTTTTTATTTGTTTTATAGCACCACCATGTGGCCAATCGACGCAATTTTTTTACTGTGACCTCAGATTGACCTCTTACACATGTGTACCAAGTTTGGTGAAGTTTACTTAATTACTTCTTGAGTTATAGCCATTTTAGTAAAATAGGCTCCTCCCACAACGTTAATTTTGCACCCCCTAGCGACCATTAATCGAAATTTCAACTTTTTTTCGATAATTATTGATCTTCAGACTCCAGAGAACAATTCCGCACTGGTTTGGTTCCGATCGGGCGAAAAACCAGGGACTAGTTCGCAAAAGTAGGTTTTTGACAAAATTCAAAATGGCGAAAAATCTATCATGGCGGAAATGAAATCGGAGATATACGTTTTTTTCTTCAGAAGCTCTGGATTTCAATGATATAAGACACTTGAAGCTACGCCTTACGGTCTGGGAGTTCTGAGCAGTTTTGCGCTTTTGATTGCTATAGCGCCACCTATGGGCCGATTGGGCTGAGTCCGTGTATCTGAGTAGCGAGCAATAGTACTACCATCTGGCAAAGTTTCAAGTCTCTAGGTCTTACGGTTTGGGCTGCACGATGCGTTTTATGGCGGAAAAATAATAATAATAAAAATCAGGACGATTACAATAGGGTTTCAGCACTTCGTGCTTGAACCCCTAATAATTAAAGCTGCAAGCAGCATTTATCGGGGTTCAAGCAATTAAGGCCTTAAAGCACAAAAGCATAAAAAGTTATTAAGTTTTATTTAGCAAGCATGTAACCACTGACATCATAGATGGAAAAGATCATGTTCTAGCATGATTTACCATGATATACCACATTCTAAAATGATTTACCATAGTTCATCATGATTTATCATGGTTTACCATGATTTACCCTGTTCTAGCATAGTTTATCATGATTTACCATGTTCTAGCATGATATACCACGTTCTAGAATGATTTACTAGGATTCTTACATGATTTACCTTGATACACCACATTCTACTATTATTTACTATGACTTACCATGTTTCTAGCGTGATTTACCATGATTTACCACATTACTAGCAATTATGTGAAGTGTCAGTGCAGATGAAGTGATAAACACTGACAAAATATGATTGTGTTATAATAGTTATTGTTATACAAGTGATTTTTTTTAGGGTCTACTCTAAATATGAATGAATCCAAAAGCACATGTGAAAAGACTTCATTAATAAGTAGAATGGCCAGCAGAAGCCAGTAGAAGACCACTTATTGGCTCACTTTCACTTTAAACTTCATGATTTGCACCAGTTTTCTGCACTAAATCAAACCAGTCTTTCCATGTTAACTCAATAATGCATGCTTACACACACACACACACACACACAAACACAAATATGTTTTTTGGATGTGTTATTGAGAAAATATATTTAATTGTATAAAAATAGGCATTTCTTTGTGATCTAATAATATAAAACTATGTTACCAGTATAGGGCTGTAAAGATTCCTCGATTATAGTCAAGTACTCGATTTAATTGGCAAAATACTGAAAGTGGTGCATTCCACAGACGAGAATCCAACAACCGCAGAATTACAGTTTTCTAGGACAACACGATATTTAAACAGGGCTCCAGACTAACTTTTTTTACTAGGAGCGCTGTAGCCCCTGACTGAAAATTTTAGGAGCACAAGCAGAAAATTTAGGGGCACACCTTAAATCAACTTGCAATGCAATTATTCAAATTTCCCCCAAAATAACTACTGACAAATTATTTATTTATTATTTAATAATAAATAGACTTAATGTACAGATATTACAATGTGCAGTTTTATTTTAAGTTCACAGGCACCAGACTAACATCTGAGGGCAGCGGCACCGCAGACACTGAGTTTTACAAAAAAATATCTGGTAGCACTGGGGCTGACAATAAAGCACTAAGCTTAGTTTAGGGTGTAGATGAAATTAACTTTAATTATTATCATTCATAATGTCTTAATATTAATTAAAAAGCAAACCGAGTGAAATAAATTATATTAGGGAGTGAAAATAGCCAATAAGCATCCTACTGTTTACAATGGTAATTTATTTATTTTATTATTTTTAAATAAGTGTATAAATAAGAGTTTAAATAAGACCATTTTTGAAGGATGAACAAAAAAAATGTGTTGGTCATCACATTAAAAATAACATTTATATATGATAGTTTTGAAGTGCTGGAAAAAGATGAGTAGCCTAACAGTTAGTACTTGTAAGCGTTTGACTATTTCTGTCACATTATGGTTACAGTTACTACATTAAATCCATGGTGAATGTCGCTGATTTGTGGTCTGAAAGCCCAGTGTTTCTCCTGGTTTCCACATCAGCGCTGTTTGATCTGATATCTGATTATGTTATTAATTCTGAGGCGAATTCAATGGATTTCTTCACTGGATCTCCAGAGTCTGGATCTCCTAGTAACAGTGTCGCGTGATCGAGATCGGCCCGCGACTGGCAAGTTCGGGCTGCTGCGCTCATATAGGCTGCGCCATAGATATCATATATAAACGCGTTTATATATTATATCTATGGGCTGCGCTGTCTATTATTGATTCGAACTAATAAACGGTCTGTGAAGCATAAAGGAGTAAGTTAGCGCATTTTCGTTCCGCTTTCATTTTGTTTGGATTCGCTGCTCGGCAACGTTGTGGTCGCGCCAGCGCGACCTAAATAAATATTTGGTCGCACCGGCAGGAAAAATGGTCGCAAAATGCGACCAATTAGTCGCAGTCTGGAGCCCACCATTTACAGTCATAATATAGCATAGTGCCATTGTGAAATCACAAAGGCTGTGATTCAGTTAAATAAATATATCCTCTGTTTTTTGTTTGTTTGTTTTTTTCACAGAGAAGACGCTTCAATCACATGAGTGCAGATTAGCCTACATGTTAAAATTACCTCAGCTCCGTCCGAAGTAAACGCTGCTCCAAGCAAACTCAGTCTCTGCAGTGCTGTTTGTTTAGGTTTCCAATAACGTGCAAATATGGGAACGCAAGTCGGACGCAGTTTGTGTTTCATAGTTGCACTGTTATCATTTGTGGAGCACATCTGGGTTTCTCAAACTGCTGTTCATCGCGATTTCAAAATAAAAGTTTAAACATCGCGATTTCAAAATAAAAGTTTAAACTCTCGCTCTGAGTTTGCATGTTTTGATGTGCACATGTTCTTGTTAAAGAAATTACAGTGGCTGTAGCACTTCTATCGTACAGAAGTGGCCAAATATTAAAGGTTAAGTTGACATTTGAATTTAATGTTGTTTGGCCAATAAACAAGGATTTGATAATGCCAGGCTTAGTGTAACAACAACCAGGCCGCTGGTGCCCTCTGCAGGCATTTGTTATTCATGAACATAAGTTATCTCTATTAGTTTATACCATTTATTTTACATGGGTATATTTTAACAGTGTTGTTCAATAAAACCCATATAATTACTTACTTTGATACTTTACTTGAACCAATCATTATTGCTTGTTATTATATATTTGTATTTTAAGTCATTTTAAAGGCTGTTGTTAACTTGAATCTATTTTTTACCACATTTTTTTATCCGATTACTTGAATAGAATACTCGATTACTAAAATAATCGATAGCTACAGCCCTATAGCAGTACATCATAATAAAAAAGATTTCTTTTTAAAGCATTTGTTTGTTTTCCAATACTGAAAGTGAATAAAAAGGTAATCTGTAATCCTGCTGCTCCCTCTAGTGGACAGTGGTATTACAGCTTCCATCTTACAGTTGAAGTGATTGAATGAATTAATGAATCAGAATTTGGTTTTTCACTTATATCTCGGGAACCGGAAGGCGAAAAATTCTGAAACTCAGAGCATATATAGTGCTTGAGGAGCCCTGTTGAATGAGACCATCAAGGTGTTTTTGGGCGATTGGGGCTGGGAGTTAAGACTGTTCAAATGCAAATATTTGGGGGCTTTTATCCCTGGAATCCCGAGGGCAAATTACACCACATTTGAATCGAAGCTAGCCAAGGACGGGCCCTTTCCAACGAGCTCTCACACAAGGTTCGGGGTGGTCTGGGTCGGGAGTTATGGCCGTTCAAAATCGGGGGTCCCGCGGACGCGGGGGGCGCGCTCCTGAGGCCCGCGACGACACGTTTCGATCAAGAGCCCGGAGAGGACCTTACCATCAAAATTTGAGTGCGCAACGACTTTCTGTTTTCGAGTTATGAGTGAATTTGTATTCGGGGGCGTGGCTTAAATAGCCGTTTTACTTCCAGTTTCAGTATTCACTTCTTAATGTGACTCAATAGTCACATTAAGAAGTGAATATTGTCAATAGTAATAATATTGTAATACTCCAATAGATGAATTTTGACAAAATGTGATTGTAAATGTTAAAATAATGATTTTATAAAGTCTAAATATGAATTATAGAACACTATTATGGAGTAGTATGATGAAATGGCAGCAGGGGGCAGTAAAATACCACTTATTGGCTTATGCCAATGTTATTCATTTTCACCTTTTTTATTAACTGTTATAGAGGCAAATTTTGTCCGATCTGTCTGAAATTTGTCATGCTTATTCTGACTTGTTTTTAAGGTCATTTAAGAGATATAGGCTTTTGTGGACACTTGGTCAAGACTACATATTGAACTGACCCTATTATGGCCATCCAAATGAAGAAGTTATACTTTTTCTGATAATTATTGATCTGGAGAGTCCAGAGAATTGCAATGCACTGGTTTTGAATATTACTATATGAACATTTACACCATTACACCAAAACACCATTTACAGCCAATACAGGCAATTCACCATAGGAAATATATGGTTTATAAAGCTTTTTAACAGTTATAGCGCCACCTATGGTCCGATCTACATGAAACTTTGCATGCTTGTTTAGAATGATATGTCACATATGCTCACCAATTTTCGTGAAGTTCTGAGTTTTCGTTTAGGATTTATAGGCTTTTGAGTGCATTTTGCCACGCCCATTTTCTTTATGACCCAATATACCCATGTGAAAAATGCTAAAGTTCAACTTTTTTTTGATAATTATTTATCTAGAGAGTCCATAGAATTGTTCTAGACTTGTTTGGTTCCGATCGGGCGAAAAACCAGCGACTAGTTCGCAAAAGTAGGTTTTTAACATAATTATGAATATTTAATGAACGGTTTGATTGACAGCAATGCTTCTTGAGGCAAAGTTGTTCAGCATGAGCAGATCTATCAAATGATATGCATTTTGTGACAATAAGTGTAACACTACGTGATTACAGAGCCATTAAACTCGTTAGCGCCAACTAGTGGCCGATTTCTTTCAAAATTCTTACAGACCTCTAGGGCCATGAGTCGAATATGCCCATCGAGTTTCGTTCCGATTGGCCTCCGTTAACCTTGTCTAATAGGTGCTCAAACTTCATTGGCCGATGGCGGCCATGTTTTTCGAGATACACCAATGTCCTCATATATATACATGGCACCTTGGACCAAGACACTGCATACCAATTTTCAAGTCAATCGGACTAACGGTCAGGTGGTTATAGCCTGTTTTATGTTTTTTCCATGTTTTAGCGCCACCATGTGGCCAATCGCCGCGATTTTTTTTACTGTGACCTCAGATTGACCTCTTTCACATGTGTACCAAGTTTGGTGAAGATACCTCATTTACTTCTGGAGTTATAGCCATTTTAGTAAAATAGGCCCCTCCCACAACGTACGTTTTGGCGCCCCTTAGCGTCCGTGAATCGAAATTTCAACTTTTTTTCGATAATTATTGATCTTCAGTCTCTAGAGAACATTTCTGCACTGGTTTGGTTCCGATCGGGCGAAAAACCTAGGACTAGTTCGCAAAAGTAGGTTTTTGACAAAATTCAAAATGGCGGAAAATCTATCATGGCGGAAATGAAATCGGAGATATACGTTTTGTTCGTTAGGCGTCCAGCTTTCAAATGATATAAGACACTTGAGTCTACGACATACGGTCTAGGAGTTCTGAGCAGTTTCACGCTTTTGGTCGCTGTAGCGCCACCTATGGGCCGATTTGGCTAAGTCCGTGTATCTGAGTAGCGAGCAATACTACTACCATTTGACCAAGTATCACGTCTCTAGGCCTTACGGTTTTGGCTGCACAATGCGTTTTAGGGAAGAATAATAATAATAATAAAAATCAGGGCAATTACAATAGGGTTTCAGCACTTCGTGCTTGAACCCCTAATAATAATAAAAATCAGTACAATTACAATAGGGTTTCAGCATTTCATGCTTGAACCCCTAATAAGAAGAGACGTTTTGGACAGTTATAGCGCCACCTATTGTCCGATCTTCACGAAACTTGGCATGCTTCTTCACCATGGTCGGACACATCTGCTCGTCGATTTTCGTGAAGTTTGGGGTTTTCCCTTAGGTTGTATAGGCTTTTGAGTGTTTTTTTGTCCCGCCCCTTTCCTAAATGACCCTGTTACAGCCAGGCCAATGCAAAAGTTCCACTTTTTTTCGATAATTATTGATCTAGAGACTCCAGAGAACTGTGCTAGACTGGTCTGGTTCCGATTGGGCCAAAAACCAGGGACTAGTTCGTAAAAGTAGGTTTTGGACAAAATTGGCCATATAAATTTTTTTTTTTGGCCCGAATCGGGATTTGGAGATAGCCATTTTGTCCGTCTGGATCCAGGGAACACAGTGATGCTAAAATGGAGAATCTAGGACAAACTGTCTAGGAGTTGTGAGCAATTTAGTAAATGTGGTCATTGTAGCACCACCTATGGGCCAATCTGGGTCATATTTTGATAGGTTCTCCCCAAATTGAGGACTACCATTTGGCCAAGTTTCAAGGTTCCAGCTCTTACGGTTTGGGCTGCACGATGCGTTTTAGGGCGGAATAATAATAATAATAATAATAATAATAAAAATCAGTACAATTACAATAGGGTTTCAGCATTTCATGCTTGAACCCCTAATAAGAAGAGACGTTTTGGACAGTTATAGCGCCACCTATTGTCCGATCTTCACGAAACTTGGCATGCTTCTTCACCATGGTCGGACACATCTGCTCGTCGATTTTCGTGAAGTTTGGGGTTTTCCCTTAGGTTGTATAGGCTTTTGAGTGTTTTTTTGTCCCGCCCCTTTCCTAAATGACCCTGTTACAGCCAGGCCAATGCAAAAGTTCCACTTTTTTTCGATAATTATTGATCTAGAGACTCCAGAGAACTGTGCTAGACTGGTCTGGTTCCGATTGGGCCAAAAACCAGGGACTAGTTCGTAAAAGTAGGTTTTGGACAAAATTGGCCATATAAATTTTTTTTTTGGCCCGAATCGGGATTTGGAGATAGCCATTTTGTCCGTCTGGATCCAGGGAACACAGTGATGCTAAAATGGAGAATCTAGGACAAACTGTCTAGGAGTTGTGAGCAATTTAGTAAATGTGGTCATTGTAGCACCACCTATGGGCCAATCTGGGTCATATTTTGATAGGTTCTCCCCAAATTGAGGACTACCATTTGGCCAAGTTTCAAGGTTCCAGCTCTTACGGTTTGGGCTGCACGATGCGTTTTAGGGCGGAATAATAATAATAATAATTAAAGCTGCAAGCAGCATTTATCGGGGTTCAAGCTATTAAGGCCTTTAAGGGTTTTTAAGCACAAAAGCATCAAAAGTTATTATGTTTTATTTAGCAAGCATTTAACCACTGACATAATAGATGGAAAACACCATTTACAGCCAATACAGGCAATGTACCATAAGAAATATATGGTTTTAAAGCTTTTTAACAGTTATAGCGCCACCTTTGGTCCGATCTCCAAAAAATTTGGCATGCTTGTTAATGATGTTATGTCACATATGCTCACCAATTTTTGTGAAGTTCTGAGTTTTCATTTAGGATTTATAGGCTTTTTAGTGTATCTTGCCACGCCCATTTTATAAATGACCCTATTACAGCCATCCAAATGCAAAAGTTCAACTTTTTTTTGATAATTATTGATCTAGAGAGTCCAGAGAATTGTCCTAGACTCGTTTGGTTCCGATCGGGCAAAAAACCAGGGACTAGTTCGCAAAAGTAGGTTTTTAACATATTCGTGAATAATTAATAAACTGTTTGATTGACAGCAATGGTTCTAGAGGCAAAGTTGTTCAGCATAAGCAGATCTATCAAATGATATGCATTTTGTGATGATAAGTGTAACACCACGTGATTACAGAGCCATAAAACTCGTTAGCGCCAACTAGTGGCCGATTTCTTTCAAAATTCTTACAGACCTCTAGGGCCATGAGCCGAACATGCCCATTGAGTTTCGTTCCGATCGGCCTCCGTTAACCTTGTCTAATAGGTGCTCAAACTTCATTGGCCGATGGCGGCCATGTTTTTTGAGATACGCCAATGTCCTCATACACATACATGGCACCTTGGACCAAGACACTGCATACCAATTTTCAAGTCAATCGGACTAACGGTCAGGTGGTTATAGCCTGTTTTATGTTTTTTTCATTTTATAACGCCACCATGAGGCCAATCGTCGCGATTTTTTTACTGTGACCCCAGATTGAACTCATACACATGTGTACCAAGTTTGGTGAAGATACCTCATTTACATCTTGAGTTATAGCCATTTTAGTAAAATAGGCTCCTCCCACAACATTAGTTTTGCGCCCCCTAGCGACCGTGAATCGAAATTTCAACTTTTTTTCGATAATTATTGATATTCAGACTCCAGAGAACATTTCTGCACTGGTTTGGTTCCGATCGGGCGAAAAACCTAGGACTAGTTCGCAAAAGTAGGTTTTTGACAAAATTCAAAATGGCGGAAAAATTTGCATACCGGAAATGAAATCGGAGATATACGTTTTGTTCTTCAGGGTTCCAGCTTTCCAATGATATAAGACACTTGAGTCTACGACATATGGTCTAGGAGTTATGAGCAGTTTCGCGCTTTTGGTCGCTATAGCGCCACCTATGGGCCAATCGGAGTCATACTCTCTGAACCTCTCCTCGATTTTTGTACTACCATTTGACAAAGTTTCAAGTCTCCAGCTCTTACGGTTTAGGCTGCACGATGCGTTTTACGGCAGAAGAAAAATAATAAAAATCAGCACAATTACAATAGGGTTTCAGCACTTCGTGCTTGAACCCCTAATAATAATAATAAAAATCAGTACAATTACAATAGGGTTTCAGCATTTCATGCTTGAACCCCTAATAAGAAGAGACGTTTTGGACAGTTATAGCGCCACCTATTGTCCGATCTTCACGAAACTTGGCATGCTTCTTCACCATGGTCGGACACATCTGCTCGTCGATTTTCGTGAAGTTTGGGGTTTTCCCTTAGGTTGTATAGGCTTTTGAGTGTTTTTTTGTCCCGCCCCTTTCCTAAATGACCCTGTTACAGCCAGGCCAATGCAAAAGTTCCACTTTTTTTCGATAATTATTGATCTAGAGACTCCAGAGAACTGTGCTAGACTGGTCTGGTTCCGATTGGGCCAAAAACCAGGGACTAGTTCGTAAAAGTAGGTTTTGGACAAAATTGGCCATATAAATTTTTTTTTTTGGCCCGAATCGGGATTTGGAGATAGCCATTTTGTCCGTCTGGATCCAGGGAACACAGTGATGCTAAAATGGAGAATCTAGGACAAACTGTCTAGGAGTTGTGAGCAATTTAGTAAATGTGGTCATTGTAGCACCACCTATGGGGGACTACCATTTGGCCAAGTTTCAAGGTTCCAGCTCTTACGGTTTGGGCTGCACGATGCGTTTTAGGGCGGAATAATAATAATAATAATTAAAGCTGCAAGCAGCATTTATCGGGGTTCAAGCTATTAAGGCCTTTAAGGGTTTTTAAGCACAAAAGCATCAAAAGTTATTATGTTTTATTTAGCAAGCATTTAACCACTGACATAATAGATGGAAAACACCATTTACAGCCAATACAGGCAATGTACCATAAGAAATATATGGTTTTAAAGCTTTTTAACAGTTATAGCGCCACCTTTGGTCCGATCTCCAAAAAATTTGGCATGCTTGTTAATGATGTTATGTCACATATGCTCACCAATTTTTGTGAAGTTCTGAGTTTTCATTTAGGATTTATAGGCTTTTTAGTGTATCTTGCCACGCCCATTTTATAAATGACCCTATTACAGCCATCCAAATGCAAAAGTTCAACTTTTTTTTGATAATTATTGATCTAGAGAGTCCAGAGAATTGTCCTAGACTCGTTTGGTTCCGATCGGGCAAAAAACCAGGGACTAGTTCGCAAAAGTAGGTTTTTAACATATTCGTGAATAATTAATAAACTGTTTGATTGACAGCAATGGTTCTAGAGGCAAAGTTGTTCAGCATAAGCAGATCTATCAAATGATATGCATTTTGTGATGATAAGTGTAACACCACGTGATTACAGAGCCATAAAACTCGTTAGCGCCAACTAGTGGCCGATTTCTTTCAAAATTCTTACAGACCTCTAGGGCCATGAGCCGAACATGCCCATTGAGTTTCGTTCCGATCGGCCTCCGTTAACCTTGTCTAATAGGTGCTCAAACTTCATTGGCCGATGGCGGCCATGTTTTTTGAGATACGCCAATGTCCTCATACACATACATGGCACCTTGGACCAAGACACTGCATACCAATTTTCAAGTCAATCGGACTAACGGTCAGGTGGTTATAGCCTGTTTTATGTTTTTTTCATTTTATAACGCCACCATGAGGCCAATCGTCGCGATTTTTTTACTGTGACCCCAGATTGAACTCATACACATGTGTACCAAGTTTGGTGAAGATACCTCATTTACATCTTGAGTTATAGCCATTTTAGTAAAATAGGCTCCTCCCACAACATTAGTTTTGCGCCCCCTAGCGACCGTGAATCGAAATTTCAACTTTTTTTCGATAATTATTGATATTCAGACTCCAGAGAACATTTCTGCACTGGTTTGGTTCCGATCGGGCGAAAAACCTAGGACTAGTTCGCAAAAGTAGGTTTTTGACAAAATTCAAAATGGCGGAAAAATTTGCATACCGGAAATGAAATCGGAGATATACGTTTTGTTCTTCAGGGTTCCAGCTTTCCAATGATATAAGACACTTGAGTCTACGACATATGGTCTAGGAGTTATGAGCAGTTTCGCGCTTTTGGTCGCTATAGCGCCACCTATGGGCCAATCGGAGTCATACTCTCTGAACCTCTCCTCGATTTTTGTACTACCATTTGACAAAGTTTCAAGTCTCCAGCTCTTACGGTTTAGGCTGCACGATGCGTTTTACGGCAGAAGAAAAATAATAAAAATCAGCACAATTACAATAGGGTTTCAGCACTTCGTGCTTGAACCCCTAATAATAATAATAAAAATCAGTACAATTACAATAGGGTTTCAGCATTTCATGCTTGAACCCCTAATAAGAAGAGACGTTTTGGACAGTTATAGCGCCACCTATTGTCCGATCTTCACGAAACTTGGCATGCTTCTTCACCATGGTCGGACACATCTGCTCGTCGATTTTCGTGAAGTTTGGGGTTTTCCCTTAGGTTGTATAGGCTTTTGAGTGTTTTTTTGTCCCGCCCCTTTCCTAAATGACCCTGTTACAGCCAGGCCAATGCAAAAGTTCCACTTTTTTTCGATAATTATTGATCTAGAGACTCCAGAGAACTGTGCTAGACTGGTCTGGTTCCGATTGGGCCAAAAACCAGGGACTAGTTCGTAAAAGTAGGTTTTGGACAAAATTGGCCATATAAATTTTTTTTTTTGGCCCGAATCGGGATTTGGAGATAGCCATTTTGTCCGTCTGGATCCAGGGAACACAGTGATGCTAAAATGGAGAATCTAGGACAAACTGTCTAGGAGTTGTGAGCAATTTAGTAAATGTGGTCATTGTAGCACCACCTATGGGCCAATCTGGGTCATATTTTGATAGGTTCTCCCCAAATTGAGGACTACCATTTGGCCAAGTTTCAAGGTTCCAGCTCTTACGGTTTGGGCTGCACGATGCGTTTTAGGGCGGAATAATAATAATAATAATTAAAGCTGCAAGCAGCATTTATCGGGGTTCAAGCATTTAAGGCCTTTAAGCACATAAGCATTTAAGACATTACGTTTTATTTAACAAGCTTTTAACCACTGAAATTATAGATGGAAAAATCCATTTACAGCCAATATAGGCAATTTACCATAGGAAATATGTAGTTTTAAAACTTTTTGCCAGTTATAGCGCCACCTATGGTCCGATCTACATGAAATTTTGCATGCTTGTTTAGAATGTTATGGCACATATGCTCACCCATTTTCGTGAAGTTCTGAGTTTTCGTTTAGGATTTATAGGCTTCTGAGTGCATTTTGCCACGCCCATTTTCTTTATGACCCAATTATACCCATGCGAAAAATGCAAAAGTTCAACTTTTTTTCGATAATTATTGATCTAGAGAGTCCAGAGAATTGTCCTAGACTGGTCTGGTTCTGATCGGGCGAAAAACCAGGGACTAGTTCGCAAAAGTAGGTTTTTAACATATTCATGAATATTTAATGAACAGTTTGATTGACAGTGATGGTTCTTGAGGCAAAGTTGTTCAGCATGAGCAGATCTATCAGATGATATGCATTTTGTGATGATAAGTGTAACACCACGTGATTACAGAGCCTTAAAACTCGTTAGCGCCAACTAGTGGCCGATTTCTTTCCAAATTCTTACAGACCTCTAGGGGCTTGAGCCGAACATGCCCATCGAGTTTCGCTCCGATCGGACGTCGTTAACGGTGCTCAAACCTCATTGGCCAATGGCGGCCATGTTTTTTGAGATACGCCAATATCCTTTTAGACATACATGGCCCCTTGGGCCAAGACACTGCATACCAAATTTCAAGTCATTCGGAAAAACGGTCAGTTGTCTATATGTTTTTATTTGTTTTATAGCACCACCATGTGGCCAATCGACGCAATTTTTTTACTGTGACCTCAGATTGACCTCTTACACATGTGTACCAAGTTTGGTGAAGTTTACTTAATTACTTCTTGAGTTATAGCCATTTTAGTAAAATAGGCTCCTCCCACAACGTTAATTTTGCACCCCCTAGCGACCATTAATCGAAATTTCAACTTTTTTTCGATAATTATTGATCTTCAGACTCCAGAGAACAATTCCGCACTGGTTTGGTTCCGATCGGGCGAAAAACCAGGGACTAGTTCGCAAAAGTAGGTTTTTGACAAAATTCAAAATGGCGAAAAATCTATCATGGCGGAAATGAAATCGGAGATATACGTTTTTTTCTTCAGAAGCTCTGGATTTCAATGATATAAGACACTTGAAGCTACGCCTTACGGTCTGGGAGTTCTGAGCAGTTTTGCGCTTTTGATTGCTATAGCGCCACCTATGGGCCGATTGGGCTGAGTCCGTGTATCTGAGTAGCGAGCAATAGTACTACCATCTGGCAAAGTTTCAAGTCTCTAGGTCTTACGGTTTGGGCTGCACGATGCGTTTTATGGCGGAAAAATAATAATAATAAAAATCAGGACGATTACAATAGGGTTTCAGCACTTCGTGCTTGAACCCCTAATAATTAAAGCTGCAAGCAGCATTTATCGGGGTTCAAGCAATTAAGGCCTTAAAGCACAAAAGCATAAAAAGTTATTAAGTTTTATTTAGCAAGCATGTAACCACTGACATCATAGATGGAAAAGATCATGTTCTAGCATGATTTACCATGATATACCACATTCTAAAATGATTTACCATAGTTCATCATGATTTATCATGGTTTACCATGATTTACCCTGTTCTAGCATAGTTTATCATGATTTACCATGTTCTAGCATGATATACCACGTTCTAGAATGATTTACTAGGATTCTTACATGATTTACCTTGATACACCACATTCTACTATTATTTACTATGACTTACCATGTTTCTAGCGTGATTTACCATGATTTACCACATTACTAGCAATTATGTGAAGTGTCAGTGCAGATGAAGTGATAAACACTGACAAAATATGATTGTGTTATAATAGTTATTGTTATACAAGTGATTTTTTTTAGGGTCTACTCTAAATATGAATGAATCCAAAAGCACATGTGAAAAGACTTCATTAATAAGTAGAATGGCCAGCAGAAGCCAGTAGAAGACCACTTATTGGCTCACTTTCACTTTAAACTTCATGATTTGCACCAGTTTTCTGCACTAAATCAAACCAGTCTTTCCATGTTAACTCAATAATGCATGCTTACACACACACACACACACACACAAACACAAATATGTTTTTTGGATGTGTTATTGAGAAAATATATTTAATTGTATAAAAATAGGCATTTCTTTGTGATCTAATAATATAAAACTATGTTACCAGTATAGGGCTGTAAAGATTCCTCGATTATAGTCAAGTACTCGATTTAATTGGCAAAATACTGAAAGTGGTGCATTCCACAGACGAGAATCCAACAACCGCAGAATTACAGTTTTCTAGGACAACACGATATTTAAACAGGGCTCCAGACTAACTTTTTTTACTAGGAGCGCTGTAGCCCCTGACTGAAAATTTTAGGAGCACAAGCAGAAAATTTAGGGGCACACCTTAAATCAACTTGCAATGCAATTATTCAAATTTCCCCCAAAATAACTACTGACAAATTATTTATTTATTATTTAATAATAAATAGACTTAATGTACAGATATTACAATGTGCAGTTTTATTTTAAGTTCACAGGCACCAGACTAACATCTGAGGGCAGCGGCACCGCAGACACTGAGTTTTACAAAAAAATATCTGGTAGCACTGGGGCTGACAATAAAGCACTAAGCTTAGTTTAGGGTGTAGATGAAATTAACTTTAATTATTATCATTCATAATGTCTTAATATTAATTAAAAAGCAAACCGAGTGAAATAAATTATATTAGGGAGTGAAAATAGCCAATAAGCATCCTACTGTTTACAATGGTAATTTATTTATTTTATTATTTTTAAATAAGTGTATAAATAAGAGTTTAAATAAGACCATTTTTGAAGGATGAACAAAAAAAATGTGTTGGTCATCACATTAAAAATAACATTTATATATGATAGTTTTGAAGTGCTGGAAAAAGATGAGTAGCCTAACAGTTAGTACTTGTAAGCGTTTGACTATTTCTGTCACATTATGGTTACAGTTACTACATTAAATCCATGGTGAATGTCGCTGATTTGTGGTCTGAAAGCCCAGTGTTTCTCCTGGTTTCCACATCAGCGCTGTTTGATCTGATATCTGATTATGTTATTAATTCTGAGGCGAATTCAATGGATTTCTTCACTGGATCTCCAGAGTCTGGATCTCCTAGTAACAGTGTCGCGTGATCGAGATCGGCCCGCGACTGGCAAGTTCGGGCTGCTGCGCTCATATAGGCTGCGCCATAGATATCATATATAAACGCGTTTATATATTATATCTATGGGCTGCGCTGTCTATTATTGATTCGAACTAATAAACGGTCTGTGAAGCATAAAGGAGTAAGTTAGCGCATTTTCGTTCCGCTTTCATTTTGTTTGGATTCGCTGCTCGGCAACGTTGTGGTCGCGCCAGCGCGACCTAAATAAATATTTGGTCGCACCGGCAGGAAAAATGGTCGCAAAATGCGACCAATTAGTCGCAGTCTGGAGCCCACCATTTACAGTCATAATATAGCATAGTGCCATTGTGAAATCACAAAGGCTGTGATTCAGTTAAATAAATATATCCTCTGTTTTTTGTTTGTTTGTTTTTTTCACAGAGAAGACGCTTCAATCACATGAGTGCAGATTAGCCTACATGTTAAAATTACCTCAGCTCCGTCCGAAGTAAACGCTGCTCCAAGCAAACTCAGTCTCTGCAGTGCTGTTTGTTTAGGTTTCCAATAACGTGCAAATATGGGAACGCAAGTCGGACGCAGTTTGTGTTTCATAGTTGCACTGTTATCATTTGTGGAGCACATCTGGGTTTCTCAAACTGCTGTTCATCGCGATTTCAAAATAAAAGTTTAAACATCGCGATTTCAAAATAAAAGTTTAAACTCTCGCTCTGAGTTTGCATGTTTTGATGTGCACATGTTCTTGTTAAAGAAATTACAGTGGCTGTAGCACTTCTATCGTACAGAAGTGGCCAAATATTAAAGGTTAAGTTGACATTTGAATTTAATGTTGTTTGGCCAATAAACAAGGATTTGATAATGCCAGGCTTAGTGTAACAACAACCAGGCCGCTGGTGCCCTCTGCAGGCATTTGTTATTCATGAACATAAGTTATCTCTATTAGTTTATACCATTTATTTTACATGGGTATATTTTAACAGTGTTGTTCAATAAAACCCATATAATTACTTACTTTGATACTTTACTTGAACCAATCATTATTGCTTGTTATTATATATTTGTATTTTAAGTCATTTTAAAGGCTGTTGTTAACTTGAATCTATTTTTTACCACATTTTTTTATCCGATTACTTGAATAGAATACTCGATTACTAAAATAATCGATAGCTACAGCCCTATAGCAGTACATCATAATAAAAAAGATTTCTTTTTAAAGCATTTGTTTGTTTTCCAATACTGAAAGTGAATAAAAAGGTAATCTGTAATCCTGCTGCTCCCTCTAGTGGACAGTGGTATTACAGCTTCCATCTTACAGTTGAAGTGATTGAATGAATTAATGAATCAGAATTTGGTTTTTCACTTATATCTCGGGAACCGGAAGGCGAAAAATTCTGAAACTCAGAGCATATATAGTGCTTGAGGAGCCCTGTTGAATGAGACCATCAAGGTGTTTTTGGGCGATTGGGGCTGGGAGTTAAGACTGTTCAAATGCAAATATTTGGGGGCTTTTATCCCTGGAATCCCGAGGGCAAATTACACCACATTTGAATCGAAGCTAGCCAAGGACGGGCCCTTTCCAACGAGCTCTCACACAAGGTTCGGGGTGGTCTGGGTCGGGAGTTATGGCCGTTCAAAATCGGGGGTCCCGCGGACGCGGGGGGCGCGCTCCTGAGGCCCGCGACGACACGTTTCGATCAAGAGCCCGGAGAGGACCTTACCATCAAAATTTGAGTGCGCAACGACTTTCTGTTTTCGAGTTATGAGTGAATTTGTATTCGGGGGCGTGGCTTAAATAGCCGTTTTACTTCCAGTTTCAGTATTCACTTCTTAATGTGACTCAATAGTCACATTAAGAAGTGAATATTGTCAATAGTAATAATATTGTAATACTCCAATAGATGAATTTTGACAAAATGTGATTGTAAATGTTAAAATAATGATTTTATAAAGTCTAAATATGAATTATAGAACACTATTATGGAGTAGTATGATGAAATGGCAGCAGGGGGCAGTAAAATACCACTTATTGGCTTATGCCAATGTTATTCATTTTCACCTTTTTTATTAACTGTTATAGAGGCAAATTTTGTCCGATCTGTCTGAAATTTGTCATGCTTATTCTGACTTGTTTTTAAGGTCATTTAAGAGATATAGGCTTTTGTGGACACTTGGTCAAGACTACATATTGAACTGACCCTATTATGGCCATCCAAATGAAGAAGTTATACTTTTTCTGATAATTATTGATCTGGAGAGTCCAGAGAATTGCAATGCACTGGTTTTGAATATTACTATATGAACATTTACACCATTACACCAAAACACCATTTACAGCCAATACAGGCAATTCACCATAGGAAATATATGGTTTATAAAGCTTTTTAACAGTTATAGCGCCACCTATGGTCCGATCTACATGAAACTTTGCATGCTTGTTTAGAATGATATGTCACATATGCTCACCAATTTTCGTGAAGTTCTGAGTTTTCGTTTAGGATTTATAGGCTTTTGAGTGCATTTTGCCACGCCCATTTTCTTTATGACCCAATATACCCATGTGAAAAATGCTAAAGTTCAACTTTTTTTTGATAATTATTTATCTAGAGAGTCCATAGAATTGTTCTAGACTTGTTTGGTTCCGATCGGGCGAAAAACCAGCGACTAGTTCGCAAAAGTAGGTTTTTAACATAATTATGAATATTTAATGAACGGTTTGATTGACAGCAATGCTTCTTGAGGCAAAGTTGTTCAGCATGAGCAGATCTATCAAATGATATGCATTTTGTGACAATAAGTGTAACACTACGTGATTACAGAGCCATTAAACTCGTTAGCGCCAACTAGTGGCCGATTTCTTTCAAAATTCTTACAGACCTCTAGGGCCATGAGTCGAATATGCCCATCGAGTTTCGTTCCGATTGGCCTCCGTTAACCTTGTCTAATAGGTGCTCAAACTTCATTGGCCGATGGCGGCCATGTTTTTCGAGATACACCAATGTCCTCATATATATACATGGCACCTTGGACCAAGACACTGCATACCAATTTTCAAGTCAATCGGACTAACGGTCAGGTGGTTATAGCCTGTTTTATGTTTTTTCCATGTTTTAGCGCCACCATGTGGCCAATCGCCGCGATTTTTTTTACTGTGACCTCAGATTGACCTCTTTCACATGTGTACCAAGTTTGGTGAAGATACCTCATTTACTTCTGGAGTTATAGCCATTTTAGTAAAATAGGCCCCTCCCACAACGTACGTTTTGGCGCCCCTTAGCGTCCGTGAATCGAAATTTCAACTTTTTTTCGATAATTATTGATCTTCAGTCTCTAGAGAACATTTCTGCACTGGTTTGGTTCCGATCGGGCGAAAAACCTAGGACTAGTTCGCAAAAGTAGGTTTTTGACAAAATTCAAAATGGCGGAAAATCTATCATGGCGGAAATGAAATCGGAGATATACGTTTTGTTCGTTAGGCGTCCAGCTTTCAAATGATATAAGACACTTGAGTCTACGACATACGGTCTAGGAGTTCTGAGCAGTTTCACGCTTTTGGTCGCTGTAGCGCCACCTATGGGCCGATTTGGCTAAGTCCGTGTATCTGAGTAGCGAGCAATACTACTACCATTTGACCAAGTATCACGTCTCTAGGCCTTACGGTTTTGGCTGCACAATGCGTTTTAGGGAAGAATAATAATAATAATAAAAATCAGGGCAATTACAATAGGGTTTCAGCACTTCGTGCTTGAACCCCTAATAATAATAAAAATCAGTACAATTACAATAGGGTTTCAGCATTTCATGCTTGAACCCCTAATAAGAAGAGACGTTTTGGACAGTTATAGCGCCACCTATTGTCCGATCTTCACGAAACTTGGCATGCTTCTTCACCATGGTCGGACACATCTGCTCGTCGATTTTCGTGAAGTTTGGGGTTTTCCCTTAGGTTGTATAGGCTTTTGAGTGTTTTTTTGTCCCGCCCCTTTCCTAAATGACCCTGTTACAGCCAGGCCAATGCAAAAGTTCCACTTTTTTTCGATAATTATTGATCTAGAGACTCCAGAGAACTGTGCTAGACTGGTCTGGTTCCGATTGGGCCAAAAACCAGGGACTAGTTCGTAAAAGTAGGTTTTGGACAAAATTGGCCATATAAATTTTTTTTTTTGGCCCGAATCGGGATTTGGAGATAGCCATTTTGTCCGTCTGGATCCAGGGAACACAGTGATGCTAAAATGGAGAATCTAGGACAAACTGTCTAGGAGTTGTGAGCAATTTAGTAAATGTGGTCATTGTAGCACCACCTATGGGCCAATCTGGGTCATATTTTGATCTAGAGAGTCCAGAGAATTGTCCTAGACTGGTCTGGTTCTGATCGGGCGAAAAACCAGGGACTAGTTCGCAAAAGTAGGTTTTTAACATATTCATGAATATTTAATGAACAGTTTGATTGACAGTGATGGTTCTTGAGGCAAAGTTGTTCAGCATGAGCAGATCTATCAAATGATATGCATTTTGTGATGATAAGTGTAACACCACGTGATTACAGAGCCTTAAAACTCGTTAGCGCCAACTAGTGGCCGATTTCTTTCAAAATTCTTACAGACCTCTAGGGGCTTGAGCCGAACATGCCCATCGAGTTTCGCTCCGATCGGACTTCGTTAACGATGCTCAA
The DNA here is from genome assembly GCF_963993115.1 of Abramis brama. Lineage (NCBI taxonomy): Eukaryota > Metazoa > Chordata > Actinopteri > Cypriniformes > Leuciscidae > Abramis > Abramis brama. The sequence continues at coordinate 23,066,979 of NC_139976.1, forward strand.
ACCTCATTGGCCAATGGCAGCCATGTTTTTCGAGATACGCCAATATCCTTTTAGACATACATGGCCCCTTGGGCCAAGACACTGCATACCAAATTTCAAGTCATTCGGAAAAACGGTCAGTTGTCTATATGTTTTTATTTGTTTTATAGCGCCACCATGTGGCCAATCGACGCAATTTTTTTACTGTGACCTCAGATTGACCTCTTACACATGTGTTCCAAGTTTGGTGAAGTTTACTTAATTACTTCTTGAGTTATAGCCATTTTAGTAAAATAAGCTCCTCCCACAACGTTAATTTTGCACCCCCTAGCGACCATTAATCGAAATTTCAACTTTTTTTCGATAATTATTGATCTTCAGACTCCAGAGAACAATTCCGCACTGGTTTGGTTCCGATCGGGCGAAAAACCAGGGACTAGTTCGCAAAAGTAGGTTTTTGACAAAATTCAAAATGGCGAAAAATCTATCATGGCGGAAATGAAATCGGAGATATACGTTTTTTTCTTCAGGAGCTCTGGATTTCAATGATATAAGACACTTGAAGCTACGCCTTACGGTCTGGGAGTTCTGAGCAGTTTTGCGCTTTTGATTGCTATAGCGCCACCTATGGGCCGATTGGGCTGAGTCCGTGTATCTGAGTAGCGAGCAATAGTACTACCATCTGGCAAAGTTTCAAGTCTCTAGGTCTTACGGTTTGGGCTGCACGATGCGTTTTATGGCGGAAAAATAATAATAATAACAAGCAGCATTTATCGGGGTTCAAGCATTTAAGGCCTTTAAGCACATAAGCATTTAAGACATTAAGATTTATTTAGAAAGCTTTTAACCACTGAAATAATAGATTGAAAAGTCCATTTACAGCCAATACAGGCAATTTACCATAGGAAATATGTGGTTTTAAAGCTTTTTAACAGTTATAGTGCCACCTTTGGTCCGATGTCCATAAAATTTGGCATGCTTGTTAATGATGTTATGTGACATATGCTCACCAATTTTTGTGAAGTTTTGAGTTTTCATTTAGGATTTATAGGCTTTTTAGTGAATTTTGCCACGCCCATTTTATAAATGACCCTATTACAGCCATCCAAATGCAAAAGTTCAACTTTTTTTTGATAATTATTGATCTAGAGAGTTCAGAGAATTGTCCTAGACTGGTTTGGTTCCGATCGGGCGGAAAACCAGGGACTAGTTCGCAAAAGTAGGTTTTGAACATGTTTGCGAATATTAAATGAACGGTTTGATTGACAGCAATGGTTCTTGAGGCAAAGTTGTTCAGTATGAGGAGATCTATCAACTGATATGCATATTGTGTGGATGTATGCAACACCACGTGATTACAGAGCCGAAAAAACTCGTTAGCGCCAACTAGTGGCCGATTTCTTTCAAAATTCTTACAGACCTCTTGGGCCATGAGTCGAACATGCCCATCGAGTTTCGTTCCGATCAGCCTCCGTTAATCTTGTCTAATAGGTGCTCAAACTTCATTGGCCGATGGCGGCCATGTTTTTTGAGATACGTCAATGTCCTCATAGGCATACATGGCACCTTGGACCAAGACACTGGATACCAATTTTCAAGTCAATCGGACAAACGGTCAGGTGGTTATAGCCCTTTTCATGTTTTTTTCAAGTTATAGCGCCACCTACTGTTCAATCGTCGCGATTTTTTTACTGTGACCTCAAATTGAACTATTATACATGTGTACCGAGTTTGGTGAAGATACCTCATTTATTTCTCGAGTTATAGCCGTTTTAGTAAAATAAGCTCCTCCCACAACGTACGTTTTGGCGCCCCCTAGCGACCGTGAATCGAAATTTCAACTTTTTTTCGATAATTATTGATATTCAGACTCCAGAGAACATTTCTGCACTGGTTTGGTTCCAATCGGACGAAAAACCTAGGACTAGTTCGCAAAAGTAGGTTTTTGAGAAAATTCAAAATGGCGGAAAATTTTCCCAGGCGGAAATGAAATCGGAGATATACGTTTTGACCGTCTTGAGCCAAGGATTACAGTGATATAAGACACTTGATTCTATGACAAACCGTCTAGGAGTTATGGCTGATTTCATACTTTTGCTTGCTATAGCGCCACCTATTGACCAATCGGGGTCATACTTTGATAGGTTCTCCCCAAATTGAGGACTACCATTTGGCTGAGTTTCAAGTCTCCAGCATTTACGGTTTGGGCTGCACGATGCGTTTTAGGGGAAAATAATAATAATAAAAATCAGAGCAATTACAATAGGGTTTCAGCACTTCGTGCTTGAACCCCTAATAATAAAAATCAGTACAATTACAATAGGGTTTCAGCATTTCATGCTTGAACCCCTAATAAGAAGAGACGTTTTGGACAGTTATAGCGCCACCTATTGTCCGATCTTCACGAAACTTGGCATGCTTCTTCACCATGGTCGGACACATCTGCTCGTCGATTTTCGTGAAGTTTGGGGTTTTCCCTTAGGTTGTATAGGCTTTTGAGTGTTTTTTTGTCCCGCCCCTTTCCTAAATGACCCTGTTACAGCCAGGCCAATGCAAAAGTTCCACTTTTTTTCGATAATTATTGATCTAGAGACTCCAGAGAACTGTGCTAGACTGGTCTGGTTCCGATTGGGCCAAAAACCAGGGACTAGTTCGTAAAAGTAGGTTTTGGACAAAATTGGGATTTGGAGATAGCCATTTTGTCCGTCTGGATCCAGGGAACACAGTGATGCTAAAATGGAGAATCTAGGACAAACTGTCTAGGAGTTGTGAGCAATTTAGTAAATGTTGTCATTGTAGCACCACCTATGGGCCAATCTGGGTCATATTTTGATAGGTTCTCCCCAAATTGAGGACTACCATTTGGCCAAGTTTCAAGGTTCCAGCTCTTACGGTTTGGGCTGCACGATGCGTTTTAGGGCGGAATAATAATAATAATAATAATAATAATAAAAATCAGTACAATTACAATAGGGTTTCAGCATTTCATGCTTGAACCCCTAATAAGAAGAGACGTTTTGGACAGTTATAGCGCCATGAACCCCTAATAATTAAAGCTGCAAGCAGCATTTAGCGGGGTTCAAGCATTTAGGGTCTTTAAGCACATAAGGCAGTTTAGTGAGTTGTCTGAGTTTTTGTTTAGGATTTACAGGCTTTTGAGTGTTTTTTGCCATAACCATTTTCTAAATGATCCTGTTATGGCTACCCAATGGGTAAAGTTTAAGTTTTTTATATAATTATTGATCTAGAGCTTCCAGAAAATTGTACTGCACTGGTATATTTCCGATCGGGCTAAAAACCGATGGCGGCATAGACATACATGGCACCTTGGACCAAGACACTGCATGCCAATTTTAAAGTCAATCGAACTAATGGTCAGGTGGTTATAGCCCTTTTCCTGTTTTTGTGATTATATGGCCTGATCTCCATTTTAAATAATTATTTTAAAGGTGCTGTAGAATGCATTGATATATTTTAAATTGTTCTCTGATATCTCTGAAACAGAAATGTCTTCAACAGTCAAGTAGTGGATAAAATCACTAATGTTACTTTCTGCTTGCGGTAGGGGTTGTAATGGAAATATAACATTAGTTGGAACTGCCCCCTTCTTCAGTATCAAACGATGAGCGAAACCTGCTTGATATTGTCCCACTCCCAGGTTAGAAAAACTGTCTGTGGTAAAATGGGCAGAGCAAACTAACAGCTTTGAATTAAAATGGTGAGGTATCCTGTTGTAAACATCAACCATGCCTGTTGACAGTTTTGTGGGAAGGGAATGAAAAGTTCTCAAATCTGCAGCACAGCCTCGAACATAACATTTATATCCATGATCTGCCATTTTCACTATTGTCCTTGCTTGCTTCTTCACAATACCTGCAGATCTTCTGATGATTCAGCTGTGCAGGTCCACGTTAACACTGCCTGGCCTAGAACATGGGCTGGTATTTGCAAATTTGGGGGGTATAAATATTAATGATCCTGACTCCAACGTCACAGTCAGTGTTATGCTGGGATTCACTCATTTTTCAGCGGTCTTTTGCAAACAGGAGATTTACACATGAAGGAGGAAACAATGGTGTTTGAGGCTCACGGTATGTCAGTTCCATGTCCAGAACTCTTATCATTCAACTATGCCAAGATAAATACAGTTTTCAATTGTATGGCACCTTTAAAATAGATGATTAGTAATATAATGCTTACTTGTAGTCTGAAATGGCTTTAACAAAAGAAGAAAAATAGTCTTAGATTTCTGTTCACTCTAATCATGTACAAATAAAGTAGCACATTAAGATTACATTTATTTGAATGCATTAGTGAGTGTGTGATTGTGCTGTGTGTGCAGCGTATCAATACTAAAAGTGAAGGTGTAGTTGATATCTTTGGTGATAATATCTGTAGTAATCATAAAAAAATCAATTAAGAAATAAAGAATTAAAATTACAAATAATATTCTATTAAGATATGAGTTACAATAACATGATTTGCAATAGTAATAATATCAATAATATATGCACAATACACACAGATTAGACTATCAGGTCTGTGTCTTACAAAAACATTAGTATTGCAGCCAATGTGAGTCTGTGGGATTTATAAACAGACAAAATATGATTTGAAATGTTATTTTAATGATTTTATTAAGTTTAAACAATATTTCAAATGGAAAAAAAATGAAAAATAATATTTTAGTGAGCAGAATGAACCAATGAGTGGTCTTCATCTGGTGGTTAAAATGTAAATGAAAACAATAATACTTAAACAATAATACTTAATACACTAACCATGCTTGAACACACACATGCACACACATTTTGTTGTAGATGTAGATATTTAAAATAAAAGATAGGTAACAAAATGATAATTGCAAATCTCCTCTGTATAACACCATTTTCAGATTGAGGGGCAGAATTGTTCAAACTGAGAGCTCAGTACAAATGAAGTGATAAACTTTGACAAAACATGATTGTGTTATAATAGGTGATTTTCTTGCAAGTAATTATATACTTTATACAAAAATTAATGCAAAAGCACAGGTGAAAATATTTTATTAAGTAGAATGTCCTGCAGAGGGCAGTAGAAGACCACTAATTGACTCACTTTCATTTGAAAGACTTTTTTATCCACCAGTAAAACAAAGCAGTTTCTCCATGTTCTTTCCATTAAGCATGCTTACACACACAGACACACACAAACACAAACACATCCACACACACATCCACACACACACACACACACACACACACACACACACACACACACACACACACAAAGATAAATATGTTTTCCATGTTTTTAGGATGTGATATTGTGAAAATATCTTTTAATGGTCTAACCATTTCACATATTTCTTTGTGATCTGTATTACCAGTCCGTAATAATAATAATAATAATAATATTTAATTGTCTATAGGCATTTCTTTATCTAATAATATAAAACTTCATAATAATCATAATAAAAAATAAAAAATAAAATATATACAAATATCATAATAAAATAAAAAACATCATAATAAAAAAGATTGCTTTTTAAAGCATTTGTTTGTTTCCCAATACTGAAAGCGAATAAAAAGATCATGTGTAATCCTGCTGCTCCCTCCAGTGGACAACAGTGGTGTGTTTCTAGTGGTGCAACAGTTGAAGTGATTGATTGAATTAATGAATGAATGAATGGGAATTTGGTTTATCACTTATATCTCCGGAACCAAAAGGCGAAAAATTCTGAAACTCAGAGCATAGATAGTGCTTGAGGAGTCTTGTTGAATGAGACCATCGCGGTGTTTTTGGGCGATTGGGACCGGGAGTTCTGATCGTTCAAAGGCATATATTTCAGGGCTTTTATCTCTGGAAGGCCCAAGGCCCGCGGCGATACGTTTCGATCAAGAGAGGTCCTTACCATCAAAATTTGAGCGTGCAGCGTCTTTCCGTTTTCGAGTTATGAGTGAATTTGTACTGGGGGGGCGTGGCCTAAATGGCGGCCTCCGTTTTTACTTTCGTTTCAGGATTCCATTCCTTAATTTGACAGAATTGTCAATAGTAATACTTCAATAGATGAGTTTTGACAAAATGTGATTGTAAATGTTAAAATAATGATTTCATAAAGTCTAAATATGAATTATATAACAATATTAGGGAGTAGTATGATGAAATGACAGCAGGGGGCAGTACAATACCACTTATTGACTTAATATGCCATGTTATATCATTTTTACCTTTTTAACTGTTATAGAGGCAAATTTTGTCCGATCTGTCTGAAATTCTTCATGCTTCTTAAGAGCAGAACTTCTTAAGTTCTGACTTGTTTTTATTAAAGAGATATAGGCTTTCGGGGACACTTGGTAAAGGCCACATTTTGAAGTGAACCTATTATAGCTAACCAAATGAAGTAGTTCAACTTTTTCTGACAATTATTGATCTAGTGAGTACAGAGAATTGTATTGCACTAGTTTTGAACATTATGATATGAAAATTATATGATCAGAGATTTACAGACCATTTTACAGATCAGACCATTTACAGCCAATACAGGCAGTTTACCATAGGAAACATATGGTTTTAAAGCCTTTTAACTGTTATAGCGCCACATTTGGTCCGATCTCCAAATTTTTTTGCATGCTTGTTAATGATGATATGTCACATATGCTCACCAATTTTTGTGAAGTTCTGAGTTTTCATTTAGGATTTATAGGCTTTTGAGTGTATTTTGCAACGCCCATTTTATAAATGACCCTATTACAGCCACTCAAATGCAAAAGTTCAACTTTTTTTTGATAATTATTGATCTAGAGAGTCCAGAGAATTGTCCTAGACTGGTCTGGTTCAGATCGGGCGAAAAACCTAGGACTAGTTCGCAAAAGTAGGTTTTTAACATGTTTGCGAATATTTAATGAACGGTTTGATTGACAGCAATGGTTATAGAGGCAAAGTTGTTCAGCATGAGCAGATCTATCAAATGATATGCATTTTGTGACAATAAGTGTAACACCATGTGATTACAGAGCCATAAAACTCGTTAGCGCCAACTAGTGGCCGATTTCTTTCAAAATTTTTACAGACCTCTAGGGCCATGAGTCGAACATGCCCATCGAGTTTCGTTCCGATCGGCCTCCGTTAACCTTGTCTAATAGGTGCTCGACTTCATTGGCCAATGGCGGCCATGTTTTTTGAGATACGTCAATGTCCTCATAGACATACATGGCACCTTGGACCAAGACACTGCATACCAATTTTCAAGTCAATCAGACTAACGGTCAGGTGGTTATAGCCCTTTTCATGTTTTTTTCATGTTATAGCGCCACCTAGTGTTCAATCGTCGCTATTTTGTTACTGTGACCCCAGATTGAAATCCTACATATGTGTACCCAGTTTGGTGAAGCTATCTCATTTACTTTTTGAGTTATAGCCATTTTAGTAAAATAGGCTCCTCCCACAACGTTCATTTTGAGCCCCCTAGCGACTTTGAATCGAAATATCGACGTTATATCGATAATTATTGATCTTCAGACTCCAGAGAACATTTCTGCACTGGTTTGGTTCCGATCGGACGAAAAACCACGGACTAGTTCGCAAAAGTAGATTTTTGACAAAATTCAAAATGGCGGAAAATCTATCATAACGGAAATGAAATCGGAGATATACGTTTTGTTCGTCAGGCGTCCAGCTTTCCAATGATATAAGACACTTGAGTCTACGACATACGGTCTAGGAGTTATGAGCAGTTTCACGCTTTTGGTTGCTATAGCGCCACCTATAGGCCAATCGGGGTCATACTCTCTGAACCTTTCCTCGATTTTTGTACTACCATCTGACAAAGTTTCAAGTCTCCAGCACTTACGGTTTGGGCTGCACGATGCGTTTTAGCGGAGAAGAATAATAATAATAATAATTAAAGCTGCAAGCAGCATTTATCGGGGTTCAAGCATTTAAGGCCTTTAAGCACATAAGCATTTAAGACATTAAGATTTATTTAGAAAGCTTTTAACCACTGAAAAAATAGATGGAAAAGTCCATTTACAGCCAATACAGGAAATTTACCATAGGAAATATATGGTTTTCAAAGCTTTTTAACAGTTATAGCGCCACCTATGGTCCGATCTCCATAAAAATGTCCATGCTTCTTTAGCATGTTATTTCACATATGCCCATCAATTTTTGTGAAGTTCTGAGTTTTTATTTAGGCTTTATAGACGTTTGAGTGTATTTGGACACGCCTATTTTATAAATGATCCTCTTATAGCCAACCAAAAGCAAAATTTTAACTTTTTTTTGATAATTATTGATCTAGAGAGTCCAGAGAATTGTCCTAGACTGGTCTGGTTCCGATCGGGCGAAAAACCAGGGACTAGTTCGCAAAAGTAGGTTTTTAACATATTCGTGAATAATTAATAAACTGTTTGATTGACAGCAATGGTTCTAGAGGCAAAGTTGTTCAGCATGAGCAGGTCTATCAAATGATATGCATTTTGTGATGATAAGTGTAACACCACGTGATTACAGAGCCATAAAACTCGTTAGCGCCAACTAGTGGCCGATTTCTTTCAAAATTCTTACAGACCTCTAGGGCCATGAGTCAAACATGCCCACCGAGTTTTGTTCCGATCGGCCTCCATTAACCTTGTCTAATAGGTGCTCAAACTTCATTGGCCGATGGCGGCCATGTTTTTTGAGATACACCAATGTCCTCATAGATATACATGACAGCTTGGACCAAGACACTGCATACCAATTTTCAAGTCAATCGGACTAACGGTCAGGTGGTTACAGCCTGATTTATGTTTTTTTAATGTTATAGCGCCACCATGTGGCCAATCGCCGCAATCTTTTTACTATGACCTCAGATTGACCTCTTACACAGGTGTACCGAGTTTGGTGAAGATACCTCATTTACTTCTGGAGTTATAGCCATTTTAGTAAAATAGGCTCCGCCTTCTTTAAACATTTTGGCGCCCCTTAGCGACCGTCAATCGAAATTTCAACTTTTTTTCGATAATTATTGATATTCTGACTCCAGAGAACATTTCTGCACTGGTTTGGTTCCAATCGGACACAAAACCAGGGACTAGTTCGCAAAAGTAGGTTTTGGACATAATTCAAAATGGCGGAAAATTTGCATACCGGAAATGAAATCCTTGAGGCCTTTTTTGTTCGGCTTGACCCAAGGATTCCAATGATATAAGACACTTGAGTCTGTGACAAACGGTTAATGAGATTTAAGCAAAAATATGATTTTTTTTTGTTTTTTGTACTGTAGCGCCACCTATGGGCCAATCGGGGTCATATTTTGATAACCTCTCCTCGATTTTTGTACTACCATCTGGCAAAGTTTCAAGTCTCTAGCACTTACGGTTTGGGCTGCACGATGCGTTTTACGGCAGAAGAAAAATAATAATAATAAAAATCAGTACAATTACAATAGGGTTTCAGCACTTCGTGCTTGAACCCCTAATAATAAAAATCAGTACAATTACAATAGGTGTTCAGCACTTCGTGCTTGAACCCCTAATAAAAATCAGCACAATTACAATAGGGTTTCAGCATTTCATGCTTGAACCCCTAATTAAAGCTGCAAGCAGCATTTATCGGGGTTCAAGCAGTTAAGGCCTTTAAGGCATTTAAGCACAAAAGCATCAAAAGTTATTAAGATTTATTTAGCAAGCATGTAACCACTGACATAATAGATGGAAAAGACCATTTACAGCCAATACAGGCAATTTGCCATGGGATATATATGGTTTTAAAGCTTTTTAACAGTTATAGCGCCACCTATGGTCCGATCTCCATAAAATTGTTTACTGTGACCTCAAATTGAACCCATACACATGTGTACTGAGTTTGGTGAAGATATCTCATTTACTTCTTGAGTTATAGCCATTTGAGTAAAATAGGCTCCTCCCACAACGATTTGCCACATTCTAGAATTATTTAATATGATTCTAGCATGATTTACTATCATATACCATGTTCCAGAATGATTTATTAGGATTCTAGCATGATTTACCTTGATACACCTCATTTCAGTATTATTTACTATGATTTACAATGTTTCTAGCATGATTAACCACATTACTAGCAATTATGTGAAGTGTCAGTGCAAATGAGGTGATGAACACTGACAAAATATTATTGTGTTATAATAGTTAGTTATATACGTGATTTTTAGTGTGTGTCCAAGTATGAATGCAAAAGCACATGTAAAATATTTCATTATTAAGTAGAATGGCCAGCAGAGGGCACTAGAAGACCACTTATTGGCTCACTTTCACTTTAAACCAGTTTTCTGCACTAAAGCAAACCAGTTTTTCCATGTTAACTCAATGCATGCTTACAACACACACACACACACACACACACACACACACACACACACACACATACACACACAGCATAGTTAACCATGATTTACCATGATATACCACGTTCTAGTATTATTTACCAGGAGATAAACGACAATCTAGTATTATTTACTTTGATTTACCATGTTTCTAGCCTGATTTATCACATTACTAGCAATTATTTGAAGTGTCAGTGCAAATAAAGTGATTAACACTGACAAAATATGATTGTGTTATAATAGTTATTGCTATATAAGTGATTTTTTTAGTGTGTATTCAAGTATGAATGCAAGCACATGTTGAAATATTTCATTAATAAGTAGAATGGCCAGCAGAGGGCAGTAGAAGACCACTTATTGGCTCACTTTCACTTTAAACCAGTTTTCTGCACTAAAGCAAACCAGTTTATCCATGTTAACTCAATGCATGCTTACACACACACACACACACACACACACACACACACACACACACACAGCATAGTTAACCATGATTTTCCATGATTTACCACATTACTAGCAATTATTTGAAGTGTCAGTGCAAATAAAGTGATTAACACTGACAAAATATGATTGTGTTATAATAGTTATTGCTATATAAGTGATTTTTAGTGTGTATTCAAGTATAAATGCAAGCACATGTGGAAAATGGCCAGCAGAGGGCAGCAGAAGACCACTTATTGGCTCACTTTCACTTTAAACCTCATGATTTTGACCATTTTTCTGCACTAAAGCAAACCAGTTTTTCCATGTCAACTCAATAATGCATACTTGCTACATATGCTACACACAATAATGCTACACACACACACACACACACACACACACACACACACACACACACAAATGTTTCAGTGATATTGGTGTCACATTCACCTTCATCACATTCACCTTCTGTCTTCATCACATTCACCATCTGTCGTCATCACCTGCACCTGCTCCTCATCACCCTCCTCATCATCACCTGCTCCTCATCATCATAACCGTCACCTGTTGTCCTTGTCTTGATCTGTGTATTTAAGTTCCCCTCTCATCCATTATCATTGTCGGTTATTGTTTGTGCACTAGCACTCTGTTATGTTTGTTTTCATGTTGGAAAATAAAACCTTTGTTATATTTGTACCACACACACACACACACACACACACACACACACCATCATTTATCATGATTTACCATGGCTGATACCAATACCAATATGAGAAAATGACTATTTTAAACAGCAGGGGGCAGTAAAATACCACTTATTGGCTTAACATGCCATTAATTCATATCATTTTCACCTTTTTAACTGTTATAGAGGCAAATTTTGTCCGATCTGTCTGAAAATTTTCATGCTTGTTCAGGGTGATATTTCACACGTTCTGACTTGTTTTTAAGAAGGTCTGAGCATTGATTAAAGAGATATAGGCTTTCGGGGACACTTGGTAAAGGCCAGATTTTGAAGTGAACCTATTATAGCTATCCAAATGAAGTAGTTCAACTTTTTCTGACAATTATTGATCTAGTGAGTCCAGAGAATTGTATTGCACTAGTTTTGAACATTATGATATGAAAATTATATGATCAGAGATAGAAAAGACCATTTACAGCCAATACAGGCAGTTTACCATAGGAAATATATGATTTTAAAGCTTTTTAACAGTTATAGCGCCACCTATCGTCCGATCTCCATAGAATTTTTCATGCTTGTTAATGATGTTATGTCACATATGCTGACCAATTTTTGTGAAGTTCTGAGTTTTTATTTAGGATTTATAGGCTTTTTAATGTATTTTGACACGCCCATTTTATAAATTACCCTATTACAGCCATCCAAATGCAAAAGTTCAACTTTTTTTTGATAATTATTGATCTAGAGAGTCCAGAGAATTGTCCTAGACTGGTCTGGTTCCGATCGGGCAAAAAACCTAGGACTAGTTCGCAAAAGTAGGTTTTTAACATATTAATGAATAATTAATGAACAGTTTGATTGACAGCAATGGTTCTTGAGGCAAAGTTGTTCAGGATGAGGAGATCTATCAAATGATATGCATATTGTGTGGATATTTGTAACACCACGTGATTACAGAGCCGTAAAACTCGTTAGCGCCAACTAGTGGCCGATTTCTTTCAAAATTCTTACAGACCTTTAGGGCCATGAGCCGAACATGCCCATTGAGTTTCGTTCCGATCGGCCTCCGTTAACCTTGTCTAATAGGTGCTCAAACTTCATTGGCCGATGGCGGCCATGTTTTTTGAGATACGTCAATGTCCTCATAGGCATACATGGCACCTTGGACCAAGACACTGCATACCAATTTTCAAGTCAATCGGACTAACGGTCAGGTGGTTATAGCCTGTTTTATGTTTTATTCATTTTATAGCGCCACCATGAGGCCAATCGTCGCGATTTTTTTACTGTGACCCCAGAGTAAGCTCATACACATGTGTACCAAGTTTGGTGAAGATACCTCATTTACATCGGGAGTTATAGCCATTTTAGTAAAATAGGCCCCTCCCACAACGTACGTTTTGGCGCCCCTTAGCGACCGTGAATCGAAATTTCCACTTTTTTTCGATAATTATTGATATTCAGTCTCCAGAGAACATTTCTGCACTAGTTTGGTTCCAATCGGGCAAAAAACCAGGGACTAGTTCGCAAAAGTAGATTTTTGACAAAATTCAAAATGGCGGAAAATCTATCATGGCGGAAATGAAATCGGAGATATACGTTTTGTTCGTCAGGCGTCCAGCTTTCCAATGATATAAGACACTTGAGTCTACGACATACGGTCTAGGAGTTATGAGCAGTTTCGCGCTTTTGGTTGTTATAGCGCCACCTATGGGCCAATCGGGGTCATAATCTCTGAACCTTTCCTCGATTTTTGTACTACCATCTGTCAAAGTTTCAAAGTTCCAGCTCTTACGGTTTGGGCTGCACGATGCGTTTTACGGCGGAATAATAATAATAATAATAATTAAAGCTGCAAGCAGCATTTAGCGGGGTTCAAGCATTTAGGGTCTTTAAGCACATAAGGCAGTTTAGTGAGTTGTCTGAGTTTTCGTTTAGGATTTACAGGCTTTTGAGTGTTTTTTGCCATACACATTTTCTAAATGATCCTATTATGGCTACCCAATGGGTAAAGTTTAAGTTTTTTATATAATTATTGATCTAGAGAGTCCAGAGAATTGTACTGCACTGATATATTTCCGATCGGGTGAAAAACATAGGACTAGTTCGCAAAAGTAGGTTTTTAACATAATCGCAAGTATTTAATGAACAAATTAATTGACAGCAGTAGTTTTTGAGGCAAAGTTGTTCAGTATGAGGAGATCTATCAAATGACATGCATCACGTGATTACAAAGCCGTAAAACCTGTTAGCGTCAACTAGTGGCCGATTTCTTTCAAAATTCTTACAGACCTCTAGGGCCACGAGTCGAACATGCCCACCGAGTTTCGTTCCGATCGACCTTCGTTAACCTTGTCTAAGAGGTGCACAAACTTTATTGGCCTATGGCGGCATAGACATACATGGCACCTTGGACCAAAACATTGCATGCCAATTTTAAAGTCAATCGAACTAATGGTCAGGTGGTTATAGCCCTTTTCATGTTTTAGTGATGTTTGGCCTGATCTCCATTTTAAATAATTATTTTAAAGGTGCCGTAGAATGCATTGATATATTTTAAATTGTTCTATGATATCTCTGAAACAGAAATGTCTTCAACAGTCAAGTAGTGGATAAAATCACTAACGTTACTTTCTGCTTGCGGTAGGGGTTGTAATGGAAATATAACATTAGTTGGAACTGCCCCCTTCTTCAGTATCAAACGATGAGCGAAACCTGCTTGATATTGTCCCAGGTTAGAAAAACTGTCAGTGGTGAAATGGGCAGAGCAAACTAACAGCTTTGAATTAAAATGGTAAGGTATCCTGTTGTAAAAATCAACCATGCCTGTTGGCAGTTCTCTTTTGTGGGAAGGGAATGAAAAGTTCTGAAATCCGCAGCACAGCCTCGAACATAACATTTATATCCATGATCTGACATTTTCACTATTGTCCTTGCTTGCTTCTTCACAATACCTGCAGAACTTCTGATGATTCGGCTGTGCAGGTCCACGTTAACACTGCCTGGCCTAGAACATGGGCTGGTATATGCAAATTGGGGGGGTATAAATATGAATGATCCCGACTCCAACGTCACAGTCGGTGTTATGCTGTAATTCACTCATTTTTCAGCGGTCTTTTGCAAACAGGAGATTTACACATGAAGGAGGAAACAATGGTGTTTGAGGCTCACGGTATGTCAGTTCCTTGTCCAGAACTCTTACCATTCAACTATGCCAAGATAAATACAGTTTTCAATTGTATGGCACCTTTAAAATAGTTGATTAGTAATATAATGCTTACTTGTAGTCTGAAATGGCTTTAACAAAAGAAGAAAAATATTCTTAGATGTCTGTTCATTCTAATCATGTACAAATAAAGTAGCACAGTAAGATTACATTTATTTGAATGCATTAGTGGGTGTGTGATTGCGCTGTGTGTGCAGCTTATCAATATTAAAAGTGAAGGTGTAGTTGATATCTTTGTTGATAATATCTGTAGTAATCAGAAAAAAACAATTAAGAAATAAAGAATTAAAATTACAAATAATATTCTGTTAAGATATGAGTTACAATAACATGATTTGCAATAGTAATAATATCAATACTATATGCACAATACACAAAGATTAGACTCTCAGGTCTGTGTCTTTCAAAAACATTAGTATTGCAGCCAATGTGAGTCTGTGGGATTTATAAACAGACAAAATATGAGTAGTCCTTATGGGGGTGCTTGTGTCAAAATGATTTACGACTTTGACCTTTGACCTTTTGGCAGGTTGAACTTCCGGTGACCTTTATGATTGACGGGTTGAACTTCCGGAATGCGGTCATGGGATTAACCTATTGACCCTGCTAGCCTATCGATCATGTTGTATGACAGTTAGTTTTGAACTATGACCTAGCAAGGACTAAATCATAATTTTGAGGGTTAGTTTTGTCCTATATTAACAGAACAGATGTTTTTTTGCCGGTTGTTTGAACTTTGTCCCAGTTATATGTGTGTGCGTGTGTGGTTATTGTGCCTGCGCCCCCACCGCAGTGAAAGTGAGAAGCGTATATAAATGGGGTCAGTGTGTTCTACATGCACCACCAGAAAGGGAAACATGAGCTACATGAGCATGGATGGTTTATCCTCCCCTCAATCCCCAGATGCGGGGTTGAGCAACAGGATGATGGAAAGTCTGACTATGGCGCCGAGAAAACCTTTAGGACACATCCGTTTGACCAGCTTTCTCCATGAAATTTCGGAATGGACTAAAGCTGAATTTCTGATGTGTAGCAACCGTGTATTCGGCTACAAATTTCACAAACCAACTCGAGTAGTTACGCTCTACACCACTGATGGCGTCGACGAGTTTCAGCCGGGGCAAGACGCGTGCGTGGTATTCCCTGAAAAAGACTGGTCTCTATTTTACAAACGTGTCTGGAAGGATCTGAATGACGGCGGCGAGGAGCCTTTGTACGTGGGTGAGTGGGACGGGGTGACCCCGAATGTCCGGTACCGTGTGGTAGGTGACCATACTCAAAAGAAGCCGAATGATTCTGTTTACATATTCTGCTGTAAAGACAAGACAAAGCTCAACAACACTCGGATGGGCCCCATCCTGCCTAAAGAGCATCAGGATCTGTATGAAATGCAATTCTTGTTCAAGTGGTGCGATCTGGATCTGCTGAGCAGTGTTTTTTCAATCATCAACAAAATGTTCAAATGGTGCGACATGCATGATGGATACAACAAAATTAAAGTGCAGCTGTTCCACCCTGAGAGATGTGCACGGAGCAGCACGTACGCTCTGCCGTCCCCGCCCATTTACTACAGCCATCATAAAGCTCGGCGGTCGGACCTTGTCAAGCGTCGTATATAAATCAAGGCTGAAGCGCTCCAACGTTCCCACCCCCTTTTCCACCGCGCTCATAAAATACAGCGACCCGACCCTCCCAAGCAGCATTTATAAACCATGGCTGAAGACGACGCTTCAGAACCCGATCACGTATGCAGCTGCGGTATCTCTTTCGGCAGCATTCTCGACCCTCCCGACGACGCACCCCTACATACTCTGACTGATGCCTGCGGTCCATCGGGCCTCCACAACGACTGGGTCTCGGCTAAAACGGTCAGACGGCGCATAGCCTTGGAATCTTGCTTTGAAAACGATCGGGCTCCTGGCAACATCATCATCACCCCTGAACCCTCGGACCTCCAAAACGACTCTGGTCCGGCTATCAAACGTAGCTTAGACTGGGATCCGATGATCGAGTGCGACTGCGCTTGCACTAGACCTTCACCATCCAGCAAAAAACATGGATCCGACAGCCTGACTTACCTCATCAACCCTCGCAAAGACACGGAATCGTCCAACGATGGATGCGACGGTGGTCCAGCTAACAATATCATCGACAAAGGCTGGGAGTCGCCCCCTGAGACAGTCAAAAGTCTCGGGATCCATAACGATCGGCAATCGCACGACGTATCTACAATCGACCGGACCCTGCCTCATTCTAATCGCGTCTTCGACGTCACAGACGGCTGTTTCAGCGACGTCGGATTCAAAATCATAAAAGCCGCGACCGTGATTTTGCTGCAACATCTCATCAACGACAAGCAGAAGGACGACTGCGAGGGCTGTGCGATTAACCATCCTAGCCAGCTGCAACATTCCTGTCTGTTTGACCCTCCCAACTACTACTTCGACACACACTTTGACGAACTTTCAGGCAAGCTGTTTAAACCCTCTTTTCATTCCATCATCACTACCCTCCTAGGACGGCTGGGGTTAAAATCTCAACCCCACCGTATTCAAGGAACAGTCGGGACTATTCTGCGCGAATTAAAAGACGAACCATTCATCGCCGCCAAGGTGGAAGAAATCAGAGCGAGACTTCTGGACAAACCCTGCAAGGAAATAGTCTACGACGTCGTCGATCTCTGGGAAAATCTCCCCACCGCGAATGGCCAGTGACCAAACCATCTCCAACATGGGTGCAGCCTGTAGCCTAAAGTGGTGTATGGAATTATTGTTTAAAGAGCATTACAGAGACCAGATGACCGATCTCATGAGCAAGATTATTATGGACGCATCCCACCCCGATACTCCATGTCAAGATACTGTGCGCGAGGCTAATCTCAAGAAAAATATGGTGTATATAAGAGGACTGACTAGCTCATGGGACTATATGACGGACAAATGTGTTGCCGGTAACGATCCACCCGTTGTGATGATAAAACAGGTTCTAGATATGCTGTGTGAATCACAATCCCCGCTCGGGGTCACCGATCTGCTGTGTACTTGTACGTATGTGATGGATGTCTGTACCGAGCTAATGAAGAAATCAAAAGAATATGACTCCGATGATCGGGACGACGCTATCAGAATCGTTGAAGTGATTAAAAACGTAGACAAAATTGTCGTAATGTACGTCGATTACATCCTAGACAAAAACATGATGGCCTGCCGCGATTTTCTTTTCTGGTTAGACTATCACTGATGTCATTATTACTATCCTACTTTACTTTGCATGTAACGTCATTATATTAATCCCGCTATA
This sequence comes from Abramis brama, assembly GCF_963993115.1. Taxonomy (NCBI): domain Eukaryota; kingdom Metazoa; phylum Chordata; class Actinopteri; order Cypriniformes; family Leuciscidae; genus Abramis; species Abramis brama. The sequence continues at coordinate 23,084,925 of NC_139976.1, forward strand.
TCCATTTTTACTTAGAGTTTGTATTTTTTATTATATACCTATTTTGCATGCTTTATTATATTAATCCCATTATATCCATTTTTACTTAGATTGTGTATTTTACATGTTTTATCATATTATATCCATTTTGCATGTTTTATCATATTAACCCCATTATATCCATTTTTTACTTAGACTGTGTATTATATGAATACCATTTTACTTAGTCACTGTATGCATGTTTTCTATTATATCCATTTTTACTTATAGTATGTTTACTATCTTCTATTATATCCATGTTTACTATCTTCTATTATATCCATTTTACTTGTATTATATCCTGTAACGTTTTTTAATAAAAGATTGATTCAAACCGCTTGTACGCGTCATTCTTTTCCAACGGGTGCAACGGCAGCATGTCGGAGCTCATGAAAGAGGCTTATTATACGCCCTCCAACCCAGGCTCTTTAGGCGGTAAAAAACGATTAAAAGACGCCGTCTTGAAAGACAGCGGGGTCCGTCTGAGCGATAAACAGGTTTCAGAATGGCTGGCTGGTGAGGACGCTTACACATTACACAAAACAGCGCCTATAAAATACAAACGAAACAGAGTGGTCGTGTATGGGGTCGATACTCAGTTCCAGGCCGATCTCGTCGACATGATCGCCTACGCCAAGGATAATGACGGTCATAAATATCTGCTGACGTGCATAGACGTATTTAGCAAGTACGCCTGGGCTCGCGTGTTGAAGAATAAGAGCGGCGCAGAGGTCACTAGAGCGTTCGAGTCTATCCTCGAAGAGGGCCGCGTGCCGCAGAAATTGCAGACGGATCAGGGAAAGGAATTTTTTAACAAACAATTTCAAGATGTGATGAAAAAGCACGACATTAATCATTTCGCTACCGCTACCGATTTGAAAGCCAGCGTCGTGGAACGATTTAATAGGACGTTAAAAAGTCGTATGTGGAGATTTTTAACGGCTACAAATTCCCGACGATACATAGATGTCTTACAAGACATTATGCAGGGGTACAACACCAGTTATCACCGAAGTATCAGAATGAGACCCGTGGACGTCGACAAAGTAAACGAGGGTCAAGTGTTTCAAAACTTGTACGGCGATATAAAGAAGACCGAGAGACCCGTATTTAAATTCAAAGTCGGCGACGTCGTCAGGATTTCTAAAGTGAGAGGTCCGTTCGCCAAAGGTTATGAGCAGAACTACACGGAGGAATTTTTCACCGTATCCTTGGCTATCCCTCGTCAACCACCGGTCTACAGACTCACCGATTATGACGGTGATGTCATCGAGGGGGTTTTTTATGAAAAAGAGTTGCAAAAAATAATTGTCAGTAAAAACAAATCTTTTAAAGTGGAAAAGATTTTAGGTCAGAAAAAACAAGGGAAATCTACGCTTGTTTTAGTGAAATGGCTAGGATGGCCTTCAAAATTTAATAGTTACATAGATAAAAAAACTCTGCTGGACTTAAAACACCCCGACGTTTAACGGATCAGGTCATACTAGCGAAGGACCGCCATGGATGATCACGGGTTCTACGTCACGTTACCGTGCAATGCATCTAGGTCGGTTTATCCCGAAAATCGCATATCCGCCTATACAACCAGGCTGGCGCAAGCTATAGACTTGAAAGGACAATGGGAAGTCGGACTCGCCGAAATCGAATATCCTAGAAGTTGGTACAACTTTAATGACGAAGATGGTCATTTTATCCTACATACGGCCCCGGAACCCTCCAAAGACTCAAATATCGGTTTTTCTAATATTACGAAATTATACATAAGCGGCGGTTACTACCAAAACATTCGTGCGATACTGCGTGCTATAAATCAACTTATGGCACCAGTGGCCGTGTTGAATCACGACGAATTAAAAAACAAGGTGTTTCTGGTCGCGAAACCCAACATTTCAGTCAGTTTTCGTGGTAGACTGGCCACTATTTTAGGAATGACGCTAAAACCTCTCGGAGGTTTAAACTATCATAAAAAACCCGATTTTACTGCAAACGTCATCATGTACGCCCCTCATCAATGCGATATCAACGCGGGGTTCTACACATTGTACGTTTACACGGACATCATCCAGTATCAAGCGGTCGGTGATTCTCACGTCCCGCTTTTGAGATGCGTACATATATCGGGTAAAAGCAGCGACGCGGTCATTGCTAGATACGACAACCCGCATTACGCATCGATCAATAAGGATCACATCACCGACATCACCATAGAGTTGAAGGACGATCAAAACCAAGAAGTACCATTTTCTTACGGGAAAGTCATCGTAAAACTACACTTTAAACCAAAAAATGGTTTATTATAGACCCGGAGAAACCGCTGACTATGTCAGCTACTACCAAAATCAGGCCGGCGGGGGTTTACCAGGGTATGCCGGTGGAGGGGTTATGTACGGAGCAGGCTTAGGGGGTCTTTTCAGAGGCCTGTTCAGGATGGCTATACCTCTGTTAAAAAGAGGATTTAGCATCGCGAAACCCCATCTAAAATCTGCCGCTAAAAATATAGTATCCGACGTCGTCTCAAACGTATTCACGCGATCTCATAACGATAAAGCTCAAGACGGATCGGGTCTGATGGTCATGGCTCGTAAGAGGATGTCTAAACCACCGGGTGTGAGGAGGCGTGGTCAGTGGGGAAAGAAGAAAACAACACTTGGACCAAAGAAACGCTCAGTCGTACGTAGAAAGCGTAAGACGTCTGTTAGTCGAAAGGCGACGATCAAGAGAGTCGGAAAAACCATTTTCTAACATGGCGTTATTGCACCGCATGTCGGGAGAATGCATCAAGTCCGAGTTGGACCTATTTACGGTCCCGCTGACGCAGACCGTTATTGAGAAAAACGGCTATTTAGAAGTAGCCCCATTATCGGCCATATCGGACTCTGCACCATTGGAGTTTTTTATCGCCGGCAACGGCGATGATTATTTGGATCTCAATAACACGATGATCTATCTACGGGTGAAAATCAAAGGGCCTGACGGAGATGATATCCCCCACCCGTCAACGGTGGGTCCAATAAACTACCTGGCTGCTAGTATGTTTTCACAAGTCGACGTAACCCTCGGCGACCGCCTGATATCACAGAGTTCCGGAACTTATCCCTATCGCTGTATCCTTGAAAGTCTGCTCAACTACGGTAAAGATACGCTGGAATCTATTTTCTCCGCCGGTTTGTTTCACAAAGACACAGCCGGTCAGATGGATGTGCGTGACCCCGCAGGCCGTAACGAAGGGTTGACGAAGAGATCGACCTACACCGCTCGAAGCAGGGAGGTGGAACTTCTTGCCCCCATACACAGCGATATATTCTTTCAGCAGAAGCTTTTAATTAATGGTTTGGATTTAAAGCTACGCTTTATACGGGCAAAGGATGAATTCTGCCTGATGAGATCCGACGACGTGGCTTACAAATTACATATAGTGGCGGCGTCCCTATTTGTCAAAAAAGTTTCTGTATCGCCGCCGGTGAGACTGGCTCACGCCCAGACGCTGCTTTCGACCACGGCCAAGTATCCCATCGATAGGGTCTGTCTAAAATCGTTCTCCATACCCGCCGGCTCTCGTGTTTCGAATCAAGAAAATCTGTTTTTAGGAACACTGCCAAAGTCTATCGTTATCGCTATGGTCGACAACGACGCATTCACCGGTTCCTACGAAAAAAATCCATTCGCGTTCAAACATTACAATCTGGAATTCCTAGCAGTCTACGTAGACGGTCAACAATTCCCCGCCAAGCCTCTACAACCTAATTTCGATGCCGGTTTGGCAGTACGTGAATATTATCAGCTGGCGATGACGACCGGGAGACACCTTAAAGATCAACCGCTCTGTATCGGCAGGAATGATTTCCTGAACGGATACACGCTGTACGCATTTAACTTATCGCCTGACGAGGACTGTGGCCAGCACATTTCCCTGATCAAGTCCGGGAACATCAGAGTCGAAGCTCGTTTCAGACAAGCTCTGCCGAATACCATTAATTTAATAATTTACGCAGTATTCGACAGCCTCATTGAAGTGTCTAACCGCAGACAGGTACTGATTGATCACTACTGAGAGATGAACACGCTACAACTCACAGCTATCGCGGATAAAATAGCATGCAGGGCTCATTTTCTCGGGGTTCTACCGAGCGATCAACTACCCAAAAAACCTCTGAGGATCTTACCGTCGATGGGGATCATTAATACCGACCCGGCTCAATTGCCGGGTGAGCATTGGGTCGCCGTTTATTTAGCCAGAGAGGGGACCGCGTGTTTTTTCGACAGCTTCGGCAATCCTCCCAACAGCCCCCGCTTTCCAATCAGCATCAATAACTTTCTGGCCGTCAACGACGTCGACGTATTATATTCTGACAGACGCGTCCAGGATTATTCATCGGATACCTGCGGACAGCACTGTGTGTTTTTTCTATATCATTTAGCCAGAGGTCGCGACTATAACCATGTGATGAAACTATACACCGATGATTATGTTAAAAATGATAAAATGGTGTCCCTCTTTGTGAAGAGATTGAGACCGCATGTTTGTAATGATAAAATGTTATCCTGCATTCATTGCGTGCAGACGTGTTTGATGTATAAATAAAAAAGCTTAAACCATTATATTTCTCATCGTCTTTTATTTAATGCTCACACAACATCGTTACATTTCCAACCATCGCCCTCGGCCGATAGCCGGCGAGTCTCCGAAATCTGGAGCCAAGCGAGGTGAATATCTCCTCGCCTTTTTTTTATAAGGTCTAACAGGCGTCGATGTGGTGAGAGGCGAGTTTCCGAAATCTGGAGCCAGGCGGGGCGAATATCTCTGCGCCTTTTTTTTATAAGGTCTAGCAGGTGGTGATGGCGGCTCTAAAGGTTTACTCTTTAGAGGCGAGTTTCCGAAATCTGGAGCCAGACGAGGCGAATATCTCTGCGTCTTTTTTTTATAAGGTTCTAGAGGTTTACTCTTTAGAGAGTTAATCGTGCGTCTGACCTGTTGATTGGGCACCATAGAAAAAGGAATGTTTAATTCGGCAAAGGCCCGTAGAAACTCGGACCATCCTAGAGGTCTCCGGTCATCCCTGACCTTTTGCGGGGCCGTAACATTTTTTAACAAATCGAGCATGTGCGAACCTTGTACGGCTTTACCCCTGAACACAAACTCCCCGGATTCGTTCCACGAGCTCAGTCCTTTAGCTTTAGACATCTTGTCTAATATGTATCTGCTGTTTTTCACACTTCTCGATGGCACATTCTTCAGAACTTCGTCGACGACAGCCCCGTCAGCTTTACCGTCTTCAACGTTAGCACCAGTCGATGATTCGTCTTTATGACCGGGATCAAGATCGGGTAACGAAAGCGTTAAAACACCGCTCTCACGATCCCCTTGTTTAACGATGGTCAAAAACCTGCTCAGGGTATGGGTGTAAAGTTTGACTTTTTCGTAAGGATTCAAATCGGTGCGGCGTAAAATATTTCTTATGGCGGCGTCCAAATCGTTCTCCACGGTCTGTTGAATGTTCTCGCGAGCATTTTCACTCTTGAGCTTGTCCAGCTGATGGTGAGGGACTAAATACATCTTCTCGGCATACTCCATCCTAGCGATTTGCTATCAAGTTCGTGAGAAACGGCAAGGCTACGCTTAGGAGCGGCAATAGGAACCCTCCCTTCTGGTTGAAGACTCGTTTCTTGGCCGCTATGCCAATTTTTTTATTGGCTACAAATTTAATATCCGTTTTTCTCTTTTTCAGTTTTTGATACTGCTGCCTGTTGACCGGAATGACACCATAGAGGATGTTTAGAGCCAGTTCGCAGAGCGCTAAAATGAATTCGTCGGACGCCGATTGTAAAATAAGGCGTCGTTGTTTAGGAGTGGCTTTATGTAGCAGTTTTAACACCGGCAGATGCTTACAAAGTCTGGCGGACATGGTTATCACGCTCTTCTTTTTTTCGGGATATAAACCACTTGACGCTCCGAAAGCAATCCTGTTCTGAGACGGTACTGCTCCGGAGTTTTTGCTTTATAGTCTATCATGAGATAGCCGAAAGGTCGGTCGACCGCGTCGTGATAACACTCCATAAAGTATTTTGTGTTTCCGGGGTACATTTGACGACCTAGCATCGCCACTTGATGAACGTCCCGAGGATTTTTAAACAGGATCATATAATTGGCGTTTAAACTGATGGTTCGGCTGGACTTTCCCTGTGCAAATAAATTTTGCACTATGTAAATAGAGCTGAGATTCCTGTGGTGGCAGTATTGCGTGAACACCCGCTGCAGTTCAACGTTAGCGCTAGCTTGCTCCATGAGGTCGTCCACCACGAGAAGATTAGCGGTGGTAACAGGCAGTAAATCATCATCATTCAGAGTCTGGGGTATTCCTTGTATAAATTTAATGTCATACAATTGAAGTAAATCATCGTACAAAGTTTGCCAGCAATCATACAACCAAACAATGTTTTCAATTTTCTTGGAAATGATATTCAAACCTTTTTCCAACAAAAGTTTTACAAAATAAGACTTGCCACTATTCGAGGGCCCGGATAGGACACAGCTGAAAGGGTGTTGAAGTCTGAAATCAAAATCGGACACATCCTGAGACCCTCTGTGCATCATCTGATCAGTAGCCATAAGGAAGCGTGCTGTAATCGCTTAAAAGCCGACGTTTATTGTAGACGACCTTAAACCTTCTAACGACTGATTTGTTGTGTAATGTGAGAGTCTTTTTATCTCGAACAATGTCTTCTGTCTGAGTCAGGATGTATTTGGATCTATCATGCGACGTCACATAGCTGTCAACCAGACCAATCAGGGATTCGAGACAGATAGCTCGGGAATTTTTAGCATTGAGAGTTATACCTTTAGCTTTCATCGAAACTTGACCTTTGGCCGTCTCAAATCCATACGATTTGGGACCGCTCGCGCAGAAGGTCGTTATATAATCATCGGGGGCTACTTCGCTAGTCAGCTCCCCTAAATGGTCGCCCAGAGGAGGCTCCCAGTCGCCGTCCCTAGACACAAATACGACGCTGTCTGTGTCAGAGTATAGCAGTCGGTCGCCGAGTCTGTCCATCAATTCGTACAATTCCAGTCGGGCGTGCGCTGTAGTGAAAGCGCCTACAAAAACATTGACGTCGCGAGCCTTGCAAACATCGTCTTTGTCGGGTTTATGCTGGACGAGAGCTACGTCGTCTGAGACGAATGAGAAATAGGTCAACGTGTCGGTATTGCCAAAAACAATCCTGGTGAAATCTTCGGGCTCGCTCACCAGAATCGTTTGAGGTAAGTTCTGTCTTAAAGAGAAGCGTCCCCACAAACTATTCAGAATTAATTTTGTGATTGCCCTTTGGGCCGCGTTGTACTTGATCTTTTCCGGATCGAGTTCAATACCCTCTTTTTCAAAATAGTCACGGATGTAAGCCTCTTTCTCTGCATCCGTGACGACGTTCGAAGGGTAGCCCGACGCTTGTTGTTTCAAACGCAAGAACGTTTTTACGTATTCGGCAAACAACGTGTCTGACCGTTGTGGAAAATGCCAAACCTCGTCTATCTTGGCTACCACATAGCCCTTCTCGATGGCTTTTAAAAGCTCGATACTGACCCAACAGCCCGAGAGCGATCTTTCCTGGTCCGTGTGGGTACAGCTCGAGGTCTGGTTTTGGTCCTGGGCGCAGGTTCTACATAGCGGAAACATGAGTTTTCCTTGGCATCTGTAAGGGAGAACCGGGTGCAGTAAGTTGTGGGGAGGGTACACGGTGGCTTTGATAAGTCCGTAATAGTTTTCAATCGGTTCAAAATCTGCGAAAATGATTTGGGGGTGTTCGATCGGATATGTTTTCCTGGCTTGGCAGAAAGGATAGAGACTGGTGAAATCCAGATACCTTATTTTCTCATCGCCGCTCACCTTGTGGTATAGTTTATAGGCGTTCGTTCGGCCTCCGTAAAGCGCATCACGAGGATTCAATCTCTCTGGGGCAGAATAATCGGCCATAAATTCTATCACGAAGGGATCGGTCTTTTTCATGCGGTTCCATTCGCATTCCCACAGAACCTCGATTTGCAAACCGTACGCGTTCCGGAGAATTTCCAATTTGTCGTCAAATTGGTTCCTGAGAACCCCGTAGGGTACTCCTGACAGGGGGTGCGCCTGATTGGGTTCAAAGCGACAGCAGTGCCCGTGGAAGATGCACCCTGCGTATTCTAAGCCATGCCTGACGCCGTCCTGCTCGTAGTAGCCGTCTAAAAAGTACTTACCGAACGATACTTCGCCGTGGTTTACGGCATGGTGAAGGTCCACGTTTCGAGTCTTTTTTATATACTCTAGCCATTCGATCGAACCGCTGGAGTAGGACTTATTTTGATGGACGTACGCTTTGTTATGCGTGAGGGCGAGCGTGTTTCTGTCGAGATAGTGTGTTTTGAAGACCCCCATCGCGCAGCTGGCCAGCGTCGTGAACCCAAAAGGGTCGAGTTTGGTGCAGTGTAGGAATGACGCCCTGTACTTCATGCATCCTTCGCGCAACAACACGACGTCGTTAACGCCGTAGGCGTACAGTTCTTTCTTGAAGTTAAAGAACTTGCCCTTCACTGTGCTGTACCAAGCATCAAACTTTTCTCTGTCTTTATCCGACATGTTCTCGTAGTTGTAGAACTTTTTGTCGGGGTATGGCCCAAAATAGTTCTCATTTTCCAGCCTGTTGAAAAGATGGGGGAAGTAGCCTTTTTCAGTCGTCGTCAAGTCTAACGCCGCGGGCATTTTGGCGAGAGCGAATGGGAAAAATGAGTAGCTATCGATGTATCGTTGGGAAAAAGCATCATCGTACATCAAGAGTAATTTGCACCCTTGCATTATGACCTCAATCGCGATCCCTGATTTGCAAAAATACTCGAGGATTAGAAAGGCGTCGAATCTGGAGGCGTAATGAGCGATGAAGCAGTAGCCTGTGTATCGGGGTTGTCTGAAGTGGTTGATTAGCTTAGCGATGCAGCCGGTACCGCTAGCAGTAAATTTCTTGCCTTTGAATGTGATGGCGCAAACAAAATTAGCCACGTGTCTACCGTTTTCGTAACGCGTTTCGAAATCGTAGAAGATGTATTTCTCACAGGGTTCTTTAGGCTCTAGAGGTTGTATGAAGCATTGATGCTCACCATCGTCCGGCAGATGTTCGCGGCAATGCACGCACTTGTCTGGGGCGCAGATGTGTTTGGTTTTCTTGCCCGGTTTAACGTCGTAACGTCTGTTACATAGTTTGCAGTATTTGATCATATCACAGGCGGGGTATTCCTGACCGGGAGGCGGGGTTTTTTTATGCATTTCGAAACAATAAGCCGATTTACAATAACGCAGACAATCGGGGCAATGTATGATTCTTACAGGGAACCTGTAACATTCGCTGTCGAAACAGATGTTGCAGGCGTGCTTACAACGATGGTGTCTGCGGTCGGTGTAAGATTTGTAGCAAAATGGACAGACGTAATCCGAACCGATGAATGCCGTCAAACTCGTTATCATGTAGTAGTGGTCGTTGTGGAGATACAGGAAGACCGTTTTTGGGTGGGGTTCGTCAGAGTTTTTGTAGGTTTCTAAGACCAATGCATTAGATCTGTGAAATACGACGATTTTAATGTCTAGCGCTCGTTCAAACGAGGCTATGTCGCCGAGACCGATTCGGTCTTGGATTGAGAAGCCGACGCTGTTTTGGATGACGGTAGCCAGTTTTTCTAACTCGCTCTCGGGGTGTTGGGGGTTAAGGAAACGGGCGATACAGATGGAGAAGCACAGATTATTTGAAATATTGGTGGGGCAGAATAAACTCGTCTTTTTTCTTTTGATCACCTGGTCTACAGCGAGGTCCGTGATTTTTCGCCGAGGCCTACCCCCGCCTTGTCTGTTCATGGCTACGCAGGCTTCAAATTCTACGGTTTGGTCAGATAGTAACCGGTCGTTGCTCTGTACAACTTTTTCGATTTGATCCATAAACCCATCCACGTCGTAATTATTACCGGGGATTAAAATACCGCTGACGGGTGTTTGTAAACTCGGAGCCGTCAATGTGATATTGAGCACCGGTGCATGGTCAAATTGCCTAGCGAAATTCACAATTCCGGTAAGCATGTCGTGTAAGCGGGTATGATAACGGGCCAAATCTGTAGAGTTAATCTCTCTCAGATTCGTAGTCCTTCTCAACGTCACGCTATTGAAACGAGGTCGTGGTAAAACATGATATCCGTTAACGTCCCCACCCTCGCGAATCAACCTGTCAATGTCTGTACGGCTTAATCGAGCCTGTGTAGTAGGGTCAACATTACCTGATGCGGACGGTGGCGAAGTATCATTACCGGCAGGGTGCTCTGTGTTGTCAGGGTCGGTAGATGGTGGGTTGTTTAAAACACCGCCATGTTGTACAACGGGGTCGTTGTCTAGGCTTAGCAGAGGATCAAACAAATTCATATTTGGATTTACAGCTAATTCAAAAAGATCCAACATAGCAGGGGATTCTAGATTAAACAAATACTGTTCTAAAGAATCGGGCAGTATACTTAGCATTTCAATCTCGTCCGGTGACAGTTCTGTGGAGGATTGGTCTGATTGGCATAAGTCTGCGTCGTCTGACCCGTCCATTTTTAGATTTCAGAGCAAAACACGTACTATTACAAAATCATAGAGTTAAAACAAGCATACAAATTTCATATAGTATAAAAAAGCATATATGAACTATTACAAAATCAGAGTATACAAACATTCATGAAATATCAGATTATATGTAAACAAAGTATAAATGAACTATTGCAAATTTCATATAGTATAAAAAGCATATATGTAAACAAAGTATAAATGAAATATTACACAATCAGAGTATAAATGAAATATCAGATTATATGTAAACAAAGTATAGATGGAATATTACAAACGTGCAATATAAGAATTACTAGGAATAGATCTATATTCAATTTGCCTCCGTCGTCTCATCTATGATGGTGAGAATAAGGTGATGCAAAATGAGCACCAATTCTCGTTGGTATTGGCTCAACATACGATCATTTCTATCAAACCGCTGTTCAGTCGTTGATCTCATAGCATTGACGCGACGGAATATTTCATTGGCCAGATCCTGAATAAAGCGATCCTGAGCATCGAATCGGCTACGTGTCTCGAGGTGATTGGCACGGAGCTCACCACACAATGCGTCTAATCTGCTATGGGTTTCGATTTGTCTGTCACGAGACTCAATCAATTTGTTGTTAATATCATCTTGTACGTCTCGAAGTTCGATGTACTTGTTGTTTATGTCAACCTGAGCGTCGCGAAACTCTTGACCTAATGATTCTATCGAATTAATGAGCCTATGTGTCAGAGGCGCATCAACGAATGGTTCATCAGCCGACTGAGGCTCCGACACTTCTTCCACTTCTACTTCTTCCAACGACGGTGATCTAGAAGGGTAGGGTGTTTGACCCGCGTTGGTGGTTGACACCTCGCCAGGCTCGCTCGTCCAAGAACCCAGGTCCCAAGCATCGAGTTGAGACGTACCCCAGGTAGTCACGTCATCCTTATCGCTTCTACTCGAGTCAGCTGTGTGTAACAAATAAAAAAAAATCTTAATGCCGTGACTCCGGCGGAGTTTAAATGCAAATAATGTAGAAGGTCTTACCATGAAAGAAGGCGGTCTCAGGACTGGTCGAGGGACTGTTTGGCGGTGTCGGACAAAGAGTTTTCCTTTCTGGAGAGCTCTCAGGACTGATTGCCGTGGTAAAACGATAAGTCTTTATTGGGGGTTGGGAGCACGGTTCAGGTCGGACCACCGCTGTAAAACGATAAGTCTTTCTTGGTGGTTCGCCGCTTGGTCCAGGACTGACCGGCGAGGCGGGACGATCCGTTTTTCTAGTCTTCTTTCTTGCTGGTTCGTCGCTGGGTCCAGGAAGTGGTTCGTCGTTGGACCCTATTGGATTCTCGACGCGCGCCGGAGTGGAATCAGGTAGGATGTGGGGGCTGTCTGTTACATTGACGGTGGGATCTTCATTGCCATCTTGCGTGAGATCGATAACTGTCTCGAAGCCGGGTTGGGTGATAAATTGTATGAAATCTAAAAATAAAATTTGATTTCTCATAAACATAAAAGAAATCTAACATTTTGATTTCTCATATCTTGAAAAATCTTGTTTTACCATTGGCGGCGCTGTCTGGATCAACAGCCCGAGCGGTCACTGTGAATTAAAAAAATTAAATTTATAAAAAGACAAAATTAAAATACGTTCATTTTAATTTATAAAAAGAATAGTTAATACGTACTTACATGTATTAATAGCGTCAAAGGCTTGCTGCTCAATATTTGAACCTGAGATAAAAATAAAAAACCCTGTTATGATTTAAAACAGATGGTGAGGGTTTTTATATGCTTGTTTAATGGAGCACACACACACACACACACACACACACACACACACACAAACGCACAGATACACAGAGACAGACTGTGACAAAGAAATCATGATGTTATATCATCAAAATCCAGCAGATGGCGCAATTTTCACTATAACAGGGTGTTATATCATCAAAATCCAGCAGATGGCGCAATTTTCACTATAACAGGGTGTCATAACATTAAACCGCCAGCAGATGGCGCGATTTTCACTATAACAGGGTGTCATAACATTAAACCGCCAGCAGAGGGAGGCATTTCAATGTCATACCATTAAACCGACAGCAGAGGGAGGCATTTCAATCTCATATCATCAAAATAAAAGTGTTTTTCATACTAAACACTCTAGCGCTGATATTAAGACAAATAAAACATCGAGGCATAATCATAATTGGTGATAAATTAATAGAGTAGTTAAAATATCTATCAGCAGAAAAAACAGCATAGTTTATGAATATAGCAGATAAAATAAAACATCATAGTTTATGAATATAGTCACTAACAGTAGATAAAATACCAGTGCATGTTTTATTACAGTAATGAATTGTAATATGGTTTAAAGACGTCATAGCATAATCATAATTTTATGATAAATGAATATAGTAGTTAAAAAATCTCTATCAGCAGATAAAATTCCAATAGCATGTTTTTAAAACACTGGTGAATCAATACGGTTTAAAGACAACATAGCATACTTTTAACCAATCTGTTAAAACAATCTCTATCAACAGTTAAAACATAGCATAATTATATGAATCAACAATTACTGAAGATGAAACAGCATTGAATTATAATATGGCTTAAAGACAGCATAACGTCATAGACTGTAAAAATAGCATAACATAGTTTGGATCAATTTATAGTATTTAAAAATCACTAACAGCTGGGTAAAATAAAACAGCATAGCATGAAATGAGAAAATACTCACGTTTCTCCATTGTCTGCGAAAATGTTTGGGCCAAGTGATTGTCTTGGAGAGTCTCCAAAGTTTTGGTGCAAGTGATGGTTTGAGCTTATCAAAATGTATTTATAAAGGCGAGTATATGAAGGAAATCGGTGTTGAGTGACCACTAGGTGTCATCCTTGTTCTATGAATGGACCTGTAAAATTCGTGGAAATGGACCAGGGTCACAGGTGTCACCGTAAATTCGGGGGCAGAAGATATGCTAGACGCGGACCAAGCGTAATTCATAGATAGAACCGTCAGAAAACTGTCAAAAACATGCTACTCCTTTATAAGATATGATGGTTTTAATTAACAACATCTTTGAAAGATATTATTATTTGAAGTAAATTCAGACGAGAGTGAACGGTGGCACGTTAATTTACAAGACCCATTCGCACGCACACAGACACATAAGGACTGATTTGGAGCGCCGCAGGTCACAAAGGTGATGTGAAAACACCGCCTTCAGCTCTCTAAAAAATGTAGAATGGGTTTTGTTTATCTGAAACAATTGCTTGCAGTATATTTCTTATAATCATTTCATTTATAACCCTTTAAAAGAATAGAATGTTTTTCAACTTTAGTGAGTGCGAGATAGACTTCACAGTTTCACTATACTGAGAGGTGCAAAGGAGGGGGATGTCAGACAGAGAGAGCGCGCGCATAGACACCCACAGACGCGCGCGGCCCCCTCCTCTTGCTGCTGACACACACGGACAGAGACACGCGCGCGGCTCCCTTATGTTTTGAGACACGGGTAAGCTCATTCAGGAAAGGAGTATTTTTGTTTTCACCACTTTTAATCATTTGAAAACATTATTACAACTTTTAAAAATTTTGGATTATAGTTTGAAAATCATTTTAACCCTAACAAAACATTGACCATGTCTCATTCTGATCGTCGATTCAGAGAGAGTCCAACAGATGGAGCTGCGAGCCCGTTTCATCCCTGGTAGGTTCTCTCTAAAATAAGGTAAGACAACCTTAGCATGATAATTATTATATAATTTATATTATAAATTATATAAAGGATAGGAATGTGAAATAACTAAATGTTTTTTTCAACCTTAAATTGATTTAGATTATACACTTTTAAAGAGTACATTGTTTATGTAATTTTTATCTAAAATAATTGGTTTTAGTAAGCTTTTTAAACGCTTTTTAAAGGTATGTTTTTCAACTTTAGGTTAATTATTTTTGTGGACGTCAATGGTATGGACATACTTTTCAACTCTCTAAAATAATTGGTTTTAGTAGCTTTTTATTTTATACACTTTTATTCATCTAAAATAATTGGTTTCAATGTATGTTTTATTTTAAAGGATGAGATTATTTTGTGTGACATACGCTTCTCACTTTCACTGCGGTGGGGGCGCAGGCACAATAACCACACACGCACACACATATAACTGGGACAAAGTTCAAACAACCGGCAAAAACATCTGTTCTATTAATATAGGACAAAACTAACCCTCAAAATTATGATTTAGTCCTTGCTAGGTCATAGTTCAAAACTAACTGTCATACAACATGATCGATAGGCTAGCAGGGTCAATAGGTTAATCCCATGACCGCATTCCGGAAGTTCAACCCGTCAATCATAAAGGTCACCGGAAGTTCAACCTGCCAAAAGGTCAAAGGTCAAAGTCGTAAATCATTTTGACACAAGCACCCCCATAAGGACTACTAATATGATTTGAAATGTTATTTTAATGATTTTATAAAGTTTAAACAATATTTCAAATGGAAACTAACTGGAAAATAATATTTTAGTAAGCAGAATGAAGCAATGAGTGGTCTTCTGGTGGTTAAAATGTAAATGAAAACAATAATACTTAAACAATAATACTTAATACAGTAACCATGCTTCAACACACACATGCAAACACATTTGGTTGTAGATGTAGATATTTTAAATTAAAGATAGGTAACAAAATGATAATTGCAAATCTCCTCCGTATAACACCATTTTCAGATTTCAAATTAATCACTGAGAGGCAGAATTGTTCAAACTGAGAGCTCAGTACAAATGAAGTGATAAACTGACAAAACATGATTGTGTTATAATAGGTGATTTTCATGCAAGCAATTTTATATAGTCTAATAAAAATGTATGCAAAAGCACAGGTAAAAATATTTTTATAAGTAGAATGTCCTGCAGAGGGCAGTAGAAGACCACTAATTGACTCACTTTCATTTGAAAGACTTTTTTATCCACCAGTAAAACAAAGCAGTTTCTCCATGTTCTTTCCATTAAGCATGCTTACACACACAGACACACACAGACACACACACACAAAGACAAATATGTTTTCAATGTTTTTGGGATGTTATTGTGAAAATATCTTTTAATGGTCTAACCATTTTCACATATTTCTTTGTGATCTGTATTATCAGTAATAATAATAATAAATAGCTTTAAGCATTTGCTTGTTGGCCAAAGCTGAAAGCTGATAAAAAGATTAATACTATGTCTAATACTGCTGCTCCCTCTAGTTGACAACAGTGGAATTACAGCCTCCATCTTACAATTTAAGTGAATGAATGGGAATTAGTTTTTTCACTTATATCTCGGGAACCAGATGGCGAAAAATTCTAAACCTCAGAGCATAGATAGTGCTTGAGGAGCCCTGTTGAATGAGACCATCACAGTGTTTTTGGGCGATTGGGGCCTGGAGCTATGACCATTCAAAGGCATGTCTTTTGGAGCAGTTTTCTCTGGAATGCCGAGGGCAAATTACACCACATTTGAATCGAAGCTAGCCAAGGATGGGCCCTTTCCAATGAGCCCTCACACAAGGTTCGGGGTGATCTGGTTCGGGAGTTAAGGCCGTTCAAAGTCGGGGGTCCCGCGGACTAGCGTTCCGTGGGGGGGGCGCGCTCCCGAGGCCCGCGACGCTACGTTTCGATCAAGAGCCCGGAGAGGTCCTTACCATCAAAATTTGAGCGCGCGGCGACTTTCCGTTTTCGAGTTATGAGTGAATTTGTACTGGGGGGGCGTGGCCTAAATGGCGGACAAGGTTTTACTTTCGTTTTCTAAATGTAAAACAATTGTCAATAGTAACACTCCAATAGATGCATTTTGACAAAATGTGATTGTAAATGTTAAAATAATGATTTTATAAAGTATAAATATGAATTATATAACAATATTAGGGAGTAGTATGATGAAATGACAGCAGGGGGCAGTACAATACCACTTATTGGCTTAATATGCCATGTTATATCATTTTTACCTTTTTAACTGTTATAGAGGCAAATTTTGTCCGATCTGTCTGAAATTTTTCATGCTTGTTAAGAGTAACATGTTCTGACTAGATCTGAAAGATATTTAAAAGATATAGGCTTTTGGGGACACTTGGTCAAGGCTACATATTAAAGTGACCCTATTATAGCCATCCAAATGAAGAAGTTATACTTTTTCTGATAATTATTGATCTAGAGAGTCCAGAGAATTGTACTGCACTAGATTTGAATATTATGATTTGAAAATTATAAGATCATAAATGGAAAACACCATTTACAGCCAATACAGGCAATTTACCATAGAATATATATTGTTTTAAAGCTTTTTAACAGTTATAGCGCCACCTATGGTCCAATCTCCATAAAAATTCCCATGCTTCTTTAGCATGTTATGTCACATGTGCTCATCAATTTTTGTAAAGTTCTGAGTTTTTATTTATGATTTATAAACGTTTGAGTGTATTTTGACACGCCCATTTTCTAAATGATCATGTTATAGCCAAACAAAAGCAAAATTTTCTTCTTTTTTTCGATAATTATTGATCTAGAGAGTCCAGAGAATTGCCCTAGACTGGTCTGGTTCCGATCGGGCGAAAAACCTAGGACTAGTTCGCAAAAGTAGGTTTTTAACATGTTCACGAATATTTAATGAACGGTTTGATTGACAGCAATGGTTCTTGAGGCAAAGTTGTTCAGCATGAGTAGATCTATCAAATGATATGCATAATGTGACTATAAGTGTAACACCACGTGATTACAGAGCCATAAAACTCGTTAGCGCCAACTAGTGGCCGATTTCTTTCAAAAATTTTACAGACCTCTAGGGCCATGAGTCGAACATGCCCACCGAGTTTCGTTCCAATCGGCCTCCGTTAACCTTGTCTAATAGGTGCTCGACTTCATTGGCCAATGGCGGCCATGTTTTTTGAGATACGTCAATGTCCTCATAGACATACATGGCACCTTGGACCAAGACACTGCATACCAATTTTCAAGTCAATCAGACTAACAGTCAGGTGGTTATAGCCCTTTTCATGTTTCTTTCATGTTATAGCGCCACCTAGTGTTTAATCGTTGTGATTTTTTTACTGTGACCCCAGATTGAACTCCTACATATGTGTACCAAGTTTGGTGAAGCTATCTCATTTACTTTTTGAGTTATAGCCATTTTAGTAAAATAGGCTCCTCCCACAACGTTCATTTTGAGCCCCCTAGCGACTTTGAATCGAAATATCGACGTTTTTTCGATAATTATTGATCTTCAGACTCCAGAGAACATTTCTGCACTGGTTTGGTTCCGATCGGGCGAAAAACCTAGGACTAGTTTGCAAAAGTAGGTTTTTGACAAAATTCAAAATGGCGGAAAAATTTGCATACCGGAAATGAAATCGGAGATATACGTTTTGTTCGCCATGAGGTCTGGATTCCATTGATATAAGACACTTGAGTCTAGGACATACGGTCTAGGAGTTATGACCAGTTTCGCGCGTTTGGTCGCTATAGCGCCACCTATGGGCCAATCGGGGTCATACTCTCTGAACCTTTCCTCGATTTTTGTACTACCATCTGACAAAGTTTCAAGTCTCCAGCACTTACGGTTTGGGCTGCACGATGCGTTTTAGCGGAGAAGAATAATAATAATAATAATTAAAGCTGCAAGCAGCATTTATCGGGGTTCAAGCATTTAAGGCCTTTAAGCACATAAGCATTTAAGACATTAAGATTTATTTAGAAAGCTTTTAACCACTGAAATAATAGATTGAAAAGTCCATTTACAGCCAATACAGGCAATTTACCATAGGAAATATGTGGTTTTAAAGCTTTTTAACAGTTATAGTGCCACCTTTGGTCCGATGTCCATAAAATTTGGCATGCTTGTTAATGATGTTATGTGACATATGCTCACCAATTTTTGTGAAGTTTTGAGTTTTCATTTAGGATTTATAGGCTTTTTAGTGAATTTTGCCACGCCCATTTTATAAATGACCCTATTACAGCCATCCAAATGCAAAAGTTCAACTTTTTTTTGATAATTATTGATCTAGAGAGTTCAGAGAATTGTCCTAGACTGGTTTGGTTCCGATCGGGCGGAAAACCAGGGACTAGTTCGCAAAAGTAGGTTTTGAACATGTTTGCGAATATTAAATGAACGGTTTGATTGACAGCAATGGTTCTTGAGGCAAAGTTGTTCAGTATGAGGAGATCTATCAACTGATATGCATATTGTGTGGATGTATGCAACACCACGTGATTACAGAGCCGAAAAAACTCGTTAGCGCCAACTAGTGGCCGATTTCTTTCAAAATTCTTACAGACCTCTTGGGCCATGAGTCGAACATGCCCATCGAGTTTCGTTCCGATCAGCCTCCGTTAATCTTGTCTAATAGGTGCTCAAACTTCATTGGCCGATGGCGGCCATGTTTTTTGAGATATGTCAATGTCCTCATAGGCATACATGGCACCTTGGACCAAGACACTGGATACCAATTTTCAAGTCAATCGGACAAACGGTCAGGTGGTTATAGCCCTTTTCATGTTTTTTTCAAGTTATAGCGCCACCTACTGTTCAATCGTCGCGATTTTTTTACTGTGACCTCAAATTGAACTATTATACATGTGTACCGAGTTTGGTGAAGATACCTCATTTATTTCTCGAGTTATAGCCGTTTTAGTAAAATAAGCTCCTCCCACAACGTACGTTTTGGCGCCCCCTAGCGACCGTGAATCGAAATTTCAACTTTTTTTCGATAATTATTGATATTCAGACTCCAGAGAACATTTCTGCACTGGTTTGGTTCCAATCGGACGAAAAACCTAGGACTAGTTCGCAAAAGTAGGTTTTTGAGAAAATTCAAAATGGCGGAAAATTTTCCCAGGCGGAAATGAAATCGGAGATATACGTTTTGACCGTCTTGAGCCAAGGATTACAGTGATATAAGACACTTGATTCTATGACAAACCGTCTAGGAGTTATGGCTGATTTCATACTTTTGCTTGCTATAGCGCCACCTATTGACCAATCGGGGTCATACTTTGATAGGTTCTCCCCAAATTGAGGACTACCATTTGGCTGAGTTTCAAGTCTCCAGCATTTACGGTTTGGGCTGCACGATGCGTTTTAGGGGAAAATAATAATAATAAAAATCAGAGCAATTACAATAGGGTTTCAGCACTTCGTGCTTGAACCCCTAATAATAAAAATCAGTACAATTACAATAGGTGTTCAGCACTTCGTGCTTGAACCCCTAATAATTAAAGCTGCAAGCAGCATTTATCGGGGTTCAAGCATTTAAGGCCTTTAAGCACATAAGCATTTAAGACATTAAGATTTATTTAGAAAGCTTTTAACCACTGAAAAAATAGATGGAAAAGTCCATTTACAGCCAATACAGGAAATTTACCATAGGAAATATATGGTTTTCAAAGCTTTTTAACAGTTATAGCGCCACCTATGGTCCGATCTCCATAAAAATTTCCATGCTTCTTTAGCATGTTATTTCACATATGCCCATCAATTTTTGTGAAGTTCTGAGTTTTTATTTAGGCTTTATAGACGTTTGAGTGTATTTGGACACGCCTATTTTATAAATGATCCTCTTATAGCCAACCAAAAGCAAAATTTTTACTTTTTTTTGATAATTATTGATCTAGAGAGTCCAGAGAATTGTCCTAGACTGGTCTGGTTCCGATCGGGCGAAAAACCAGGGACTAGTTCGCAAAAGTAGGTTTTTAACATATTCGTGAATAATTAATAAACTGTTTGATTGACAGCAATGGTTCTAGAGGCAAAGTTGTTCAGCATGAGCAGGTCTATCAAATGATATGCATTTTGTGATGATAAGTGTAACACCACGTGATTACAGAGCCATAAAACTCGTTAGCGCCAACTAGTGGCCGATTTCTTTCAAAATTCTTACAGACCTCTAGGGCCATGAGTCGAACATGCCCACCGAGTTTTGTTCCGATCGGCCTCCATTAACCTTGTCTAATAGGTGCTCAAACTTCATTGGCCGATGGCGGCCATGTTTTTTGAGATACACCAATGTCCTCATAGATATACATGACAGCTTGGACCAAGACACTGCATACCAATTTTCGAGTCAATCGGACTAACGGTCAGGTGGTTACAGCCTGATTTATGTTTTTTTAATGTTATAGCGCCACCATGTGGCCAATCGCCGCAATCTTTTTACTATGACCTCAGATTGACCTCTTACACAGGTGTACCGAGTTTGGTGAAGATACCTCATTTACTTCTGGAGTTATAGCCATTTTAGTAAAATAGGCTCCGCCTTCTTTAAACATTTTGGCGCCCCTTAGCGACCGTCAATCGAAATTTCAACTTTTTTTCGATAATTATTGATATTCTGACTCCAGAGAACATTTCTGCACTGGTTTGGTTCCAATCGGACACAAAACCAGGGACTAGTTCGCAAAAGTAGGTTTTGGACATAATTCAAAATGGCGGAAAATTT
Source organism: Abramis brama (assembly GCF_963993115.1). Lineage (NCBI taxonomy): Eukaryota > Metazoa > Chordata > Actinopteri > Cypriniformes > Leuciscidae > Abramis > Abramis brama. The sequence goes on from NC_139976.1 coordinate 23,106,006, forward strand.
GCATACCGGAAATGAAATCCTTGAGGCCTTTTTTGTTCGGCTTGACCCAAGGATTCCAATGATATAAGACACTTGAGTCTGTGACAAACGGTTAATGAGATTTAAGCAAAAATATGATTTTTTTTTGTTTTTTGTACTGTAGCGCCACCTATGGGCCAATCGGGGTCATATTTTGATAACCTCTCCTCGATTTTTGTACTACCATCTGGCAAAGTTTCAAGTCTCTAGCACTTACGGTTTGGGCTGCACGATGCGTTTTACGGCAGAAGAAAAATAATAATAATAAAAATCAGTACAATTACAATAGGGTTTCAGCACTTCGTGCTTGAACCCCTAATAATTAAAGCTGCAAGCAGCATTTAGCGGGGTTCAAGCATTTAGGGTCTTTAAGCACATAAGGCAGTTTAGTGAGTTGTCTGAGTTTTTGTTTAGGATTTACAGGCTTTTGAGTGTTTTTTGCCATAACCATTTTCTAAATGATCCTGTTATGGCTACCCAATGGGTAAAGTTTAAGTTTTTTATATAATTATTGATCTAGAGCTTCCAGAAAATTGTACTGCACTGGTATATTTCCGATCGGGCTAAAAACCGATGGCGGCATAGACATACATGGCACCTTGGACCAAGACACTGCATGCCAATTTTAAAGTCAATCGAACTAATGGTCAGGTGGTTATAGCCCTTTTCCTGTTTTTGTGATTATATGGCCTGATCTCCATTTTAAATAATTATTTTAAAGGTGCTGTAGAATGCATTGATATATTTTAAATTGTTCTCTGATATCTCTGAAACAGAAATGTCTTCAACAGTCAAGTAGTGGATAAAATCACTAATGTTACTTTCTGCTTGCGGTAGGGGTTGTAATGGAAATATAACATTAGTTGGAACTGCCCCCTTCTTCAGTATCAAACAATGAGCGAAACCTGCTTGATATTGTCCCACTCCCAGGTTAGAAAAACTGTCTGTGGTAAAATGGGCAGAGCAAACTAACAGCTTTGAATTAAAATGGTGAGGTATCCTGTTGTAAACATCAACCATGCCTGTTGACAGTTTTGTGGGAAGGGAATGAAAAGTTCTCAAATCTGCAGCACAGCCTCGAACATAACATTTATATCCATGATCTGCCATTTTCACTATTGTCCTTGCTTGCTTCTTCACAATACCTGCAGATCTTCTGATGATTCAGCTGTGCAGGTCCACGTTAACACTGCCTGGCCTAGAACATGGGCTGGTATATGCAAATTTGGGGGGTATAAATATTAATGATCCTGACTCCAACGTCACAGTCAGTGTTATGCTGGGATTCACTCATTTTTCAGCGGTCTTTTGCAAACAGGAGATTTACACATGAAGGAGGAAACAATGGTGTTTGAGGCTCACGGTATGTCAGTTCCATGTCCAGAACTCTTATCATTCAACTATGCCAAGATAAATACAGTTTTCAATTGTATGGCACCTTTAAAATAGATGATTAGTAATATAATGCTTACTTGTAGTCTGAAATGGCTTTAACAAAAGAAGAAAAATAGTCTTAGATTTCTGTTCACTCTAATCATGTACAAATAAAGTAGCACATTAAGATTACATTTATTTGAATGCATTAGTGAGTGTGTGATTGTGCTGTGTGTGCAGCGTATCAATACTAAAAGTGAAGGTGTAGTTGATATCTTTGGTGATAATATCTGTAGTAATCATAAAAAAATCAATTAAGAAATAAAGAATTAAAATTACAAATAATATTCTATTAAGATATGAGTTACAATAACATGATTTGCAATAGTAATAATATCAATAATATATGCACAATACACACAGATTAGACTATCAGGTCTGTGTCTTACAAAAACATTAGTATTGCAGCCAATGTGAGTCTGTGGGATTTATAAACAGACAAAATATGATTTGAAATGTTATTTTAATGATTTTATTAAGTTTAAACAATATTTCAAATGGAAAAAAAAATGAAAAATAATATTTTAGTGAGCAGAATGAAATATAAATGAAAACAATAATGCTTAAACAATAATACTTAATACACTAACCATGCTTGAACACACACATGCACACACATTTTGTTGTAGATGTAGATATTTAAAATAAAAGATAGGTAACAAAATGATAATTGCAAATCTCCTCTGTATAACACCATTTTCAGATTGAGGGGCAGAATTGTTCAAACTGAGAGCTCAGTACAAATGAAGTGATAAACTTTGACAAAACATGATTGTGTTATAATAGGTGATTTTCATGCAAGTAATTATATACTTTATACAAAAATTAATGCAAAAGCACAGGTGAAAATATTTTATTAAGTAGAATGTCCTGCAGAGGGCAGTAGAAGACCACTAATTGACTCACTTTCATTTGAAAGACTTTTTTATCCACCAGTAAAACAAAGCAGTTTCTCCATGTTCTTTCCATTAAGCATGCTTACACACACAGACACACACAGACACACACAAACACATCCACACACACATCCACACACACACACACACACACACACACACACACACACACACACACACACACACACAAAGATACATATGTTTTCCATGTTTTTAGGATGTGATATTGTGAAAATATCTTTTAATGGTCTAACCATTTCACATATTTCTTTGTGATCTGTATTACCAGTCCGTAATAATAATAATAATAATAATAATATTTAATTGTCTATAGGCATTTCTTTATCTAATAATATAAAACTTCATAATAATCATAATAAAAAATTAAAAAATAAAATATATACAAATATCATAATAAAATAAAAAACATCATAATAAAAAAGATTGCTTTTTAAAGCATTTGTTTGTTTCCCAATACTGAAAGCGAATAAAAAGATCATGTGTAATCCTGCTGCTCCCTCCAGTGGACAACAGTGGTGTGTTTCTAGTGGTGCAACAGTTGAAGTGATTGATTGAATTAATGAATGAATGAATGGGAATTTGGTTTATCACTTTTATCTCCGGAACCAAAAGGCGAAAAATTCTGAAACTCAGAGCATAGATAGTGCTTGAGGAGTCTTGTTGAATGAGACCATCGCGGTGTTTTTGGGCGATTGGGACCGGGAGTTCTGATCGTTCAAAGGCATATATTTCAGGGCTTTTATCTCTGGAAGGCCCGAGGCCCGCGACGATACGTTTCGATCAAGAGAGGTCCTTACCATCAAAATTTGAGCGTGCAGCGTCTTTCCGTTTTCGAGTTATGAGTGAATTTGTACTGGGGGGGCGTGGCCTAAATGGCGGCCTCCGTTTTTACTTTCGTTTCAGGATTCCATTCCTTAATTTGACAGAATTGTCAATAGTAATACTTCAATAGATGAGTTTTGACAAAATGTGATTGTAAATGTTAAAATAATGATTTTATAAAGTCTAAATATGAATTATATAACAATATTAGGGAGTAGTATGATGAAATGACAGCAGGGGGCAGTACAATACCACTTATTGACTTAATATGCCATGTTATATCATTTTTACCTTTTTAACTGTTATAGAGGCAAATTTTGTCCGATCTGTCTGAAATTTTTCATGCTTCTTAAGAGCAGAACTTCTTAAGTTCTGACTTGTTTTTATTAAAGAGATATAGGCTTTCGGGGACACTTGGTAAAGGCCACATTTTGAAGTGAACCTATTATAGCTAACCAAATGAAGTAGTTCAACTTTTTCTGACAATTATTGATCTAGTGAGTACAGAGAATTGTATTGCACTAGTTTTGAACATTATGATATGAAAATTATATGATCAGAGATTTACAGACCATTTTACAGATCAGACCATTTACAGCCAATACAGGCAGTTTACCATAGGAAACATATGGTTTTAAAGCCTTTTAACTGTTATAGCGCCACATTTGGTCCGATCTCCAAAAAATTTTGCATGCTTGTTAATGATGATATGTCACATATGCTCACCAATTTTTGTGAAGTTCTGAGTTTTCATTTAGGATTTATAGGCTTTTGAGTGTATTTTGCAACGCCCATTTTATAAATGACCCTATTACAGCCACTCAAATGCAAAAGTTCAACTTTTTTTTGATAATTATTGATCTAGAGAGTCCAGAGAATTGTCCTAGACTGGTCTGGTTCAGATCGGGCGAAAAACCTAGGACTAGTTCGCAAAAGTAGGTTTTTAACATGTTTGCGAATATTTAATGAACGGTTTGATTGACAGCAATGGTTATAGAGGCAAAGTTGTTCAGCATGAGCAGATCTATCAAATGATATGCATTTTGTGACAATAAGTGTAACACCATGTGATTACAGAGCCATAAAACTCGTTAGCGCCAACTAGTGGCCGATTTCTTTCAAAATTTTTACAGACCTCTAGGGCCATGAGTCGAACATGCCCATCGAGTTTCGTTCCGATCGGCCTCCGTTAACCTTGTCTAATAGGTGCTCAACTTCATTGGCCAATGGCGGCCATGTTTTTTGAGATACGTCAATGTCCTCATAGACATACATGGCACCTTGGACCAAGACACTGCATACCAATTTTCAAGTCAATCAGACTAACGGTCAGGTGGTTATAGCCCTTTTCATGTTTTTTTCATGTTATAGCGCCACCTAGTGTTCAATCGTCGCTATTTTGTTACTGTGACCCCAGATTGAAATCCTACATATGTGTACCCAGTTTGGTGAAGCTATCTCATTTACTTTTTGAGTTATAGCCATTTTAGTAAAATAGGCTCCTCCCACAACGTTCATTTTGAGCCCCCTAGCGACTTTGAATCGAAATATCGACGTTATTTTGATAATTATTGATCTTCAGACTCCAGAGAACATTTCTGCACTGGTTTGGTTCCGATCGGACGAAAAACCACGGACTAGTTCGCAAAAGTAGATTTTTGACAAAATTCAAAATGGCGGAAAATCTATCATGACGGAAATGAAATCGGAGATATACGTTTTGTTCGTCAGGCGTCCAGCTTTCCAATGATATAAGACACTTGAGTCTACGACATACGGTCTAGGAGTTATGAGCAGTTTCGCGCTTTTGGTTGCTATAGCGCCACCTATAGGCCAATCGGGGTCATACTCTCTGAACCTTTCCTCGATTTTTGTACTACCATCTGACAAAGTTTCAAGTCTCCATCACTTACGGTTTGGGCTGCACGATGCGTTTTAGCGGAGAAGAATAATAATAATTAAAGCTGCAAGCAGCATTTATCGGGGTTCAAGCAGTTAAGGCCTTTAAGGCATTTAAGCACAAAAGCATCAAAAGTCATTAAGATTTATTTAGCAAGCATGTAACCACTGACTTAATAGATGGAAAAGACCATTTACAGCCAATACAGGCAAATTGCCATGGGATATATATGGTTTTAAAGCTTTTTAACAGTTATAGCGCCACCTATGGTCCGATCTCCATAAAATTGTTTATTGTGACCTCAAATTGAACCCATACACATGTGTACTGATTTTGGTGAAGATATCTCATTTACTTCTTGAGTTATAGCCATTTGAGTAAAATAGGCTCCTCCCACAACGATTTGCCACATTCAAGAATTATTTAATATGATTCTAGCATGATTTACTATCATATACCATGTTCCAGAATGATTTATTAGGATTCTAGCATGATTTACCTTGATACACCTCATTTCAGTATTATTTACTATGATTTACAATGTTTCTAGCATGATTAACCACATTACTAGCAATTATGTGAAGTGTCAGTGCAAATGAGGTGATGAACACTGACAAAATATTATTGTGTTATAATAGTTAGTTATATACGTGATTTTTAGTGTGTGTCCAAGTATGAATGCAAAAGCACATGTAAAATATTTCATTATTAAGTAGAATGGCCAGCAGAGGGCACTAGAAGACCACTTATTGGCTCACTTTCACTTTAAACCAGTTTTCTGCACTAAAGCAAACCAGTTTTTCCATGTTAACTCAATGCATGCTTACACACACACACACACACACACACACACACACACACACACACACACACACACACACACACAGCATAGTTAACCATGATTTACCATGATATACCACGTTCTAGTATTATTTACCAGGAGATAAACGACAATCTAGTATTATTTACTTTGATTTACCATGTTTCTAGCCTGATTTATCACATTACTAGCAATTATTTGAAGTGTCAGTGCAAATAAAGTGATTAACACTGACAAAATATGATTGTGTTATAATAGTTATTGCTATATATTTTTAGTGTGTATTCAAGTATAAATGCAAGCACATGTGGAAATATTTAATTAATAAGTAGAATGGCCAGCAGAGGGCACTAGAAGACCACTTATTGGGTCACTTTCACTTTAAACCTCATGATTTTGACCAGTTTTCTGCACTAAAGCAAACCAGTGTTTCCATGTTAACTCAATAATGCATACTTGCTACATATGCTACACACAATAATGCCACACACACACACACACACACACACACACACACACACACACAAATGTTTCAGTGATATTGGTGTCACATTCACCTTCATCACATTCACCTTCTGTCTTCATCACATTCACCATCTGTCGTCATCACCTGCACCTGCTCCTCATCACCCTCCTCATCATCACCTGCTCCTCATCATCATAACCGTCACCTGTTGTCCTTGTCTTGATCTGTGTATTTAAGTTCCCCTCTCATCCATTATCATTGTCGGTTATTGTTTGTGCACTAGCACTCTGTTATGTTTGTTTTCATGTTGGAAAATAAAACCTTTGTTATATTTGTACCACACACACACACACACACACACACACACACACACACACACACACACACACACCATCATTTATCATGATTTACCATGGCTGATACCAATACCAATATGAGAAAATGACTATTTTAAACAGCAGGGGGCAGTAAAATACCACTTATTGGCTTAACATGCCATTAATTCATATCATTTTCACCTTTTTAACTGTTATAGAGGCAAATTTTGTCCGATCTGTCTGAAAATTTTCATGCTTGTTCAGGGTGATATTTCACACATTCTGACTTGTTTTTAAGAAGGTCTGAGCATTGATTAAAGAGATATAGGCTTTCGGGGACACTTGGTAAAGGCCAGATTTTGAAGTGAACTTATTATAGCTATCCAAATGAAGTAGTTCAACTTTTTCTGACAATTATTGATCTAGTGAGTCCAGAGAATTGTATTGCACTAGTTTTGAACATTATGATATGAAAATTATATGATCAGAGATGGAAAAGACCATTTACAGCCAATACAGGCAGTTTACCATAGGAAATATATGATTTTAAAGCTTTTTAACAGTTATAGCGCCACCTATCGTCCGATCTCCATAGAATTTTTCATGCTTGTTAATGATGTTATGTCACATATGCTGACCAATTTTTGTGAAGTTCTGAGTTTTTATTTAGGATTTATAGGCTTTTTAATGTATTTTGACACGCCCATTTTATAAATTACCCTATTACAGCCATCCAAATGCAAAAGTTCAACTTTTTTTTGATAATTATTGATCTAGAGAGTCCAGAGAATTGTCCTAGACTGGTCTGGTTCCGATCGGGCAAAAAACCTAGGACTAGTTCGCAAAAGTAGGTTTTTAACATATTAATGAATAATTAATGAACAGTTTGATTGACAGCAATGGTTCTTGAGGCAAAGTTGTTCAGGATGAGGAGATCTATCAAATGATATGCATATTGTGTGGATATTTGTAACACCACGTGATTACAGAGCCGTAAAACTCGTTAGCGCCAACTAGTGGCCGATTTCTTTCAAAATTCTTACAGACCTTTAGGGCCATGAGCCGAACATGCGCATTGAGTTTCGTTCCGATCGGCCTCCGTTAACCTTGTCTAATAGGTGCTCAAACTTCGTTGGCAGATGGCGGCCATGTTTTTTGAGATACGCCAATGTCCTCATACACATACATGGCACCTTGGACCAAGACACTGCATACCAATTTTCAAGTCAATCGGACTAACGGTCAGGTGGTTATAGCCTGTTTTATGTTTTTTTCATTTTATAGCGCCACCATGAGGCCAATCGTCGCGATTTTTTTACTGTGTCCCCAGAGTAAGCTCCTACACATGTGTACCAAGTTTGGTGAAGATACCTCATTTACATCGGGAGTTATAGCCATTTTAGTAAAATAGGCCCCTCCCACAACGTACGTTTTGGCGCCCCTTAGCGACCGTGAATCGAAATTTCCACTTTTTTTCGATAATTATTGATATTCAGTCTCCAGAGAACATTTCTGCACTAGTTTGGTTCCAATCGGGCAAAAAACCAGGGACTAGTTCGCAAAAGTAGATTTTTGACAAAATTCAAAATGGCGGAAAATCTATCATGGCGGAAATGAAATCGGAGATATACGTTTTGTTCGTCAGGCGTCCAGCTTTCCAATGAAATAAGACACTTGAGTCTACGACATACGGTCTAGGAGTTATGAGCAGTTTCGCGCTTTTGGTTGTTATAGCGCCACCTATGGGCCAATCGGGGTCATAATCTCTGAACCTTTCCTCGATTTTTGTACTACCATCTGTCAAAGTTTCAAAGTTCCAGCTCTTACGGTTTGGGCTGCACGATGCGTTTTACGGCGGAATAATAATAATAATTAAAGCTGCAAGCAGCATTTATCGGGGTTCAAGCAGTTAAAGCCTTTTAGGCATTTAAGCACAAAAGCATCAAAAGTTATTAAGATTTATTTAGCAAGCATGTAACCACGGACATAATAGATGGAGAAGACCATTTACAGCCAATACAGGCAGTTTACCATGGGATATATATGGTTTTAAAGCTTTTTAACAGTTATAGCGCTACCTATGGTCCGATCTCCATAAAAATGTTTACTGTGACCTCAAATTGAAACCATACACATGTGTACTGAGTTTGGTGAAAATATCTCATTTACTTCTTGAGTTATAGCCATTTTAGTAAAATAGGCTCCTCCCACAACAATTTACCACATTCTAGTATTATTTACTATGATTCTAGCCTGATTTGCCATATTCTAGCATGATTTACCATGATATACTACATTCTAGTAGGATTTACCATTGTTTACTGTGATTGTATACTCTGACCAAATATGATTTATGAGTGATAAACTCTGACAAAATATGATTGTGCTACAATAGTAATTGTTATATACGTTATTTTTTAGTGTCTTATTGTTATATAAGTGATTTTTAGTGTATAATGAATGCCAAAGCATATGTGAGTAGACTTCATTAATACGTAGAATGGCCAGCAGAGGGCAGTAGAAGACCACTTATTGGCTCACTTTGACTTTAAACTTCATGATTTTCACCATTTTTCTGTACTAAATCAAACCAGTTTTTCCATTTTAACTCCATAATGCATGTTTACACACACACACACACACACACACACACACACACACACACACACACACACACACACACACACACACACACACACACACACAAAGACAAATGTTGTTGTTTTTTCAATGCTATTGGGATATGTCATTATGAAAATATATTTCAATGGTCTATAAACATTTCACAAAGTCTTTGTAAGCTATTAATCAGATGATTCAGAATTTATTCAGAAACCTAAGACTACACACACACATTATGTTGTAGATACAGACATTTGAAATATATAATGTGATCAAACTGTCAATACTAATACTTTAACAGATGGATTTTGACTAAATGTAATTGTAAATGTTAAAATAGTGATTTTATAAAGTCTAAATATGAATTATAGAACAATATGACAACATGACTATTTTAAACAGCAGGGGGCAGTAAAAAACCACTTATTGGCTTAATATGCCATTATATTCATATCATTTTCACCTTTTTAACTGTTATAGAGGCAAATTTTGTCAGATCTGTCTGAAAATTTTCATGCATGTTCAGAGTGATATTTCACATGTTCTGACTTGTTTTTAAGAAGGTTTGAACATTCTTTAAAGAGATATAGGCTTTCAGGGACAATTGGTAAAGGCCACATTTTGAAGTGAACCTATTATAGCAATCCAAATGCAAAAGTTCAACTTTTTTTTGATAATTATTGATCTAGAGAGTCCAGAGAATTGTCCTAGACTGGTTTGGTTCCGATCGGGCGAAAAACCTAGGACTAGTTCGCAAAAGCAGGTTTTTAACATATTCACAAATATTTAATGAACGGTTTGATTGACAGCAATGGTTCTTGAGGCAAAGTTGTTCAGCATGAGCAGATCTATCAAATGATATGCATATTGTGATGATATGTGTAACACCACGTGATTACAGAGCCATAAAACTCGTTAGCGCCAACTAGTGGCCGATTTCTTTTAAAATTCTTACAGACCTCCAGGGCCATGAGTCGAACATGCCCATCGAGTTTCGTTCCGATCGGCCTCTGTTAACCTTGTCTAATAGGTGCTCAAATTTATTGGCCAATGGCGGCCATGTTTTTTGAGATACACCAATGTCCTCATAGACATACATGGCACCTTGGACCAAGACACTGCATACCAATTTTCAAGTCAATCGGACTAACGGTCAGGTGGTTATAGCCTGTTTTATGTTTTTGTCATGTTATAGCGCCACCATGTGGCCGATCGCCGCGATTTTTTTACTGTGACCTCAGACTGACCTCCTACACATGTATACCAAGTTTGGTGAAGTTTACTGAATTACTTCTGGAGTTATAGCCATTTTAGTAAAATAGGCTCCTCCCACAACGTTAATTTTGCACCCCCTAGCGACTGTGAATCGAAATTTCAACTTTTTTTCGATAATTATTGATCTTCAGACTCCAGAGAACAATTCTGCACTGGTTTGGTTCCGATCGGGCGAAAAACCAGGGACTAGTTCGCAAAAGTAGATTTTCGACAAAATTCAAAATGGCGGAAAATCTATCATGACGGAAATAAAATCGGAGATATACGTTTTGTTCGTCAGGCGTCCAGCTTTCCAATGATATAAGACACTTGAGGCTGCGACATACGGTCTAGGAGTTATGAGCAGTTTCGCGCTTTTGGTCGCTATAGCGCCACCTATGGGCCAATCGGGGTCATAATCTCTGAACCTCTCCTCGATTTTTGTACTACCATCTGGCAAAGTTTCAAAGCTCTAGCCCTTACGGTTTGGGCTGTACGATGCGTTTTACGGCAGAATAATAATAATAATTAAAGCTGCAAGCAGCATTTATCGGGGTTCAAGCAATTAAGGCCTTTAAGGCCTTTAAGCATAAAAGCATCAAAAGTTATTAAGATTTATTTAGCAAGCATGTAACTACTGACATAATAGATGAAAAAGACCATTTACCATAGGAAATATATGGTTTTAAAGCTTTTTAACAGTTATAGCGCCACCTATGGTCCGATCTCCATAAAATTTTGCATGCTTGTTAATGATGTTATGTCACATATTCCCACCAATTTTTGTGAAGTTCTGAGTTTTCATTTATGATTTATAGGCTTTTTAGTGCATTTTGCCACACACATTTTCTTTATGACCCTATTATAGCCATGCGCAAAATGCAAAAGTTCAACTTTTTTTTGATAATTATTGATCTAGAGAGTCCATAGAATTATCCTAGACTGGTCTGGTTCCGATCGGGCGAAAAACCTAGGACTAGTTCGCAAAAGTAGGTTTTTAACATATTCGCGAATAATTAATGAACGGTTTGATTGACAGCAATAGTTCTTGAGGCAAAATTGTTCATCATGTGCAGATCTATCAAATGATATGCATTTTGTGACGATAAGTGTAACACCACGTGATTACAGAGCCATAAAACTCGTTAGCGCCAACTAGTGGCCGATTTCTTTCAAAATTCTTACAGACCTCTAGGGCCATGACTCGAACATGCCCATCGAGTTTCGTTCCGATCGGCCTCCGTTAACCTTGTCTAATAGGTGCTCAAACTTCATTGGCCGATGGCGGCCATGTTTTTTGAGATACACCAATGTCCTCATAGACATATATGACACCTTGGGCCAAGACACTGCATACCAATTTTCAAGTCAATCGGACTAATGGTCAGGTGGTTATAGCCTGTTTTATGTTTTATTCATGTTATAGCGCCACCATGTGGCCAATCGCCGCGATTTTTTTACTGTGACCCCAGAGTGACCTCTTACACATGTGTACCGAGTTTGGTGATTATACCTCATTTAGTTCTGGAGTTATAGCCGTTTTAGTAAAATAGACTCCTCCCACAACATACATTTTGGCGCCCCTTAGCGACCGTGATTCGAAATTTCAACTTTTTTTCGATAATTATTGATCTTCAGTCTCCAGAGAACATTTCTGCACTGGTTTGGTTCCGATCGGGCAAAAAACCTAGGACTAGTTCGCAAAAGTAGGTTTTTAACAAAATTCAAAATGGCGGAAAAATTTGCATACCGGAAATGAAATCGGAGATATACATTTTGTTCTTCAGGTATCCAGCTTTCCAATGATATGATACACTTGAGTCTACGACATACGGTCTAGGAGTTCTGAGCAGTTTCGCGCTTTTGGTTGCTATAGCGCCACCTATGGGCCAATCGGGGTCATACTCTCTGAACCTCTCCTCGATTTTTGTACTACCATCTGGCAAAGTTTCAAGGTTCCAGCTCTTACGGTTTGGGCTGCACGATGCGTTTTAGCGGAGAAGAAAAATAATAATAAAAATCAGTACAATTACAATAGGGTTTCAGCACTTCGTGCTTGAACCCCTAATAATAATTAAAGCTGCAAGCAGCATTTATCGGGGTTCAAGCAGTTAAGGCCTTTAAGGCATTTAAGCACAAAAGCATCAAAAGTTATTAAGATTTATTTAGCAAGCATGTAACCACTGACATAATAGATGGAAAAGACCATTTACAGCCAATACAGGCAATTTGCCATGGGATATATATGGTTTTAAAGCTTTTTAACAGTTATAGCGCCACCTATGGTCCGATCTCCATAAAATTGTTTACTGTGACCTCAAATTGAACCCATACACATGTGTACTGAGTTTGGTGAAGATATCTCATTTACTTCTTGAGTTATAGCCATTTGAGTAAAATAGGCTCCTCCCACAACGATTTGCCACATTCTAGAATTATTTAATATGATTCTAGCATGATTTACTATCATATACCATGTTCCAGAATGATTTATTAGGATTCTAGCATGATTTACCTTGATACACCTCATTTCAGTATTATTTACTATGATTTACAATGTTTCTAGCATGATTAACCACATTACTAGCAATTATGTGAAGTGTCAGTGCAAATGAGGTGATGAACACTGACAAAATATTATTGTGTTATAATAGTTAGTTATATACGTGATTTTTAGTGTGTGTCCAAGTATGAATGCAAAAGCACATGTAAAAGCTCCAAAACTCTGGAATAGCCTTCCTGATACTGTTCGTTGCTCAGACTCGCTCTCCCAGTTTAAAACTAGATTAAAGTCGCATCTCTTCAGCCAGGCATTCATATAATATTTTTAATCTTACAGTTCAAATTACAATCCGGCCTCTAGTTAATAAACGCCAGAGGAGAACTGGCCCCCGACTGAGCCTGGGTTCTCCCAAGGTTTTTTTTTTCTCCATTGGGTCACCTGATGGAGTTTTAGGACACTATTAGGTCACTTGATGGAGTTTTTCGGTTCCTTGCCACTGTTGCCTTTGGCTTGCTCAGTTGGGGATATTCTGGGGATATCTAATTTGATTTTATCAATAAATTCCACTAGAAACAAACCTTGTTGTATTATTTTAATTTAATACTGTGAAGCTGCTTTGATACAATCTGTATTGTGAAAAGCGCTATACAAATATACTTGACTTGACTTGACTTGACTTAAAATATTTCATTATTGAGTAGAATGGCCAGCAGAGGGCACTAGAAGACCACTTATTGGCTCACTTTCACTTTAAACCAGTTTTCTGCACTAAAGCAAACCAGTTTTTCCATGTTAACTCAATGCATGCTTACACACACACACACACACACACACACACACACACACACACACACACACACACACACACACACACACACACACACATACACACACAGTTTAGTTAACCATGATTTACCATGATATACCACGTTCTAGTATTATTTACCAGGAGATAAACGACAATCTAGTATTATTTACTTTGATTTACCATGTTTCTAGCCTGATTTATCACATTACTAGCAATTATTTGAAGTGTCAGTGCAAATAAAGTGATTAACACTGACAAAATATGATTGTGTTATAAAAGTTATTGCTATATAAGTGATTTTTTTAGTGTGTATTCAAGTATGAATGCAAGCACATGTTGAAATATTTCATTAATAAGTAGAATGGCCAGCAGAGGGCAGTAGAAGACCACTTATTGGCTCACTTTCACTTTAAACCAGTTTTCTGCACTAAAGCAAACCAGTTTATCCATGTTAACTCAATGCATGCTTACACACACACACACACACACACACACACACACACACACACACACACAGACACACACACACAGCATAGTTAACCATGATTTACCATGATTTACCACATTACTAGCAATTATTTGAAGTGTCAGTGCAAATAAAGTGATTAACACTGACAAAATATGATTGTGTTATAATAGTTATTGCTATATAAGTGATTTTTAGTGTGTATTCAAGTATAAATGCAAGCACATGTGGAAAAATTTAATTAATAAGTAGAATGGCCAGCAGAGGGCAGTAGAAGACCACTTATTGGCTCACTTTCACTTTAAACCTCATGATTTTGACCAGTTTTCTGCACTAAAGCAAACCAGTGTTTCCATGTTAACTCAATAATGCATACTTGCTACATATGCTACACACAATAATGCTACACACACACACACACACACACACACACACACACACACACACACAAATGTTTTAGTGATATTGGTGTCACATTCACCTTCATCACATTCACCTTCTGTCTTCATCACATTCACTATCTGTCGTCATCACCTGCACCTGCTCCTCATCACCCTCCTCATCATCACCTGCTCCTCATCATCATAACCGTCACCTGTTGTCCTTGTCTTGATCTGTGTATTTAAGTTCCCCTCTCATCCATTATCATTGTCGGTTATTGTTTGTGCACTAGCACTCTGTTATGTTTGTTTTCATGTTGGAAAATAAAACCTTTGTTATATTTGTACCACACACACACACACACACACACACACACACACACACACACACACACACACACACACACACACCATCATTTATCATGATTTACCATGGCTGATACCAATACCAATATGAGAAAATGACTATTTTAAACAGCGGGGGGCAGTAAAATACCACTTATTGGCTTAACATGCCATTAATTCATATCATTTTCACCTTTTTAACTGTTATAGAGGCAAATTTTGTCCGATCTGTCTGAAAATTTTCATGCTTGTTCAGGGTGATATTTCACACGTTCTGACTTGTTTTTAAGAAGGTCTGAGCATTGATTAAAGAGATATAGGCTTTCGGGGACACTTGGTAAAGGCCAGATTTTGAAGTGAACCTATTATAGCTATCCAAATGAAGTAGTTCAACTTTTTCTGACAATTATTGATCTAGTGAGTCCAGAGAATTGTATTGCACTAGTTTTGAACATTATGATATGAAAATTATATGATCAGAGATGGAAAAGACCATTTACAGCCAATACAGGCAGTTTACCATAGGAAATATATGATTTTAAAGCTTTTTAACAGTTATAGCGCCACCTATCGTCCGATCTCCATAGAATTTTTCATGCTTGTTAATGATGTTATGTCACATAGGCTGACCACTTTTTGTGAAGTTCTGAGTTTTTATTTAGGATTTATAGGCTTTTTAATGTATTTTGACACGCCCATTTTATAAATGACCCTATTAGAGCCATCCAAATGCAAAAGTTCAACTTTTTTTTGATAGTTTTTGATCTAGAGAGTCCAGAGAATTGTCCTAGACTGGTCTGGTTCCGATCGGGCGAAAAACCTAGGACTAGTTCGCAAAAGTAGGTTTTTAACATGTTTGCGAATATTTAATGAACGGTTTGATTGACAGCAATGGTTCTTGAGGCAAAGTTGTTCAGGATGAGGAGATCTATCAAATGATATGCATATTGTGTGGATATTTGTAACACCACGTGATTACAGAGCCATAAAACTCGTTAGCGCCAACTAGTGGCCGATTTCTTTCAAAATTCTTACAGACCTCTAGGGCCTTGAGTCGAACATGCCCATCGAGTTTCGTTCCGATCGGCCTCCGTTAACCTTGTCTAATAGGTGCTCAAATTTCATTGGCCGATGGCGGCCATGTTTTTTGAGATACGCCAATGTCCTCATACACATACATGGCACCTTGGACCAAGACACTGCATACCAATTTTCAAGTCAATCGGACTAACGGTCAGGTGGTTATAGCCTGTTTTATGTTTTTTTCATGTTATAGCGCCACCATGTGGCCAATCGCCGCGGTTTTTTTACTGTGACCTCAGATTGACCTCTTACACATGTGTACCAAGTTTGGTGAAGATACCTCATTTACTTCTGGAGTTATAGCCATTTTAGTAAAATAGGCCCTGCCCACGACGTACGTTTTGGCGCCCCTTAGCGTCCGTGAATCGAAATTTCAACTTTTTTTCGATAGTTTTTGATATTCAGACTCAAGAGAACATTTCTGCACTGGATTGGTTCCGATCGGGCGAAAAACCTAGGACTAGTTCGCAAAAGTAGGTTTTTGACAAAATTCAAAATGGCGGAAAATCTATCATGGCGGAAATGAAATCGGAGATATACGTTTTGTTCGTCAGGCGTCCAGCTTTCCAATGATATAAGACACTTGAGTCTACGACATACGGTCTAGTAGTTATGAGCAGTTTTGCGCTTTTGGTTGCTATAGCGCCACCTATGGGCCAATCGGGGTCATACTTTTATAGGTTCTCCCCAAATTGAGGACTACCATTTGGCCAAGTTTCAAGGTTCCAGCTCTTACGGTTTGGTCTGCACGATGCGTTTAAGGGGAAAATAATAATAATAATAATAATAATAATAAAAATCAGTACAATTACAATAGGGTTTCAGCACTTCGTGCTTGAACCCCTAATTAAAGCTGCAAGCAGCATTTATCGGGGTTCAAGCTATTAAGGCCTTTAAGGGTTTTTAAGCACAAAAGCATCAAAAGTTATCAGGTTTTATTTAGCAAGCATGTAACCACTGACATAATAGATGGAAAAGACCATTTACAGCCAATACAGGCAATGTACCATAGGAAATATATGGTTTTAAAGCTTTTTAACAGTTATAGCGCCACCTATAGTCCGATCTCCATAAAATTTGGCATGCTTGTTAATGATGTTATGTCACATATGCTCACCAATTTTTGTGAGGTTCTGAGTTTTCATTTAGGATTTATAGGCTTTTTAGTGTATTTTGCTACGCCCATTTTATAAATGACCCTATTACAGCCATCCAAATGCAAAAGTTCAACTTTTTTTTGATAGTTTTTGATCTAGAGAGTCCAGAGAATTGTCCTAGACTGGTCTGGTTCCAATCGTGCGAAAAACCTAGGACTAGTTCGCAAAAGTAGGTTTTTAACATGTTTGCGAATATTTAATGAACAGTTTGATTGACAGCAATGGTCCTTGAGGCAAAGTTGTTCAGGATGAGGAGATCTATCAAATGATATGCATATTGTGTGGATATTTGTAACACCACGTGATTACAGAGCTGTAAAACTCGTTAGCGCCAACTAGTGGCCGATTTCTTTCAAAATTGTTACAGACCTCTATGGCCTTGAGTCGAACATGCCCATCGAGTTTCGTTCCGATCGGCCTCCGTTAACCTTGTCTAATAGGTGCTCAAACTTCATTGGCCGATGGCGGCCATGTTTTTCGAGATACGCCAATGTCCTCATACACATACATGGCACCTTGGACCAAGACACTGCATGCCAATTTTCAAGTCAATCGGACTAATGGTCAGGTGGTTATAGCCTGTTTTATGTTTTTTTCATGTTATAGCGCCACCATGTGGCCAATTGCCGCGGTTTTTTTACTGTGACCTCAGATTGACCTCTTACACATGTGTACCAAGTTTGGTGAAGATACCTCATTTATTTCTGGAGTTATAGCCATTTTAGTAAAATAGGCCCCTCCCACAACGTACGTTTTGGCGCCCCTTACCGTCCGTGAGTCGAAATTTCAACTTTTTTTCGATAGTTTTTGATAAACAGACTCTAGAGAACATTTCTGCACTGGTTTGGTTCCGATCGGGCGAAAAACCTAGGACTAGTTCGCAAAAGTATGTTTTTGACAAAATTCAAAATGGCGGAAAATCTATCATGGCGGAAATGAAATCGGAGATATACGTTTTGTTCGTCAGGCATCCAGCTTTCCAATGATATAACACACTTGAGTCTACGTCATACGGTCTAGTAGTTATGAGCAGTTTCGCGCTTTTGGTTGCTATAGCGCCACCTATGGGCCAATCGGGGTCATACTTTGATAGGTTCTCCCCAAATTGAGGACTACCATTTGGCCAAGTTTCAAGGTTCCAGCTCTTACGGTTTGGTCTGCACGATGCGTTTTAGGGGAAAATAATAATAATAATAATAATAATAATAATAAAAATCAGTACAATTACAATAGGGTTTCAGCACTTCGTGCTTGAACCCCTAATAATTAAAGCTGCAAGCAGCATTTATCGGGGTTCAAGCAGTTAAGGCCTTTAAGCACACAAGCATCAAAAGACATTACGTTTTATTTAGCAAGCATTTAACAACTGCCATCATAGATGAAAAAGTCAATTTACAGCCAATACATGCAGTTTGCCATAGGAAATATATGGTTTTAAAGCGTTTTTACAGTTATAGCACCTTTTTGCCTGAGTCTTCTTACAGTCTTGCCTGATCTCCACCACTTTTATTAGTAGTACTCAAAGTGTGCCTATATATATGTGTCAAATTTGTTGTAAATATGTAATTTTGATTAGGAGTTTAGACAATTATATTCAGTGGCGTAACGAGCCAACACCGGGCCCTTAAGTAGGATTATCAAGGCGGGCCCCTTGATGACGCAATTGATGACATTGATGACGCAATGTCCGCGAGTAGGCTACCATGAATAGGGCAGGATATGATCATACACAGCATATAAGAGATGAGATGACTAACAAAATCAGGAGGAGCCTACGCTCACCAAAAAAAAACAACAATAAAAAAACACTGGTGACAGCGCACCATAACACATTGTTAGGCCTAGGTCCAAATACATAAAAAAGATGCTCTCATACATTATAGTGGGATTTTCCGGGCTTTCCTATGTGCAACTGCAAAGTTGTCGATTAGATCAGGATTGTGCGCACGGGCATTCTCAATTGACCCTTCGCAGGGAGTTTGATTGACAGGCGATCTGACTAATCATAATCCGCCATTTTGTCCCACAAAGCAGTCAGGAGAGTTAGTAGATTAACTTTGGAGGATTTAAATTTGAAAAACAAAGTGTACTGACGTCTTAGCACTTTAAAACAACATTCCTTTTATGTTCATTCATGTTTATTTTAATGCTATAAATTAACTAGAAGGAAGAGATGATCGGTTCACGAGCAGCTTTAACTGAGCCTTGAGTCTACAGCGATCTGTCAGACACATTAAACAGTCACAAAACGGTATTTATTGTTTAAATGTCTCTAAAAAATGACTACATTTGAAAGGTGAGACTTTTGGTGCTTTTCCATTACCAGTACCAGCTCAACTCGACTCGACTCAGCCCGGCTCGCTTTTCGCTCCGTTTTCCATTGCAGATAGTACCTCCACAATAGTACCTGGTCGTCATAGCGACGCCGCAGGAAACTGCCGTGACTTAATCTTCTACGCGAGATACATCCGCTGCCACACACAATGGACAATGGAGGAAATCGAGTGTATGCTGTTTTTGGATGTTTTTGTTTTTGCTGTTTTTTATTCAGGATACTCCGTCTGGCGCGTGCAATGATGACGCAGTGAATAGTGACGATTCTCTCTGACCAATCAGCAGTCTGCCGTGTTTTCACGTTACATTTTAGTATCGCCTCAGCTTGCCCCAGCTCGCTTAAAACCTCGCCGGAAGTGGTACGAAAAAAAGTACCTGGAAGCAGGTACAGGTACAACTTTTACACAGTGGAAAACCAAACAAAGCCGAGCCGAGCCGAGCTGGTACTGTGTAGTGGAAAAGTGCCATTTTTTTTATTGTTGTCTCGATCGGACTAACGGCTTTGAAGATAAACACAATTTTTTAAAGCTCTAAATGACACTTACAAAAACCATAAGGCAAAACCTGGCATGTTTGGTATTGTTGGACTCGGCAATGATTCAGGAGTCTTAGGAGGTCACTCCTGTGAAAAAACACTGGCTTGAAACTTCTAAGGCTCCTTCAAGGCATTGTGCCAATGACATATACTGAGTTTTTTGAGATACACTAATGTTCTCATAGACTATCATGGCACCCTGGACAAAGACACTGCGTGCCAATTTTCAGTAGACTAACATTTGGGTGCGCTTATAGCTATTTTCATGATTTTTTTCCACTGTTATAGCGCCACCAAGTGGCCAATTGTCACGATTTTTTTCATGTCAACTCAGATTGAGCTTATGAACATGTGTCCCAAGTTTAGCAAAAATATCTCTTTCCGCTCACAAGTTATACCCATTTTATAGTGCCACCAAGTGGCCAATTGTCATGATTTTTTTTTCACATGACCTCAGAATGAGCTCATGAACATGTGTCCCAAGTTTTGCGAAAATCTCTTTCCGTTCACAAGTTATAACTGTTTTGTAGTGCCACCAAGTGGCCAATTGTTGCGATTTTTTTCAAGTGATCTCAGGTTGAGCTCAGGAAGATGTACCCCAAGTTTAGCAAAAAAATTCCTTCCCGTTCACAATTTATAACCGTTTTAGTAAAAGTGGCCCTGGTGCCATCAAATATTTTGGTTCCCCTTATCGACCGTTAATTGAAATTTAGAATTGTTTGGATGATTATTGATTGTCAGACTCCAGAGAATATTCTTGCAGTGGTTTGGTTCCGATCGGGCCAAAAACATAGGAGAAGTTCGCAAAAATAGGTTTTTCCAAAAAATGCAATTTACTCGAAATTGGCGCCTGAAGGGTGAGCAAATCGGAGATAGCCATTTTGTCCGCCTTGAGCCAAGGATTCCAACGATATAAGACACCTGATCCTGGGACAAACGGTCTAAGAGTTATGAGCGATTTTCAACTTTTGGTTGCTGTAGCGCCACCTATGGGCCAATCGGGGTCATACTCTGATAGGTTGTCCCCAAATTGAGGCCTACCATCTGGCCAGGTTTCAAGTCTCTAGGCCTTACGGTTTGTCCTGCACGATGCGTTTTACGAATCCTTACAATTACAATAGGGTTTCAGCATTTCATGCTTGAACCCCTAATAAGAATGAAGGCTTTTTGCCAGTTATAGCGCCACCTATGGTCCGATCTCCATGAAACTCTGCATGCTTCCTCACCGTGTTCTGACACATATGCTCATCAATTTTGGTGAAGTTCTGAGTTTTCCTTTGGGATTTATAGGCTTTTGAGTGTATTTTGCCACGCCCCTTTTCTAAATGACCCTGTTACAGCCACCCAAATGCAAAAGTTCAACTTTTTTTTGATAATTATTGATCTAGAGAGTCCAGAGAATTGTCCCAGACTGGTTTGGTTCCGATCGGGCGAAAAACCAGGGACTAGTTCGCAAAAGTAGGTTTTGGACAAAATTCGACATAGCAGAAATTTTTCCCTGCCTCCATCCAAATCGGAGATAGCCATTTTGTCCGCCTTGAGCCAAGGATTCCAACGGTATAAGACACTTGATCCTGGGACAAACGGTCTAAGAGTTATGAGCGATTTTGAACTTTTGGTTGCTGTAGCGCCACCTATGGGCCAATCGGGGTCATACTCTGATAGGTTGTCCCCAAATTGAGGCCTACCATCTGGCCAGGTTTCAAGTCTCTAGGCCTTACGGTTTGTCCTGCACGATGCGTTTTACAAATCCTCACAATTACAATAGGGTTTCAGCATTTCATGCTTGAACCCCTAATAAGAATGAAGGCTTTTTGCCAGTTATAGCGCCACCTATGGTCCGATCTCCATGAAACTCTGCATGCTTCCTCCCCATGCTCGGACACATATGCTCGTCAATTTTGGTGAAGTTCTGAGTTTTCATTTGGGATTTATAGGCTTTTTAGTGTATTTTGCCACGCCCCTTTTCTAAATGACCCTGTTACAGCCACCCAAATGCAAAAGTTCAACTTTTTTCCGATAATTATTGATCTAGAGAGTCCAGAGAATTGTCCTAGACTGGTTTGGTTCCGATCGGGCGAAAAACCAGGGACTAGTTCGCAAAAGTAGGTTTTGGACAAAATTCGACATAGCAGAAATTTTTCCCTGCCTCCATCCAAATCGGAGATAGCCATTTTGTCCGCCTTGAGCCAAGGATTCCAACGATATAAGACACTTGATCCTGGGACAAACGGTCTAAGAGTTATGAGCGATTTTGAACTTTTGGTTGCTGTAGCGCCACCTATGGGCCAATCGGGGTCATACTCTGATAGGTTGTCCCCAAATTGAGGCCTACCATCTGGCCAGGTTTCAAGTCTCTAGGCCTTACGGTTTGTCCTGCACGATGCGTTTTACAAATCCTCACAATTACAATAGGGTTTCAGCATTTCATGCTTGAACCCCTAAAAATCAGGGCAATTACAATAGGGTTTCAGCACTTCGTGCTTGAACCCCTAATTAAAGCTGCAAGCAGCATTTATCGGGGTTCAAGCAGTTAAGGCCTTTAAGGCATTTAAGCATTTAAGACATTAAGATTTATTTAGAAAGCTTTTAACCACTGAAATAATAGATTGAAAAGTCCATTTACAGCCAATACATGCAATTTACCATAGGAAATATATGGTTTTAAATCTGTTTAACAGTTATAGCGCCACCTATTGTCCGATCTCCATAAAATTTGGCATGCTTGTTAATGATGTTATTTTACATAAGTTCACCAATTTTTGTGAAGTTCTGAGTTTTTATTTAGGATTTATAGGCTTTTTAATGTATTTTGCCACGCCCATTTTATAAATGACCCTATTACAGCCACCCAAATGCAAAAGTTCAACTTTTTTTCAATAATTATTGATCTAGAGAGTCCAGAGAATTGTCCTAGACTGGTTTGGTTCCGATCGGCCGAAAAACCAGGGACTAGTTCGCAAAAGTAGGTTTTTAACATAATTATTAATATTTCATGAACGGTTTGATTGACAGCAATGGTTCTTGAGGCAAAGTTGTTCATCATGAGGAGATCTATCAAAGGATATGCTTATTGTGTTGATGTGTGCAAAGCCACGTGATTACAGAGGGCGTAAACCTCGTTAGCGCCAACTAGTGGCCGATTTCTTTCAAAATTCTTACAGACCTCTAGGGCCATGAGTCGAACATGCCCATTGAGTTTCGTTCTGATCGGCCTCCGTTAACCTTGCCTTATAGGTGCTCAAATTTTATTGGCCGACGGCAGCCATGTTTTTTGAGATACGCCAATGTCCTCATAGACATACATGGGGCCTTGGACCAAGACACTGCATACCAATTTTTAAGTCAATCGGACTAACGGTCAGGTGATCATAACCCTTTTTATGTTTTTTTAATGTTATAGCGCCACCTAGTGCTCAATCATCGCGATTTTTTTACTGTGACCTCATATTGAGCTCTTACATAAGTGTACCGAGTTTGGTGAAGATAACTCATTTATTTCTCGAGTTATAGCCGTTTTAGTAAAATAGGCTCATCCTACAACGTACGTTTTGGCGCCCCCTATCGTCCGTGAATCGAAATATCAACTTTTTTTCGATAATTATTGATAATCAGGCTCCAGAGAACATTTCTGCACTGGTTTGGTTCCAATCGGACGAAAAACCTAGGACTAGTTCGCAAAAGTAGGTTTTTGAGAAAATTCAAAATGGCGGAAAATTTTCCCAGGCGGAAATGAAATCGGAGATATACGTTTTGACCGTCTTGAGCCAAGGATTACAGTGATATAAGACACTTGATTCTATGACAAACCGTCTAGGAGTTATGGCTGATTTCATACTTTTGCTTGCTATAGCGCCACCTATTGGCCAATCGGGGTCATACTTTGATAGGTTCTCCCCAAATTGAGGACTACCATTTGGCTGAGTTTCAAGTCTCCAGCATTTACGGTTTGGGCTGCACGATGCGTTTTAGGGGAAAATAATAATAATAATTAAAGCTGCAAGCAGCATTTAGCGGGGTTCAAGCATTTAGGGTCTTTAAGCACATAAGGCAGTTTAGTGAGTTGTCTGAGTTTTTGTTTAGGATTTACAGGCTTTTGAGTGTTTTTTGCCATAACCATTTTCTAAATGATCCTGTTATGGCTACCCAATGGGTAAAGTTTAAGTTTTTTATATAATTATTGATCTAGAGCTTCCAGAAAATTGTACTGCACTGGTATATTTCCGATCGGGCTAAAAACCGATGGCGGCATAGACATACATGGCACCTTGGACCAAGACACTGCATGCCAATTTTAAAGTCAATCGAACTAATGGTCAGGTGGTTATAGCCCTTTTCCTGTTTTTGTGATTATATGGCCTGATCTCCATTTTAAATAATTATTTTAAAGGTGCTGTAGAATGCATTGATATATTTTAAATTGTTCTCTGATATCTCTGAAACAGAAATGTCTTCAACAGTCAAGTAGTGGATAAAATCACTAATGTTACTTTCTGCTTGCGGTAGGGGTTGTAATGGAAATATAACATTAGTTGGAACTGCCCCCTTCTTCAGTATCAAACAATGAGCGAAACCTGCTTGATATTGTCCCACTCCCAGGTTAGAAAAACTGTCTGTGGTAAAATGGGCAGAGCAAACTAACAGCTTTGAATTAAAATGGTGAGGTATCCTGTTGTAAACATCAACCATGCCTGTTGACAGTTTTGTGGGAAGGGAATGAAAAGTTCTCAAATCTGCAGCACAGCCTCGAACATAACATTTATATCCATGATCTGCCATTTTCACTATTGTCCTTGCTTGCTTCTTCACAATACCTGCAGATCTTCTGATGATTCAGCTGTGCAGGTCCACGTTAACACTGCCTGGCCTAGAACATGGGCTGGTATATGCAAATTTGGGGGGTATAAATATTAATGATCCTGACTCCAACGTCACAGTCAGTGTTATGCTGGGATTCACTCATTTTTCAGCGGTCTTTTGCAAACAGGAGATTTACACATGAAGGAGGAAACAATGGTGTTTGAGGCTCACGGTATGTCAGTTCCATGTCCAGAACTCTTATCATTCAACTATGCCAAGATAAATACAGTTTTCAATTGTATGGCACCTTTAAAATAGATGATTAGTAATATAATGCTTACTTGTAGTCTGAAATGGCTTTAACAAAAGAAGAAAAATAGTCTTAGATTTCTGTTCACTCTAATCATGTACAAATAAAGTAGCACATTAAGATTACATTTATTTGAATGCATTAGTGAGTGTGTGATTGTGCTGTGTGTGCAGCGTATCAATACTAAAAGTGAAGGTGTAGTTGATATCTTTGGTGATAATATCTGTAGTAATCATAAAAAAATCAATTAAGAAATAAAGAATTAAAATTACAAATAATATTCTATTAAGATATGAGTTACAATAACATGATTTGCAATAGTAATAATATCAATAATATATGCACAATACACACAGATTAGACTATCAGGTCTGTGTCTTACAAAAACATTAGTATTGCAGCCAATGTGAGTCTGTGGGATTTATAAACAGACAAAATATGATTTGAAATGTTATTTTAATGATTTTATTAAGTTTAAACAATATTTCAAATGGAAAAAAAAATGAAAAATAATATTTTAGTGAGCAGAATGAAATATAAATGAAAACAATAATACTTAAACAATAATACTTAATACACTAACCATGCTTGAACACACACATGCACACACATTTTGTTGTAGATGTAGATATTTAAAATAAAAGATAGGTAACAAAATGATAATTGCAAATCTCCTCTGTATAACACCATTTTCAGATTGAGGGGCAGAATTGTTCAAACTGAGAGCTCAGTACAAATGAAGTGATAAACTTTGACAAAACATGATTGTGTTATAATAGGTGATTTTCATGCAAGTAATTATATACTTTATACAAAAATTAATGCAAAAGCACAGGTGAAAATATTTTATTAAGTAGAATGTCCTGCAGAGGGCAGTAGAAGACCACTAATTGACTCACTTTCATTTGAAAGACTTTTTTATCCACCAGTAAAACAAAGCAGTTTCTCCATGTTCTTTCCATTAAGCATGCTTACACACACAGACACACACAGACACACACAAACACATCCACACACACATCCACACACACACACACACACACACACACACACACACAAGATACATATGTTTTCCATGTTTTTAGGATGTGATATTGTGAAAATATCTTTTAATGGTCTAACCATTTCACATATTTCTTTGTGATCTGTATTACCAGTCCGTAATAATAATAATAATAATAATAATATTTAATTGTCTATAGGCATTTCTTTATCTAATAATATAAAACTTCATAATAATCATAATAAAAAATTAAAAAATAAAATATATACAAATATCATAATAAAATAAAAAACATCATAATAAAAAAGATTGCTTTTTAAAGCATTTGTTTGTTTCCCAATACTGAAAGCGAATAAAAAGATCATGTGTAATCCTGCTGCTCCCTCCAGTGGACAACAGTGGTGTGTTTCTAGTGGTGCAACAGTTGAAGTGATTGATTGAATTAATGAATGAATGAATGGGAATTTGGTTTATCACTTTTATCTCCGGAACCAAAAGGCGAAAAATTCTGAAACTCAGAGCATAGATAGTGCTTGAGGAGTCTTGTTGAATGAGACCATCGCGGTGTTTTTGGGCGATTGGGACCGGGAGTTCTGATCGTTCAAAGGCATATATTTCAGGGCTTTTATCTCTGGAAGGCCCGAGGCCCGCGACGATACGTTTCGATCAAGAGAGGTCCTTACCATCAAAATTTGAGCGTGCAGCGTCTTTCCGTTTTCGAGTTATGAGTGAATTTGTACTGGGGGGGCGTGGCCTAAATGGCGGCCTCCGTTTTTACTTTCGTTTCAGGATTCCATTCCTTAATTTGACAGAATTGTCAATAGTAATACTTCAATAGATGAGTTTTGACAAAATGTGATTGTAAATGTTAAAATAATGATTTTATAAAGTCTAAATATGAATTATATAACAATATTAGGGAGTAGTATGATGAAATGACAGCAGGGGGCAGTACAATACCACTTATTGACTTAATATGCCATGTTATATCATTTTTACCTTTTTAACTGTTATAGAGGCAAATTTTGTCCGATCTGTCTGAAATTTTTCATGCTTCTTAAGAGCAGAACTTCTTAAGTTCTGACTTGTTTTTATTAAAGAGATATAGGCTTTCGGGGACACTTGGTAAAGGCCACATTTTGAAGTGAACCTATTATAGCTAACCAAATGAAGTAGTTCAACTTTTTCTGACAATTATTGATCTAGTGAGTACAGAGAATTGTATTGCACTAGTTTTGAACATTATGATATGAAAATTATATGATCAGAGATTTACAGACCATTTTACAGATCAGACCATTTACAGCCAATACAGGCAGTTTACCATAGGAAACATATGGTTTTAAAGCCTTTTAACTGTTATAGCGCCACATTTGGTCCGATCTCCAAAAAATTTTGCATGCTTGTTAATGATGATATGTCACATATGCTCACCAATTTTTGTGAAGTTCTGAGTTTTCATTTAGGATTTATAGGCTTTTGAGTGTATTTTGCAACGCCCATTTTATAAATGACCCTATTACAGCCACTCAAATGCAAAAGTTCAACTTTTTTTTGATAATTATTGATCTAGAGAGTCCAGAGAATTGTCCTAGACTGGTCTGGTTCAGATCGGGCGAAAAACCTAGGACTAGTTCGCAAAAGTAGGTTTTTAACATGTTTGCGAATATTTAATGAACGGTTTGATTGACAGCAATGGTTATAGAGGCAAAGTTGTTCAGCATGAGCAGATCTATCAAATGATATGCATTTTGTGACAATAAGTGTAACACCATGTGATTACAGAGCCATAAAACTCGTTAGCGCCAACTAGTGGCCGATTTCTTTCAAAATTTTTACAGACCTCTAGGGCCATGAGTCGAACATGCCCATCGAGTTTCGTTCCGATCGGCCTCCGTTAACCTTGTCTAATAGGTGCTCAACTTCATTGGCCAATGGCGGCCATGTTTTTTGAGATACGTCAATGTCCTCATAGACATACATGGCACCTTGGACCAAGACACTGCATACCAATTTTCAAGTCAATCAGACTAACGGTCAGGTGGTTATAGCCCTTTTCATGTTTTTTTCATGTTATAGCGCCACCTAGTGTTCAATCGTCGCTATTTTGTTACTGTGACCCCAGATTGAAATCCTACATATGTGTACCCAGTTTGGTGAAGCTATCTCATTTACTTTTTGAGTTATAGCCATTTTAGTAAAATAGGCTCCTCCCACAACGTTCATTTTGAGCCCCCTAGCGACTTTGAATCGAAATATCGACGTTATTTCGATAATTATTGATCTTCAGACTCCAGAGAACATTTCTGCACTGGTTTGGTTCCGATCGGACGAAAAACCACGGACTAGTTCGCAAAAGTAGATTTTTGACAAAATTCAAAATGGCGGAAAATCTATCATGACGGAAATGAAATCGGAGATATACGTTTTGTTCGTCAGGCGTCCAGCTTTCCAATGATATAAGACACTTGAGTCTACGACATACGGTCTAGGAGTTATGAGCAGTTTCGCGCTTTTGGTTGCTATAGCGCCACCTATAGGCCAATCGGGGTCATACTCTCTGAACCTTTCCTCGATTTTTGTACTACCATCTGACAAAGTTTCAAGTCTCCATCACTTACGGTTTGGGCTGCACGATGCGTTTTAGCGGAGAAGAATAATAATAATAATAATAATTAAAGCTGCAAGCAGCATTTATCGGGGTTCAAGCAGTTAAGGCCTTTAAGGCATTTAAGCACAAAAGCATCAAAAGTTATTAAGATTTATTTAGCAAGCATATAACCACTGACATAATAGATGGAAAAGACCATTTACAGCCAATACAGACAGTTTACCATGGGATATATATGGTTTTAAAGCTTTTTAACAGTTATAGCGCCACCTATGGTCAGATCTCCATAAAATTGTTTACTGTGACTTCAAATTGAACCCATACACATGTGTACTGAGTTTGGTGAAGATATCTCATTTTGAAGATATCTCATTTACTTCTTGAGTTATAGCCATTTTAGTAAAATAGGATCCTCCCACAACAATTTACCACATTCTAGTATTATTTACTGTGATTCTAGCATGATTTGCCATATTCTAGCATGATTTACCATGATATACTACATTCTAGTATGATTTAACATTGTTTACTGTGATTCTAGCATGGTTTACCATAGTTTATTATGATTTATCATAGTTTATCATGATTTATCATAGTTTACCATGATTTACCCTGTTCTAGCGTAGTTTACCATGATTTACCATGTTCTAGCATGATTTACCATGATATACCACATTCTAACATGATTTACCATAGTTTATCCTGATTTATCATGGCTTACCATGATTTATCCTGTTCTTGTCATGATCCTGGTTCTGTCCTTCTCTTTTTCTTTCCTTTGTCTCCCTCTGCTGGCTGTTTTACGTCTCACTACCTCCTCTCTCACACATTTACGCACACACTCATTAACGCATCACCTCATCTCTATCAGCTGGTTCTCATTCACATCCCTCTTACACACCTGTTCTCAATCTTTCTCTTTTGTCTTCGCTATATCTAGCTTTCTCTTTCTTGTTTGTGTTGTCGGATTATTGTTTGACTGTGATGCACGTCGATTGTTATAGCTCTGAAAAGAAACCTAAGTCCTGTCCTGTCCAGTCCTGTCGGGTCCTGCTGTTAACTGTGCAACTGTTATCATTTGCTGTGAGTTACCTATTCTGTGCTGTACCCAGTGTTCTCCATGGAGAATAGCAGAGGGTTCCACTGCTCACCTGCTTCCCAGTCCTCGCTGCCCAGGAGTGGCCAGATCGACAGTATCCTCAGTTTCTTCATTCAATGAGTTGATCTACAGCATCCTCTGTTTATTCATATTCTGAGAGAAGCAACGAACTAAGTCTTTGTTTCATTGTCTGAGAAGTGACTTTCTGTTATCAGCCTGCACGGCGTTATCTTGTTTCAATTAAAAGAGAACATTACCTGCTTTTCGTCTCTGGACCTCTCTCTGTTTTATCACAGTTCTAGCATAGTTTACCATGATTTACCATGTTCTAGCATGAAGTACCATGATATGCCATGTTCTAGAATGATGTACCAGGATTGTAGTGTGATTTACCTTGATACACCACATTCTAGTATTATTTATTATGATTTACCATGTTTTAAGTGTGATTTACCATGATTTACCACATTGCTAGCAATTATGTGAAGTATCAGTAAAAATGAAGTGATAAACTCTGACAAAATATGTTTGTGCTACAATAGTAATTGTTATATAAGTGATTTTTTGTGTTTTATTGTTATATAAGTGATTTTTAGTGTCTAATGAATGCAAAAGCATATGTGAGTAGACTTCATTAATGAGTAGAATGGCCAGCAGAGGGCAGTAGAAGACCACATATTGGCTCACTTTCACTTTAAACTTCTTGATTTTCACCATTTTTCTGCACTAAAGCAAACCAGTTTTTCCATTTTAACTCCATAATGCATGTTTACATACACACACACACACACACACACACACACACACACACACACACACAAAGACAAATGTTGTTGTTGTTTTTTCAATGCTATTGGGATATGTCATTATGAAAATATATTTGAGTGGTCTATAAACATTTCACAAAGTCTTTGCAAGCTATTAATCAGATGATTCAGAATTTATTCAGAAACCTAAGACTACACACACACATTATGTTGTAGATACAGACATTTGAACTGTATGATGTGATCAAACTGTCAATACTAATACTTTAACAGATGGATTTTGACTAAATGTAATTGTAAATGTTAAAATAGTGATTTTATAAAGTCTAAATATAAATTATAGAACAATATGACAAAATGACTATTTTGAACAGCAGGGGGCAGTAAAATACCACTTATTGGCTTAACATGCCATTATAATCATATCATTTTCACCTTTTCAACTGTTATAGAGGCAAATTTTGTCAGATCTGTCTGAAAATTTTCATGCATGTTCAGAGTGATATTTCACATGTTCTGACTTGTTTTTATGAAGGTTTGAACATTCATTAAAGAGATATAGGCTTTCGGGGACACTTGGTAAAGGCTACATTTTGAAGTGAACCTATTATAGCTATCCAAATGAAGTAGTTCAACTTTTTCTGACAATTATTGATCTAGTGAGTCCAGAGAATTCTATTGCACTAGTTTTGAACATTATGATATGAAAATTATATGATCAGAGATGGAAAAGACCATTTACAGCCAATACAGGCAGTTTACCATAGGAAATATATGGTTTTAAAGCCTTTTAACTGTTATAGCGCCACCTTTGGTCCAATCTCCATAAAATTGTGCATGCTTGTTTGTGATGTTATGTCACATATGCTCACCAATTTTTGTGAAGTTCTGAGTTTTCATTTAGGATTTATAGGCTTTTTAGTGTATTTTGCCACGCCCATTTTATAAATGACCCTATTACAGCCATACAAATACAAAAGTTCAACTTTTTTTTGATAATTATTGATCTAGAGAGTCCAGCGAATTGTCCTAGACTGGTCTGGTTCCGATCGGGCGAAAAACCAGGGACTAGTTCGCAAAAGTAGGTTTTGAACATATTCATGAATATTTAATGAACTGTTTGATTGACAGCAATGGTTCTAGAGGCAAAGTTGTTCAGCATGAGCAGATCTATCAAATGATATGCATTTTGTGATAATATGTGTAACACCACGTGATTACAGAGCCATAAAACTCGTTAGCGCCAACTAGTGGCCAATTTCTTTTAAAATTCTTACAGACCTCCAGGGCCATGAGTCGAACATGCCCATCGAGTTTCGTTCCGATCGGCCTCCGTTAACCTTGTCTAATAGGTGCTCAACTTCATTGGCCAATGGCGGCCATGTTTTTTGAGATACGCCAATGTCCTCATAGACATACATGGCACCTTGGACCAAGACACTGCATACCAATTTTCAAGTCAATCGGACTAACGGTCAGGTGGTTATAGCCCTTTTCATGTTTTTTTCATATTATAGCGCCACCTAGTGTTCAATCGCCGCGATTTTTTTACTGTGACCCCAGACTGAACCCATACACATGTGTACCGAGTTTGGTGAAGATATCTTATTTACTTTTTAAGTTATAGCCATTTTAGTAAAATAGGCTCCTCCCACAATGTTTATTTTGCACCCCCTAGCGACCAGGAATCGAAATTTCAACTTTTTTTCGATAATTATTTATCTTCAGACTCCAGAGAACATTTCTGCACTGGTTTGGTTCCGATCGGACAAAAAACCACGGACTAGTTCGCAAAAGTAGATTTTCGACAAAATTCAAAATGGCGGAAAATCTATCATGACGGAAATGAAATCGGAGATATACGTTTTGTTCGTCGGGCTTCCAGCTTTCCAATGATATAAGACACTTGAGTCTACGACATACGGTCTAGGAGTTATGAGCTGTTTTGCGCTTTTGGTCGCTATAGCGCCACCTATGGGCCAATCGGGGTCATAATCTCTGAACCTCTCCTCGATTTTTGTACTACCATCTGGCAAAGTTTCAATGCTCTAGCCCTTACGGTTTGGGCTGCACGATGCGTTTTACGGCAGAAGAATAATAATAATAATAATAATAATAATAATAATTAAAGCTGCAAGCAGCATTTATCGGGGTTCAAGCATTTAAGGCCTTTAAGCACATAAGCATTTAAGACATTAAGATTTATTTAGAAAGCTTTTAACCACTGAAATAATAGATTGAAAAGTCCATTTACAGCCAATACAGGCAATTTACCATAGGAAATATGTGGTTTTAAAGCTTTTTAACAGTTATAGTGCCACCTTTGGTCCGATGTCCATAAAATTTGGCATGCTTGTTAATGATGTTATGTGACATATGCTCACCAATTTTTGTGAAGTTTTGAGTTTTCATTTAGGATTTATAGGCTTTTTAGTGAATTTTGCCACGCCCATTTTATAAATGACCCTATTACAGCCATCCAAATGCAAAAGTTCAACTTTTTTTTGATAATTATTGATCTAGAGAGTTCAGAGAATTGTCCTAGACTGGTTTGGTTCCGATCGGGCGGAAAACCAGGGACTAGTTCGCAAAAGTAGGTTTTGAACATGTTTGCGAATATTAAATGAACGGTTTGATTGACAGCAATGGTTCTTGAGGCAAAGTTGTTCAGTATGAGGAGATCTATCAACTGATATGCATATTGTGTGGATGTATGCAACACCACGTGATTACAGAGCCGAAAAAACTCGTTAGCGCCAACTAGTGGCCGATTTCTTTCAAAATTCTTACAGACCTCTTGGGCCATGAGTCGAACATGCCCATCGAGTTTCGTTCCGATCAGCCTCCGTTAATCTTGTCTAATAGGTGCTCAAACTTCATTGGCCGATGGCGGCCATGTTTTTTGAGATATGTCAATGTCCTCATAGGCATACATGGCACCTTGGACCAAGACACTGGATACCAATTTTCAAGTCAATCGGACAAACGGTCAGGTGGTTATAGCCCTTTTCATGTTTTTTTCAAGTTATAGCGCCACCTACTGTTCAATCGTCGCGATTTTTTTACTGTGACCTCAAATTGAACTATTATACATGTGTACCGAGTTTGGTGAAGATACCTCATTTTTTTCTCGAGTTATAGCCGTTTTAGTAAAATAAGCTCCTCCCACAACGTACGTTTTGGCGCCCCCTAGCGACCGTGAATCGAAATTTCAACTTTTTTTCGATAATTATTGATATTCAGACTCCAGAGAACATTTCTGCACTGGTTTGGTTCCAATC
This sequence comes from Abramis brama, assembly GCF_963993115.1. Lineage (NCBI taxonomy): Eukaryota > Metazoa > Chordata > Actinopteri > Cypriniformes > Leuciscidae > Abramis > Abramis brama. The sequence continues at coordinate 23,140,058 of NC_139976.1, forward strand.
GGACGAAAAACCTAGGACTAGTTCGCAAAAGTAGGTTTTTGAGAAAATTCAAAATGGCGGAAAATTTTCCCAGGCGGAAATGAAATCGGAGATATACGTTTTGACCGTCTTGAGCCAAGGATTACAGTGATATAAGACACTTGATTCTATGACAAACCGTCTAGGAGTTATGGCTGATTTCATACTTTTGCTTGCTATAGCGCCACCTATTGACCAATCGGGGTCATACTTTGATAGGTTCTCCCCAAATTGAGGACTACCATTTGGCTGAGTTTCAAGTCTCCAGCATTTACGGTTTGGGCTGCACGATGCGTTTTAGGGGAAAATAATAATAATAAAAATCAGAGCAATTACAATAGGGTTTCAGCACTTCGTGCTTGAACCCCTAATAAAAATCAGTACAATTACAATAGGGTTTCAGCACTTCGTGCTTGAACCCCTAATAATAAAAATCAGCACAATTACAATAGGGTTTCAGCACTTCGTGCTTGAACCCCTAATTAAAGCTGCAAGCAGCATTTATCGGGGTTCAAGCATTTAAGGCCTTTAAGCACATAAGCATTTAAGACATTAAGATTTATTTAGAAAGCTTTTAACCACTGAAAAAATAGATGGAAAAGTCCATTTACAGCCAATACAGGAAATTTACCATAGGAAATATATGGTTTTCAAAGCTTTTTAACAGTTATAGCGCCACCTATGGTCCGATCTCCATAAAAATTTCCATGCTTCTTTAGCATGTTATTTCACATATGCCCATCAATTTTTGTGAAGTTCTGAGTTTTTATTTAGGCTTTATAGACGTTTGAGTGTATTTGGACACGCCTATTTTATAAATGATCCTCTTATAGCCAACCAAAAGCAAAATTTTTACTTTTTTTTGATAATTATTGATCTAGAGAGTCCAGAGAATTGTCCTAGACTGGTCTGGTTCCGATCGGGCGAAAAACCAGGGACTAGTTCGCAAAAGTAGGTTTTTAACATATTCGTGAATAATTAATAAACTGTTTGATTGACAGCAATGGTTCTAGAGGCAAAGTTGTTCAGCATGAGCAGGTCTATCAAATGATATGCATTTTGTGATGATAAGTGTAACACCACGTGATTACAGAGCCATAAAACTCGTTAGCGCCAACTAGTGGCCGATTTCTTTCAAAATTCTTACAGACCTCTAGGGCCATGAGTCGAACATGCCCACCGAGTTTTGTTCCGATCGGCCTCCATTAACCTTGTCTAATAGGTGCTCAAACTTCATTGGCCGATGGCGGCCATGTTTTTTGAGATACACCAATGTCCTCATAGATATACATGACAGCTTGGACCAAGACACTGCATACCAATTTTCAAGTCAATCGGACTAACGGTCAGGTGGTTACAGCCTGATTTATGTTTTTTTAATGTTATAGCGCCACCATGTGGCCAATCGCCGCAATCTTTTTACTGTGACCTCAGATTGACCTCTTACACATGTGTACCGAGTTTGGTGAAGATACCTCATTTACTTCTGGAGTTATAGCCATTTTAGTAAAATAGGCCCCTCCCACAACGTACGTTTTGGCGCCCCGTAGCGTCCGTGAATCGAAATTTCAACTTTTTTTCGATAATTATTGATATTCAGACTCCAGAGAACATTTCTGTACTGGTTTGGTTCCGATCGGGCGAAAAACCTAGGACTAGTTCGCAAAAGTAGGTTTTTGGCAAAATTCAAAATGGCGGAAAATCTATCATGGCGGAAATGAAATCGGAGATATACGTTTTGTTCGTCAGGCATCCAGCTTTCCAATGATATAAGACACTTGAGTCTACGACATACGGTCTAGGAGTTCTGAGCAGTTTCGCGCTTTTGGTTGCTGTAGCGCCACCTATGGGCCGATTTGGCTAAGTCCGTGTATCTGAGTAGCGAGCAATACTACTACCATTTGACCAAGTATCACGTCTCTAGGCCTCACGGTTTTGGCTGCACGATGCGTTTTAGGGAAGAATAATAATAATAATTAAAGCTGCAAGCAGCATTTATCGGGGTTCAAGCAGTTAAGGCCTTTAAGGCATTTAAGCACAAAAGCATCAAAAGTTATTAAGATTTATTTAGCAAGCATGTAACCACTGACATAATAGATGGAAAAGACCATTTACAGCCAATACAGGCAATTTGCCATGGGATATATATGGTTTTAAAGCTTTTTAACAGTTATAGCGCCACCTATGGTCCGATCTCCATAAAATTGTTTACTGTGACCTCAAATTGAACCCATACACATGTGTACTGAGTTTGGTGAAGATATCTCATTTACTTCTTGAGTTTTAGCCATTTGAGTAAAATAGGCTCCTCCCACAACGATTTGCCACATTCTAGAATTATTTAATATGATTCTAGCATGATTTACTATCATATACCATGTTCCAGAATGATTTATTAGGATTCTAGCATGATTTACCTTGATACACCTCATTTCAGTATTATTTACTATGATTTACAATGTTTCTAGCATGATTAACCACATTACTAGCAATTATGTGAAGTGTCAGTGCAAATGAGGTGATGAACACTGACAAAATATTATTGTGTTATAATAGTTAGTTATATACGTGATTTTTAGTGTGTGTCCAAGTATGAATGCAAAAGCACATGTAAAATATTTCATTATTAAGTAGAATGGCCAGCAGAGGGCACTAGAAGACCACTTATTGGCTCACTTTCACTTTAAACCAGTTTTCTGCACTAAAGCAAACCAGTTTTTCCATGTTAACTCAATGCATGCTTACACACACACACACACACACACACACACAGCATAGTTAACCATGATTTACCATGATATACCACGTTCTAGTATTATTTACCAGGAGATAAACGACAATCTAGTATTATTTACTTTGATTTACCATGTTTCTAGCCTGATTTATCACATTACTAGCAATTATTTGAAGTGTCAATGCAAATAAAGTGATTAACACTGACAAAATATGATTGTGTTATAATAGTTATTGCTATATATTTTTAGTGTGTATTCAAGTATAAATGCAAGCACATGTGGAAATATTTAATTAATAAGTAGAATGGCCAGCAGAGGGCACTAGAAGACCACTTATTGGCTCACTTTCACTTTAAACCTCATGATTTTGACCAGTTTTCTGCACTAAAGCAAACCAGTGTTTCCATGTTAACTCAATAATGCATACTTGCTACATATGCTACACACAATAATGCCACACACACACACACACACACACACACACACACACACACACACACACACACACACACACACACACACACACACACACACACACACACACATGTTTCAGTGATATTGGTGTCACATTCACCTTCATCACATTCACCTTCTGTCTTCATCACATTCACCATCTGTCGTCATCACCTGCACCTGCTCCTCATCACCCTCCTCATCATCACCTGCTCCTCATCATCATAACCGTCACCTGTTGTCCTTGTCTTGATCTGTGTATTTAAGTTCCCCTCTCATCCATTATCATTGTCGGTTATTGTTTGTGCACTAGCACTCTGTTATGTTTGTTTTCATGTTGGAAAATAAAACCTTTGTTATATTTGTACCACACACACACACACACACACACACACACACACACACACACACACCATCATTTATCATGATTTACCATGGCTGATACCAATACCAATATGAGAAAATGACTATTTTAAACAGCAGGGGGCAGTAAAATACCACTTATTGGCTTAACATGCCATTAATTCATATCATTTTCACCTTTTTAACTGTTATAGAGGCAAATATTGTCCGATCTTTCTGAAAATTTTCGTGCTTGTTCAGGGTGATATTTCACACGTTCTGACTTGTTTTTAAGAAGGTCTGAGCATTGATTAAAGAGATATAGGCTTTCGGGGACACTTGGTAAAGGCCAGATTTTGAAGTGAACCTATTATAGCTATCCAAATTAAGTAGTTCAACTTTTTCTGACAATTATTGATCTAGTGAGTCCAGAGAATTGTATTGCACTAGTTTTGAACATTATGATATGAAAATTATATGATCAGAGATGGAAAAGACCATTTACAGCCAATACAGGCAGTTTACCATAGGAAATATATGATTTTAAAGCTTTTTAACAGTTATAGCGCCACCTATCGTCCGATCTCCATAGAATTTTTCATGCTTGTTAATGATGTTATGTCACATATGCTGACCAATTTTTGTGAAGTTCTGAGTTTTTATTTAGGATTTATAGGCTTTTTAATGTATTTTGACACGCCCATTTTATAAATTACCCTATTACAGCCATCCAAATGCAAAAGTTCAACTTTTTTTTGATAATTATTGATCTAGAGAGTCCAGAGAATTGTCCTAGACTGGTCTGGTTCCGATCGGGCAAAAAACCTAGGACTAGTTCGCAAAAGTAGGTTTTTAACATATTAATGAATAATTAATGAACAGTTTGATTGACAGCAATGGTTCTTGAGGCAAAGTTGTTCAGGATGAGGAGATCTATCAAATGATATGCATATTGTGTGGATATTTGTAACACCACGTGATTACAGAGCCGTAAAACTCGTTAGCGCCAACTAGTGGCCGATTTCTTTCAAAATTCTTACAGACCTTTAGGGCCATGAGCCGAACATGCCCATTGAGTTTCGTTCCGATCGGCCTCCGTTAACCTTGTCTAATAGGTGCTCAAACTTCGTTGGCCGATGGCGGCCATGTTTTTTGAGATACGCCAATGTCCTCATACACATACATGGCACCTTGGACCAAGACACTGCATACCAATTTTCAAGTCAATCGGACTAACGGTCAGGTGGTTATAGCCTGTTTTATGTTTTATTCATTTTATAGCGCCACCATGAGGCCAATCGTCGCAATTTTTTTACTGTGACCCCAGAGTAAGCTCATACACATGTGTACCAAGTTTGGTGAAGATACCTCATTTACATCGGGAGTTATAGCCATTTTAGTAAAATAGGCCCCTCCCACAATGTACGTTTTGGCGCCCCTTAGCGACCGTGAATCGAAATTTCCACTTTTTTTCGATAATTATTGATATTCAGTCTCCAGAGAACATTTCTGCACTAGTTTGGTTCCAATCGGGCAAAAAACCAGGGACTAGTTCGCAAAAGTAGATTTTTGACAAAATTCAAAATGGCGGAAAATCTATCATGGCGGAAATGAAATCGGAGATATACGTTTTGTTCGTCAGGCGTCCAGCTTTCCAATGATATAAGACACTTGAGTCTACGACATACGGTCTAGGAGTTATGAGCAGTTTCGCGCTTTTGGTTGTTATAGCGCCACCTATGGGCCAATCGGGGTCATAATCTCTGAACCTTTCCTCGATTTTTGTACTACCATCTGTCAAAGTTTCAAAGTTCCAGCTCTTACGGTTTGGGCTGCACGATGCGTTTTACGGCGGAATAATAATAATAATAATAATTAAAGCTGCAAGCAGCATTTATCGGGGTTCAAGCAGTTAAGGCCTTTAAGGCATTTAAGCACAAAAGCATCAAAAGTTATTAAGATTTATTTAGCAAGCATGTAACCACTGACATAATAGATGGAAAAGACCATTTACAGCCAATACAGGCAATTTGCCATGGGATATATATGGTTTTAAAGCTTTTTAACAGTTATAGCGCCACCTATGGTCCGATCTCCATAAAATTGTTTACTGTGACCTCAAATTGAACCCATACACATGTGTACTGAGTTTGGTGAAGATATCTCATTTACTTCTTGAGTTATAGCCATTTGAGTAAAATAGGCTCCTCCCACAACGATTTGCCACATTCTAGAATTATTTAATATGATTCTAGCATGATTTACTATCATATACCATGTTCCAGAATGATTTATTAGGATTCTAGCATGATTTACCTTGATACACCTCATTTCAGTATTATTTACTATGATTTACAATGTTTCTAGCATGATTAACCACATTACTAGCAATTATGTGAAGTGTCAGTGCAAATGAGGTGATGAACACTGACAAAATATTATTGTGTTATAATAGTTAGTTATATACGTGATTTTTAGTGTGTGTCCAAGTATGAATGCAAAAGCACATGTAAAAGCTCCAAAACTCTGGAATAGCCTTCCTGATACTGTTCGTTGCTCAGACTCGCTCTCCCAGTTTAAAACTAGATTAAAGTCGCATCTCTTCAGCCAGGCATTCATATAATATTTTTAATCTTACAGTTCAAATTACAATCCGGCCTCTAGTTAATAAACGCCAGAGGAGAACTGGCCCCCGACTGAGCCTGGGTTCTCCCAAGGTTTTTTTTTTCTCCATTGGGTCACCTGATGGAGTTTTAGGACACTATTAGGTCACTTGATGGAGTTTTTCGGTTCCTTGCCACTGTTGCCTTTGGCTTGCTCAGTTGGGGATATTCTGGGGATATCTAATTTGATTTTATCAATAAATTCCACTAGAAACAAACCTTGTTGTATTATTTTAATTTAATACTGTAAAGCTGCTTTGATACAATCTGTATTGTGAAAAGCGCTATACAAATATACTTGACTTGACTTGACTTGACTTAAAATATTTCATTATTGAGTAGAATGGCCAGCAGAGGGCACTAGAAGACCACTTATTGGCTCACTTTCACTTTAAACCAGTTTTCTGCACTAAAGCAAACCAGTTTTTCCATGTTAACTCAATGCATGCTTACACACACACACACACACACACACACACACACACACACACACACACACACACACACACACATACACACACAGTTTAGTTAACCATGATTTACCATGATATACCACGTTCTAGTATTATTTACCAGGAGATAAACGACAATCTAGTATTATTTACTTTGATTTACCATGTTTCTAGCCTGATTTATCACATTACTAGCAATTATTTGAAGTGTCAGTGCAAATAAAGTGATTAACACTGACAAAATATGATTGTGTTATAAAAGTTATTGCTATATAAGTGATTTTTTTAGTGTGTATTCAAGTATGAATGCAAGCACATGTTGAAATATTTCATTAATAAGTAGAATGGCCAGCAGAGGGCAGTAGAAGACCACTTATTGGCTCACTTTCACTTTAAACCAGTTTTCTGCACTAAAGCAAACCAGTTTATCCATGTTAACTCAATGCATGCTTACACACACACACACACACACACACACACACACACACACACACACACACACACACACACACACACACACACACAGACACACACACACAGCATAGTTAACCATGATTTACCATGATTTACCACATTACTAGCAATTATTTGAAGTGTCAGTGCAAATAAAGTGATTAACACTGACAAAATATGATTGTGTTATAATAGTTATTGCTATATAAGTGATTTTTAGTGTGTATTCAAGTATAAATGCAAGCACATGTGGAAAAATTTAATTAATAAGTAGAATGGCCAGCAGAGGGCAGTAGAAGACCACTTATTGGCTCACTTTCACTTTAAACCTCATGATTTTGACCAGTTTTCTGCACTAAAGCAAACCAGTGTTTCCATGTTAACTCAATAATGCATACTTGCTACATATGCTACACACAATAATGCTACACACACACACACACACACACACACACACACACACACACACAAATGTTTTAGTGATATTGGTGTCACATTCACCTTCACCTTCATCACATTCACCTTCTGTCTTCATCACATTCACTATCTGTCGTCATCACCTGCACCTGCTCCTCATCACCCTCCTCATCATCACCTGCTCCTCATCATCATAACCGTCACCTGTTGTCCTTGTCTTGATCTGTGTATTTAAGTTCCCCTCTCATCCATTATCATTGTCGGTTATTGTTTGTGCACTAGCACTCTGTTATGTTTGTTTTCATGTTGGAAAATAAAACCTTTGTTATATTTGTACCACACACACACACACACACACACACACACACACACACACACACACACACACACACACACACACACACACCATCCATCATTTATCATGATTTACCATGGCTGATACCAATACCAATATGAGAAAATGACTATTTTAAACAGCGGGGGGCAGTAAAATACCACTTATTGGCTTAACATGCCATTAATTCATATCATTTTCACCTTTTTAACTGTTATAGAGGCAAATTTTGTCCGATCTGTCTGAAAATTTTCATGCTTGTTCAGGGTGATATTTCACACGTTCTGACTTGTTTTTAAGAAGGTCTGAGCATTGATTAAAGAGATATAGGCTTTCGGGGACACTTGGTAAAGGCCAGATTTTGAAGTGAACCTATTATAGCTATCCAAATGAAGTAGTTCAACTTTTTCTGACAATTATTGATCTAGTGAGTCCAGAGAATTGTATTGCACTAGTTTTGAACATTATGATATGAAAATTATATGATCAGAGATGGAAAAGACCATTTACAGCCAATACAGGCAGTTTACCATAGGAAATATATGATTTTAAAGCTTTTTAACAGTTATAGCGCCACCTATCGTCCGATCTCCATAGAATTTTTCATGCTTGTTAATGATGTTATGTCACATATGCTGACCACTTTTTGTGAAGTTCTGAGTTTTTATTTAGGATTTATAGGCTTTTTAATGTATTTTGACACGCCCATTTTATAAATGACCCTATTAGAGCCATCCAAATGCAAAAGTTCAACTTTTTTTTGATAGTTTTTGATCTAGAGAGTCCAGAGAATTGTCCTAGACTGGTCTGGTTCCGATCGGGCGAAAAACCTAGGACTAGTTCGCAAAAGTAGGTTTTTAACATGTTTGCGAATATTTAATGAACGGTTTGATTGACAGCAATGGTTCTTGAGGCAAAGTTGTTCAGGATGAGGAGATCTATCAAATGATATGCATATTGTGTGGATATTTGTAACACCACGTGATTACAGAGCCATAAAACTCGTTAGCGCCAACTAGTGGCCGATTTCTTTCAAAATTCTTACAGACCTCTAGGGCCTTGAGTCGAACATGCCCATCGAGTTTCGTTCCGATCGGCCTCCGTTAACCTTGTCTAATAGGTGCTCAAATTTCATTGGCCGATGGCGGCCATGTTTTTTGAGATACGCCAATGTCCTCATACACATACATGGCACCTTGGACCAAGACACTGCATACCAATTTTCAAGTCAATCGGACTAACGGTCAGGTGGTTATAGCCTGTTTTATGTTTTTTTCATGTTATAGCGCCACCATGTGGCCAATCGCCGCGGTTTTTTTACTGTGACCTCAGATTGACCTCTTACACATGTGTACCAAGTTTGGTGAAGATACCTCATTTACTTCTGGAGTTATAGCCATTTTAGTAAAATAGGCCCTGCCCACGACGTACGTTTTGGCGCCCCTTAGCGTCCGTGAATCGAAATTTCAACTTTTTTTCGATAGTTTTTGATATTCAGACTCAAGAGAACATTTCTGCACTGGATTGGTTCCGATCGGGCGAAAAACCTAGGACTAGTTCGCAAAAGTAGGTTTTTGACAAAATTCAAAATGGCGGAAAATCTATCATGGCGGAAATGAAATCGGAGATATACGTTTTGTTCGTCAGGCGTCCAGCTTTCCAATGATATAAGACACTTGAGTCTACGACATACGGTCTAGTAGTTATGAGCAGTTTTGCGCTTTTGGTTGCTATAGCGCCACCTATGGGCCAATCGGGGTCATACTTTTATAGGTTCTCCCCAAATTGAGGACTACCATTTGGCCAAGTTTCAAGGTTCCAGCTCTTACGGTTTGGTCTGCACGATGCGTTTAAGGGGAAAATAATAATAATAATAATAATAATAATAAAAATCAGTACAATTACAATAGGGTTTCAGCACTTCGTGCTTGAACCCCTAATAAAAATCAGGGCAATTACAATAGGGTTTCAGCACTTCGTGCTTGAACCCCTAATTAAAGCTGCAAGCAGCATTTATCGGGGTTCAAGCAATTAAAGCCTTTTAGGCATTTAAGCACAAAAGCATGAAAAGTTATTAAGATTTATTTAGCAAGCATGTAACCACGGACATAATAGATGGAAAAGACCATTTACAGCCAATACAGGCAGTTTACCATGGGATATATATGGTTTTAAAGCTTTTTAACAGTTATAGCACCACCTATGGTCCGATCTCCATAAAAATGTTTACTGTGACCTCAAATTGAACCCATACACATGTGTACTGAGTTTGGTGAAGATATCTAATTTACTTCTTGAGTTATAGCCATTTTAGTAAAATAGGCTCATCCCACAACAATTTACCACATTCTAGTATTATTTACTATGATTCTAGCCTGATTTGCCATATTCTAGCATGATTTACCATGATATACTACATCCTAGTATGATTTACCATTGTTTACTGTGATTGTAGCATGGTTTACCATAGTTTATCATGATTTATCATAGTTTACCATGATTTATCATAGTTTACCATGATTTACCCTGTTCTAGCATAGTTTACCATGATTTACCATGTTATAGCATGATTTACCATGATATAGCACATTCTAACATGATTTACCATAGTTTATCATGATTTATCATGGCTTACCATGATTTACCCTGTTCTAGCATAGTTTACCATTATTTACCATGTTCTAGCATGATGTACCATGATATACCATGTTCTAGAATGATGTACCAGGATTCTAGTATGATTTACCTTGATACACAACATTTTAGTATTATTTATTATGATTTACCATGTTTTTAGCGTGATTTACCATGATTTACCACATTGCTAGCAATTATGTGAAGTATCAGTACAAATGAAGTGATAAACTCTGACAAAATATGATTGTGCTACAATAGTAATTGTTATATAAGTTATTTTTTAGTGTCTTATTGTTATATAAGTGATTTTTTGTGTATAATGAATGCAAAAGCATATGTGAGTAGACTTCATTAATAAGTAGAATGGCCAGCAGAGGGCAGTAGAAGACCACTTATTGGCTCACTTTCACTTTAAACTTCATGATTTTCACCATTTTTCTGTACTAAAGCAAACCAGTTTTTCCATTTTAACTCCATAATGCATGTTTACACACACACACACACACAAAGACAAATGTTGTTGTTTTTTCAATGCTATTGGGATATGTCATTATGAAAATATATTTCAATGGTCTATAAACATTTCACAAAGTCTTTGTAAGCTATTAATCAGATGATTCAGAATTTATTCAGAAACCTAAGACTACACACATTATGTTGTAGATACAGACATTTGAAATATATGATGTGATCAAACTGTCAATACTAATACTTTAACAGATGGATTTTGACTAAATGTAATTGTAAATGTTAAAATAGTGATTTTATAAAGTCTAAATATGAATTATAGAACAATATGACAACATGACTATTTTAAACAGCAGGGGGCAGTAAAATACCACTTATTGGCTTAATATGCCATTATATCCATATCATTTTCACCTTTTTAACTGTTATAGAGGCAAATTTTGTCCGATCTGTCTGAAAATTTTCATGCATGTTCAGAGTGATATTTCACATGTTCTGACTTGTTTTTAAGAAGGTTTGAACATTCATTAAAGAGATATAGGCTTTCAGGGACACTTGGTAAAGAGCACATTTTGAAGTGAACCTATTATAGCTATCCAAATGAAGTAGTTCAACTTTTTCTGACAATTATTGTTCTAGTGAGTCCAGAGAATTGTATTGCACTAGTTTTTAACATTATGATATGAAAATTATATGATCAGAGATGGAAAAGACCATTTATAGCCAATATAGGCAGTTTACCATAGGAAATATATGGTTTTAAAGCCTTTTAACAGTTATAGCGCCAACTATTGTCCGATCTCCATAAAATTTTGCATGCTTGTTAATGATGGTATGTCACATATGCTCACCAATTTTTGTGAAGTTCTGAGTTTTTGTTTAGGATTTATAGGCTTTTGATTGCATTTTGCCACGCCCCTTTTCTAAATGACCCTATTACAGCCATCCAAATGCTAAAGTTCAACTTTTTTTTGATAATTATTGATCTAGAGAGTCCAGAGAATTGTCCTAGACTTGTCTGGTTCCGATCGGGCGAAAAACCTAGGACTAGTTCGCAAAAGTAGGTTTTGAACATATTCGCGAATATTTAATGAACAGTTTGATTGACAGCAATGGTTCTTGAGGCAAAGTTGTTCAGGATGAGGAGATCTATCAAATGATATGCATATTGTGTGGATATTTGTAACACCACGTGATTACAGAGCCATAAAACTCATTAGCGCCAACTAGTGGCTGATTTCTTTCAAAATTCTTACAGACCTCTAGGGCCATGAGCCGAACATGCCCATTGAGTTTCGTTCCGATCGGCCTCCGTTAACCTTGTCTAATAGGTGCTCAAACTTCATTGGCCGATGGCGGCCATGTTTTTTGAGATACGCCAATGTCCTCATACACATACATGGCACCTTGGACCAAGACACTGCATACCAATTTTCAAGTCAATCGGACTAACAGTCAGGTGGTTATAGCCTGTTTTATGTTTTTTTCATTTTATAGCGCCACCATGAGGCCCATCGTCGCGATTTTTTTACTGTGACCCCAGATTGAACTCATACACATGTGTACCAAGTTTGGTGAAGATACCTCATTTACATCGGGAGTTATAGCCATTTTAGTAAAATAGGCCCCTCCCACAACGTACGTTTTGGCGCCCCTTAGCGACCGTGAATCGAAATTTCAACTTTTTTTCGATAATTATTGATATTCAGACTCCAGAGAACATTTCTGCACTGGTTTGGTTCCAATCGGGCAAAAAACCAGGGACTAGTTCGCAAAAGTAGGTTTTTGACAAAATTCAAAATGGCGGAAAATCTATCATGGCGGAAATGAAATCGGAGATATACGTTTTGTTCGTCAGGCATCCAGCTTTCCAATGATATAAGACACTTGAGTCTACGACATACGGTCTAGGAGTTATAAACAGTTTCGCGCTTTTGGTTGCTATAGCGCCACCTATGGGCCAATCGGGGTCATAATCTCTGAACCTTTCCTCGATTTTTGTACTACCATCTGTCAAAGTTTCAAAGTTCCAGCTCTTACGGTTTGGGCTGCACGATGCGTTTTACGGCGGAATAATAATAATAATAATTAAAGCTGCAAGCAGCATTTATCGGGGTTCAAGCATTTAAGGCCTTTAAGCACATAAGCATTTAAGACATTAAGTTTTATTTAGAAAGCTTTTAACCACTGAAATAATAGATGGAAAAGTCCATTTACAGCCAATACAGGCAATTTACCATAGGAAATATATGGTTTTCAAACCTTTTTAACAGTTATAGCGCCACCTATGGTCCGATCAACATGAAATTTGGCATGCTTGTTTAGAATATTATGGCACATATGCTCACCAATTTTCGTGAAGTTCTGAGTTTTCGTTTAGGATTTATAAGCTTTTGAGTGCATTTTGCCACGCCCACTTTCTTTATGACCCAATTATAGCCATACGAAAAATTCAAAAGTTCAACTTTTTTTCGATAATTATTGATCAGGAGAGTCCAGAGAATTGTCCTAGACTGGTCTGGTTCCGATCGGGCGAAAAACCAGGGACTAGTTCACAAAAGTAGGTTTTTAACATATTCGCGAATAATTAATGAACGATTTGATTGACAGCAATGGTTCTTGAGGCAATGTTGTTCAGCATGAGCAGATCTATCAAATGATATGCATTTTGTGACAATAAGTGTAACACCACGTGATTACAGAGCCGTAAAACTCGTTAGCGCCAACTAGTGGCCGATTTCTTTCAAAATTCTTACAGACCTCTAGGGCTATGAGTTGAACATGCCCATCGAGTTTCGTTCCGATCGGCCTCCGTTAACCTTGTCTAATAGGTGCTCAAACTTCATTGGTCGATGGCGGCCATGTTTTTTGAGATACACCAATGTCCTCATAGACATACATGACACCTTGGGCCAAGACACTGCATACCAATTTTCAAGTCAATCGGACTAACGGTCAGGTGGTTAAAGCCTGTTTTATGTTTTTTTCATGTTATAGCGCCACCATGTGGCCAATCGCCGCGATTTTTTTACTGTGACCTCAGATTGACCTCTTACACATGTGTACCGAGTTTGGTGAAGATACCTCATTTACTTCTGGAGTTATAGCCATTTTAGTAAAATAGGCCCCTCCCACAACGTACGTTTTTGCGCCCCTTAGCGTCCGTGAATCGAAATTTCAACTTTTTTTCGATAATTATTGATATTCAGACTCCAGAGAACATTTCTGTACTGGTTTGGTTCCGATCGGGCGAAAAACCTAGGACTAGTTCGCAAAAGTAGGTTTTTGGCAAAATTCAAAATGGCGGAAAATCTATCATGGCGGAAATGAAATCGGAGATATACGTTTTGTTCGTCAGGCATCCAGCTTTCCAATGATATAAGACACTTGAGTCTACGACATACGGTCTAGGAGTTCTGAGCAGTTTCGCGCTTTTGGTCGCTGTAGCGCCACCTATGGGCCGATTTGGCTAAGTCCGTGTATCTGAGTAGCGAGCAATACTACTACCATTTGACCAAGTATCACGTCTCTAGGCCTTACGGTTTTGGCTGCACGATGCGTTTTAGGGAAGAATAATAATAATAATTAAAGCTGCAAGCAGCATTTATCGGGGTTCAAGCATTTAAGGCCTTTAAGCACATAAGCATTTAAGACATTAAGTTTTATTTAGAAAGCTTTTAACCACTGAAATAATAGATGGAAAAGTCCATTTACAGCCAATACAGGCAATTTACCATAGGAAATATATGGTTTTCAAACCTTTTTAACAGTTATAGCGCCACCTATGGTCCGATCAACATGAAATTTGGCATGCTTGTTTAGAATATTATGGCACATATGCTCACCAATTTTCGTGAAGTTCTGAGTTTTCGTTTAGGATTTATAAGCTTTTGAGTGCATTTTGCCACGCCCATTTTCTTTATGACCCAATTATAGCCATACGAAAAATTCAAAAGTTCAACTTTTTTTCGATAATTATTGATCAGGAGAGTCCAGAGAATTGTCCTAGACTGGTCTGGTTCCGATCGGGCGAAAAACCAGGGACTAGTTCGCAAAAGTAGGTTTTTAACATATTCGCGAATAATTAATGAACGATTTGATTGACAGCAATGGTTCTTGAGGCAATGTTGTTCAGCATGAGCAGATCTATCAAATGATATGCATTTTGTGACAATAAGTGTAACACCACGTGATTACAGAGCCGTAAAACTCGTTAGCGCCAACTAGTGGCCGATTTCTTTCAAAATTCTTACAGACCTCTAGGGCTATGAGTTGAACATGCCCATCGAGTTTCGTTCCGATCGGCCTCCGTTAACCTTGTCTAATAGGTGCTCAAACTTCATTGGTCGATGGCGGCCATGTTTTTTGAGATACACCAATGTCCTCATAGACATACATGACACCTTGGGCCAAGACACTGCATACCAATTTTCAAGTCAATCGGACTAACGGTCAGGTGGTTAAAGCCTGTTTTATGTTTTTTTCATGTTATAGCGCCACCATGTGGCCAATCGCCGCGATTTTTTTACTGTGACCTCAGATTGACCTCTTACACATGTGTACCGAGTTTGGTGAAGATACCTCATTTACTTCTGGAGTTATAGCCATTTTAGTAAAATAGGCCCCTCCCACAACGTACGTTTTGGCGCCCCTTAGCGTCCGTGAATCGAAATTTCAACTTTTTTTCGATAATTATTGATATTCAGACTCCAGAGAACATTTCTGTACTGGTTTGGTTCCGATCGGGCGAAAAACCTAGGACTAGTTCGCAAAAGTAGGTTTTTGGCAAAATTCAAAATGGCGGAAAATCTATCATGGCGGAAATGAAATCGGAGATATACGTTTTTTTCGTCATGCATCCAGCTTTCCAATGATATAAGACACTTGAGTCTACGACATACGGTCTAGGAGTTCTGAGCAGTTTCGCGCTTTTGGTCGCTGTAGCGCCACCTATAGGCCGATTTGGCTAAGTCCGTGTATCTGAGTAGCGAGCAATACTACTACCATTTGACCAAGTATCACGTCTCTAGGCCTTACGGTTTTGGCTGCACGATGCGTTTTAGGGAAGAATAATAATAATAATAAAAATCAGGGCAATTACAATAGGGTTTCAGCACTTCGTGCTTGAACCCCTAATTAAAGCTGCAAGCAGCATTTATCGGGGTTCAAGCAGTTAAGGCCTTTAAGGCCTTTAAGGCCTTTAAGCACAAAAGCATCAAAAGTTATTAGTTTTATTTAGCAAGCATCTAACCACTGACATAATAGATGAAAAAGACTATTTACAGCCAATACAGGCAATGTACCATAGGAAATATATGGTTTTAAAGCTTTTTAACAGTTATAGCGCCACCTATGGTCCAGTCTCCATAAAATTGTTTACTGTGACCTCAAATTGAACCCATACACGTGTACTGAGTTTGGTGAAGATATCTCATTTACTTCTTGACTTATAGCCATTTTAGTAAAATAGGCTCCTCCCACAACAATTTACCACATTCTAGTATTATTTACTATGATTCTAGCACGATTGTGCTCCAATAGTAATTGTTATATAAGTGATTTTTTAGTGTCTTATTGTTATATAAGTGATTTTTAGTGTCTAATAAATGTAAAAGCATATGTGAGTAGACTTCATTAATAAGTAGAATGGCCAGCAGAGGGCAGTAGAAGACCACATATTGGCACACTTTCACTTTAAACTTCTTGTTTTTCACCATTTTTCTGCACTAAAGCAAACCAGTTTTTCCATTTTAACTCCATAATGCATGTTTACACACACACACACACACACACACACACACACACACACACACACACACACACACACACACACACACACACACACACACACACAGCATAGTTAACCATGATTTACCATGATTTACCACATTACTAGCAATTATTTGAAGTGTCAGTGCAAATAAAGTGATTAACACTGACAAAATATGATTGTGTTATAATAGTTATTGCTATATAAGTGATTTTTAGTGTGTATTCAAGTATAAATGCAAGCACATGTGGAAAAATTTAATTAATAAGTAGAATGGCCAGCAGAGGGCAGTAGAAGACCACTTATTGGCTCACTTTCACTTTAAACCTCATGATTTTGACCAGTTTTCTGCACTAAAGCAAACCAGTGTTTCCATGTTAACTCAATAATGCATACTTGCTACATATGCTACACACAATAATGCTACACACACACACACACACACACACACACACACACACAAATGTTTCAGTGATATTGGTGTCACATTCACCTTCATCACATTCACCTTCTGTCTTCATCACATTCACCATCTGTCGTCATCACCTGCACCTGCTCCTCATCACCCTCCTCATCATCACCTGCTCCTCATCATCATAACCGTCACCTGTTGTCCTTGTCTTGATCTGTGTATTTAAGTTCCCCTCTCATCCATTATCATTGTCGGTTATTGTTTGTGCACTAGCACTCTGTTATGTTTGTTTTCATGTTGGAAAATAAAACCTTTGTTATATTTGTACCACACACACACACACACACACACACAAACACACACACACACACACACACACACACACACACACACACACACACACACACACACACACACACACACACCATCATTTATCATGATTTACCATGGCTGATACCAATACCAATATGAGAAAATGACTATTTTAAACAGCAGGGGGCAGTAAAATACCACTTATTGGCTTAACATGCCATTAATTCATATCATTTTCACCTTTTTAACTGTTATAGAGGCAAATTTTGTCCGATCTGTCTGAAAATTTTCATGCTTGTTCAGGGTGATATTTCACACGTTCTGACTTGTTTTTAAGAAGGTCTGAGCATTGATTAAAGAGATATAGGCTTTCGGGGACACTTGGTAAAGGCCAGATTTTGAAGTGAACCTATTATAGCTATCCAAATGAAGTAGTTCAACTTTTTCTGACAATTATTGATCTAGTGAGTCCAGAGAATTGTATTGCACTAGTTTTGAACATTATGATATGAAAATTATATGATCAGAGATGGAAAAGACATTTACAGCCAATACAGGCAGTTTACCATAGGAAATATATGATTTTAAAGCTTTTTAACAGTTATAGCGCCAACTATCGTCCGATCTCCATAGAATTTTTCATGCTTGTTAATGATGTTATGTCACATATGTCACTTCACAATTTTTGTGAAGTTCTGAGTTTTTATTTAGGATTTATAGGCTTTTTAATGTATTTTGACACGCCCATTTTATAAATTACCCTATTACAGCCATCCAAATGCAAAAGTTCAACTTTTTTTTGATAATTATTGATCTAGAGAGTCCAGAGAATTGTCCTAGACTGGTCTGGTTCCGATCGGGCAAAAAACCTAGGACTAGTTCGCAAAAGTAGGTTTTTAACATATTAATGAATAATTAATGAACAGTTTGATTGACAGCAATGGTTCTTGAGGCAAAGTTGTTCAGGATGAGGAGATCTATCAAATGATATGCATATTGTGTGGATATTTGTAACACCACGTGATTACAGAGCCGTAAAACTCGTTAGCGCCAACTAGTGGCCGATTTCTTTCAAAATTCTTACAGACCTTTAGGGCCATGAGCCGAACATGCCCATTGAGTTTCGTTCCGATCGGCCTCCGTTAACCTTGTCTAATAGGTGCTCAAACTTCGTTGGCCGATGGCGGCCATGTTTTTTGAGATACGCCAATGTCCTCATACACATACATGGCACCTTGGACCAAGACACTGCATACCAATTTTCAAGTCAATCGGACTAACGGTCAGGTGGTTATAGCCTGTTTTATGTTTTTTTCATTTTATAGCGCCACCATGAGGCCAATCGTCGCGATTTTTTTACTGTGACCCCAGATTGAACTCATACACATGTGTACCAAGTTTGGTGAAGATACCTCATTTACATCGGGAGTTATAGCCATTTTAGTAAAATAGGCCCCTCCCACAACGTACGTTTTGGAGCCCCTTAGCGACCGTGAATCGAAATTTCCACTTTTTTTCGATAATTATTGATATTCAGTCTCCAGAGAACATTTCTGCACTAGTTTGGTTCCAATCGGGCAAAAAACCAGGGACTAGTTCGCAAAAGTAGATTTTTGACAAAATTCAAAATGGCGGAAAATCTATCATGGCGGAAATGAAATCGGAGATATACGTTTTGTTCGTCAGGCGTCCAGCTTTCCAATGATATAAGACACTTGAGTCTACGACATACGGTCTAGGAGTTATGAGCAGTTTCGCGCTTTTGGTTGTTATAGCGCCACCTATGGGCCAATCGGGGTCATAATCTCTGAACCTTTCCTCGATTTTTGTACTACCATCTGTCAAAGTTTCAAAGTTCCAGCTCTTACGGTTTGGGCTGCACGATGCGTTTTACGGCGGAATAATAATAATAATAATAATTAAAGCTGCAAGCAGCATTTATCGGGGTTCAAGCTATTAAGGCCTTTAAGGGTTTTTAAGCACATAAAGCATCAAAAGTTATCAGGTTTTATTTAGCAAGCATGTAACCACTGACATAATAGATGGAAAAGACCATTTACAGCCAATACAGGCAATGTACCATAGGAAATATATGGTTTTAAAGCTTTTTGACAGTTATAGCTCCACCTATGGTCCGATCTCCATAAAATTTGGCATGCTTGTTAATGATGTTATGTCACATATGCTCACCAATTTTTGTGAAGTTCTGAGTTTTCATTTAGGATTTATAGGCTTTTTAGTGTATTTTGCCACGCCCATTTTATAAATGACCCTATTACAGCCATCCAAATGCAAAAGTTCAACTTTTTTTTGATAGTTTTTGATCTAGAGAGTCCAGAGAATTGTCCTAGACTGGTCTGGTTCAGATCGGGCGAAAAACCTAGGACTAGTTCGCAAAAGTAGGTTTTTAATATGTTTGCGAATATTTAATAAACGGTTTGATTGACAGCAATGGTTCTTGAGGCAAAGTTGTTCAGGATGAGGAGATCTATCAAATTATATGCATATTGTGTGGATATTTGTAACACCACGTGATTACAGAGCCGTAAAACTCGTTAGCGCCAACTAGTGGCCGATTTCTTTCAAAATTCTTACAGACCTCTAGGGCCTTGAGTCGAACATGCCCATCTAGTTTCGTTCCGTTCGGCCTCCGTTAACCTTGTCTAATAGGTGCTCAAACTTCATTGGCCAATGGCGGCCATGTTTTTTGAGATACGCCAATGTCCTCATACACATACATGGCACCTTGGACCAAGACACTGCATACCAATTTTCAAGTTAATCGGAGTAATGGTCAGGTGGTTATAGCCTGTTTTATGTTTTTTTCATGTTATAGCGCCACCATGTGGACAATCGCCGTGGTTTTTTTGTTGTGACCTCAGATTGACCTCTTACACATGTGTACCAAGTTTGGTGAAGATACCTCATTTAGTTCTGGAGTTATAGCCATTTTAGTAAAAAAGGCCCCTCCCACAACATACGTTTTGCGCCCCTTAGCGTCCGTTAATCGAAATTTCAACTTTTTTTCGATAGTTTTTTATATTCAGACTCAAGAGAACATTTCTGCACTGGTTTGGTTCCGATCGGGCGAAAAACCTAGGACTAGTTCGCAAAAGTAGGTTTTTGACAAAATTCAAAATGGCGGAAAATCTATCATGGCGGAAATGAAATCGGAGATATACGTTTTGTTCGTCAGGCGTCCAGCTTTCCAATGATATAAGACACTTGAGTCTATGTCATACGGTCTAGTAGTTATGAGCAGTTTTGCGCTTTTGGTTGCTATAGCGCCACCTATGGGCCAATCGGGCTCATACTTTTATAGGTTCTCCCCAAATTGAGGACTACCATTTGGCCAAGTTTCAAGGTTCCAGCTCTTACGGTTTGGTCTGCACGATGCGTTTTAGGGGAAAATAATAATAATAATAATAATAATAATTAAAGCTGCAAGCAGCATTTATCGGGGTTCAAGCAGTTAAAGCCTTTTAGGCATTTAAGCACAAAAGCATCAAAAGTTATTAGTTTCATTTAGCAAGCATCTAACCACTGACATAATAGATGAAAAAGACCATTTACAGCCAATACAGGCAATGTACCATAGGAAATATATGGTTTTAAAGCTTTTTAACAGTTATAGCGCCACCTATCGTCCGATCTCCATAAAATTGTTTACTGTGACCTCAAATTGAACCCATACACATGTGTACTGAGTTTGGTGAAGATATCTCATTTACTTCTTGACTTATAGGCATTTTAGTAAAATAGGCTCCTCCCACAACAATTTACCACATTCTAGTATTATTTACTATGATTCTAGCATGATTGTGCTACAATAGTAATTGTTATATAAGTGACTTTTTAGTTTCTTATTGTTATATAAGTGATTTTTAGTGTCTAATGAATGTAAAAGCATATGTGAGTAGACTTCATTAATAAGTAGAATGGCCAGCAGAGAGCAGTAGAAGACCACATATTGGCACACTTTCACTTTAAACTTCTTGATTTTCACCATTTTTCTGCACTAAAACAATCCAGTTTTTCCATTTTAACTCCATAATGCATGTTTACACACACACACACACACACACACACACACACACACACACACACACACACACACACACACAAAGACAAATGTTGTTGTTTTTTCAATGCTATTGGGATATGTCATTATGAAAATATATTTGAATGGTCTATAAACATTTTCACAAAGTCTTTGTAAGCTATTAATCAGATGATTCAGAATTTATTCAGAAACCTAAGACTACACACACACACATTATGTTGTAGATACAGACATTTGAACTGTATGATGTGATCAAACTACCAATACTAATACTTTAACAGATAGATTTTGACTAAATGTAATTGTAAATGTTAAAATAGTGATTTTATAAAGTCTAAATATAAATTATAGAACAATATGACAAAATGACTATTTTAAACAGCAGGGGGCAGTAAAATATCACTTATTGGCTTAATATGCCATTATATTCATATCATTTTCACCTTTTTAACTGTTATAGAGGCAAATTTTGTCCGATCTGTCTGAAAATTTTCATGCATGTTCAGAGTTATATTTCACATGTTCTGACTTGTTTTTAAGAAGGTTTGAACATTCATTAAAGAGATATAGGCTTTCGGGGACACTTGGTAAAGGCCACATTTTGAAGTGAACCTATTATAGCTATCCAAATGAAGTAGTTCAACTTTTTTTGACAATTATTGTTCTAGTGAGTCCAGAGAATTGTATTGCACTAGTTTTTAACATTATGATATGAAAATGATATGATCAGAGATGGAAAAGACCATTTATAGCCAATACAGGCAGTTTACCATAGGAAATAAATGGTTTTAAAGCCTTTTAACAGTTATAGCGCCAACTATTGTCCGATCACCATAAAATTTTGCATGCTTGTTAAGGATGGTATGTCACATATGTTCACCAATTTTTGTGAAGTTCTGAGTTTTTGTTTAGGATTTATAGGCTTTTGATTTCATTTTGCCACGCCCATTTTATAAATGACCCTATTAGAGACATCCAAATGCAAAAGTTCAACATAACAATTTTTTGGAGATAGCCATTTTGTCCGTCTGGAGCCAGGGATCACTGTGATGCTAAAATGGACAATCTAGGACAAACTGTCTAGGAGTTGTGAGCAATTTAGTAAATGTGGTCATTGTAGCGCCACCTATGGGCCAATCTGGGTCATACTTTGATAGGTTCTCCCCAAATTGAGGACTACCATTTGGCCAAGTTTCAAGGTTCCAGCTCTTACGGTTTGGTCTGCACGATGCGTTTTAGGGCGGAATAATAATAATAATAATAATTTTTCTTATAATTATTGATCTAGAGAGTCCAGAGAATTGTACTGCACTGGTTTTGAACATTATTATATGAAAATTATAAGATCATAGATGGAAAAGACCATTCACAGGCAATACAGGCAATTTGCCATAGGAAATATATGGTTTTAAAGCGTTTTAACAGTTATAGCGCCACCTTTGGTCCGATCTCCATAAAATTTCCCATGCTTCTTTAGCATGTTATGACACATATGCTCATCGATTTTCGTGAAGTTCTGAGTTTTCGTTTAGGATTTATAGGCTTTTGAGTGCATTTTGCCACGCCCAATTTCTTTATGACCCAATATACCCATGTGAAAAATGCAAAATTTCAACTTTTTTTTGATAATTATTTATCTAGACAGTCCAGATAATTGTCCTAGACTCGTTTGGTTCCGATCGGGCGAAAAACCTAGGACTAGTTCGCAAAAGTATGTTTTTAACATAATTACGAATATTTAATGAACGGTTTGATTGACAGCAATGGTTCTTGAGGCAAAGTTTTTCAGCATGAGCAGATCTATCAAATGATATGCATTTTGTTACGATAAGTGTAACACCACGTGATTACAGAGCCATAAAACTCGTTAGTGCCAACTAGTGGCTGATTTCTTTCAAAATTCTTACAGACCTCTAGGGCCATGAGTCGAACATGCCCACTGAGTTTCGTTCCGATCGGCCTCCGTTAACCTTGTCTAATAGGTGCTCAAACTTCATTGGCCGATGGCGGCCATGTTTTTTGAGATACACCAATGTCCTCATAGACATACATGACACCTTGGACCAAGACACTGCATACCAATTTTCAAGTCAATCGGACTAATGGTCAGGTGGTTATAGCCAGTTTTATGTTTTTTTCATGTTATAGCGTCACCATGTGGCCAATCGCCACGATTTTTTTACTGTGACCTCAGATTGACCTCTTAAATAATTGTACCGAGTTTGGTGAAGATACCTCATTTACTTCTGGAGTTATGGCCGTTTTAGTAAAATAGGCTCCTCCCACAACATACAATTTGGCGCCCCTTAGCGACCGTGAATCGAAATTTCAACTTTTTTTCGATAATTATTGATATTCAAACTCCAGAGAACATTTCTGCACTGGTTTGGTTCCGATCGGGCAAAAAACCTAGGACTAGTTCGCAAAAGTAGGTTTTTGACAAAATTCAAAATGGCGGAAAAATTTGCATACCGGAAATGAAATCGGAGATATACGTTTTGTTTGCCATGAGGTCTTGATTACATTGATATAAGACACTTGAGTCTACGACATACAGTCTAGGAGTTATGAGCAGTTTCGCGCTTTTGGTCGCTGTAGCGCCACCTATGGGCCGATTTGGCTAAGTCCGTGTATCTGAGTAGCGAGCAATACTACTACCATTTGACCAAGTATCACGTCTCTAGGCCTTACGGTTTTGGCTGCACGATGCGTTTTAGGGAAGAATAATAATAATAATAAAAATCAGGGCAATTACAATAGGGTTTCAGCACTTCGTGCTTGAACCCCTAATAATTAAAGCTGCAAGCAGCATTTATCGGGGTTCAAGCAGTTAAGGCCTTTAAGGCATTTAAGCACAAAAGCATCAAAAGTCATTAAGATTTATTTAGCAAGCATGTAAACACTGACATAATAGATGGAAAAGACCATTTACAGCCAATACAGGCAAATTGCCATGGGATATATATGGTTTTAAAGCTTTTTAACAGTTATAGCGCCACCTATGGTCCGATCTCCATAAAATTGTTTATTGTGACCTCAAATTGAACCCATACACATGTGTACTGATTTTGGTGAAGATATCTCATTTACTTCTTGAGTTATAGCCATTTGAGTAAAATAGGCTCCTCCCACAACGATTTGCCACATTCAAGAATTATTTAATATGATTCTAGCATGATTTACTATCATATACCATGTTCCAGAATGATTTATTAGGATTCTAGCATGATTTACCTTGATACACCTCATTTCAGTATTATTTACTATGATTTACAATGTTTCTAGCATGATTAACCACATTACTAGCAATTATGTGAAGTGTCAGTGCAAATGAGGTGATGAACACTGACAAAATATTATTGTGTTATAATAGTTAGTTATATACGTGATTTTTAGTGTGTGTCCAAGTATGAATGCAAAAGCACATGTAAAATATTTCATTATTAAGTAGAATGGCCAGCAGAGGGCACTAGAAGACCACTTATTGGCTCACTTTCACTTTAAACCAGTTTTCTGCACTAAAGCAAACCAGTTTTTCCATGTTAATTCAATGCATGCTTACACACACACACACACACACACACACACACACACACACACACACACACACACTTACCATAGTTTATCATGATTTACCATGGCTGATACCAATACCAATATGACAAAATGACTATTTTAAACAGCAGGGGGCAGTAAAATACCACTTATTGGCTTAACATGCCATTAATTCATATCATTTTCACCTTTTTAACTGTTATAGAGGCAAATTTTGTCAGATCTGTCTGAAAATTTTCATGCATGTTCAGAGAGATATTTCACATGTTCTGACTTGTTTTTAAGAAGGTTTGAACATTCATTAAAGAGATATAGGCTTTTGGGGACACTTGGTAATGGCCACATATTGAAGTGACACTATTATAGCCATCCAAATGAAGAAGTCATACTTTTTCTGATAATTATTGATCTAGAGAGTCCAGAGAATTGCACTGCACTGGTTTTGAACATTATTATATGAACATTATGATTATAGATGGAAAAGACCATTCACAGGCAATACAGGCAATTTACCATAGGAAATATATGGTTTTAAAGCTTTTTAACAGTTATAGCGCCACCTTTGGTCCGATCTCCATAAAAATTTCCATGCTTCTTTAGCATGGTACGACACATATGCTGACCAATTATCGTGATGTTCTGAGTTTTTGTTTAGAATTTATAGGCTTTTGATTGCATTTTGCCACGTCCATTTTCTTTATGACACAATTATACCCATGCGAAAAATGCAAAAGTTAAACTTTTTTTGATAATTATTGATCTAGAGAGTCCAGAGAATTGTCCTAGACTCGTTTGGTTCCGATCGGGCAAAAAACCAGAGACTAGTTCGCAAAAGTAGGTTTTTAACATATTCGTGAATAATTAATAAACTGTTTGATTGACAGCAATGGTTCTAGAGGCAAAGTTGTTCAGCATAAGCAGATCTATCAAATGATATGCATTTTGTGATGATAAGTGTAACACCACGTGATTACAGAGCCATAAAACTCATTAGCGCCAACTAGTGGCCGATTTCTTTCAAAATTCTTACAGACCTCTAGGGCCATGAGCCGAACATGCCCATTGAGTTTCGTTCCGATCGGCCTCCGTTAACCTTGTCTAATAGGTGCTCAAACTTCATTGGCCGATGGCGGCCATGTTTTTTGAGATACGCCAATGTCCTCATACACATACATGGCACCTTGGACCAAGACACTGCATACCAATTTTCAAGTCAATCGGACTAACGGTCAGGTGGTTATAGCCTGTTTTATGTTTTTTTCATTTTATAGCGCCACCATGAGGCCAATCGTCGCGATTTTTTTACTGTGACCCCAGATTGAAATCATACACATGTGTACCAAGTTTGGTGAAGATACCTCATTTACATCGGGAGTTATAGCCATTTTAGTAAAATAGGCCCCTCCCACAACGTACGTTTTGGCGCCCCTTAGCGACCGTGAATCGAAATTTCCACTTTTTTTCGATAATTATTTATCTTCAGACTCCAGAGAACATTTCTGCACTGGTTTGGTTCCAATCGGGCAAAAAACCAGGGACTAGTTCGCAAAAGTAGGTTTTTGACAAAATTCAAAATGGCGGAAAATCTATCATGGCGGAAATGAAATCGGAGATATACGTTTTGTTCGTCAGGCATCCAGCTTTCCAATGATATAAGACACTTGAGTCTACGACATAAGGTCTAGGAGTTATGAACAGTTTCGCGCTTTTGGTTGCTATAGCGCCACCTATGGGCCAATCGGAGCCATACTCTCTGAACCTCTCCTCGATTTTTGTACTACCATTTGACAAAGTTTCAAGTCTCCAGCTCTTACGGTTTAGGCTGCACGATGCGTTTTATGGCAGAAGAAAAATAATAAAAATCAGCACAATTACAATAGGGTTTCAGCACTTCGTGCTTGAACCCCTAATTAAAGCTGCAAGCAGCATTTATCGGGGTTCAAGCAATTAAGGCCTTTAAGGCCTTAAAGTACAAAAGCATAAAAAGTTATTAAGTTTTATTTAGCAAGCATGTAACCACTGACATCATAGATGGAAAAGATCATGTTCTAGCATGATTTACCATGATATACCACATTCTAAAATGATTTACCATAGTTCATCATGATTTATGATGGTTTACCATGATTTACCCTGTTCTAGCATAGTTTACCATGATTTACCATGTTCTAGCATGATATACCACGTTCTAGAATGATTTACTAGGATTCTTACATGATTTACCTTGATACACCACATTCTACTATTATTTACTATGACTTACCATGTTTCTAGCGTGATTTACCATGATTTACCACATTACTAGCAATTATGTGAAGTGTCAGTGCAAATGAAGTGATAAACACTGACAAAATATGATTGTGTTATAATAGTTATTGTTATACAAGTGATTTTTTTTGTGTCTACTCTAAATATGAATGAATCCAAAAGCACATGTGAAAAGACTTCATTAATAAGTAGAATGGCCAGCAGAAGCCAGTAAAAGACCACTTATTGGCTCACTTTCACTTTAAACTTCATGATTTGCACCAGTTTTCTGCACTAAATCAAACCAGTCTTTCCATGTTAACTCAATAATGCATGCTTACACACACACACACACACAAATATGTTTTTTGGATATGTTATTGAGAAAATATATTTAATTGTATAAAAATAGGCATTTCTTTGTGATCTAATAATATAAAACTATGTTACCAGTATAGGGCTGTAAAGATTCCTCGATTATAGTCAAGTACTCGATTTAAAAAAATCCTTGATTGCAATTTACCCCTCGAGTAATTGGCAAAATACTGAAAGTGGTGCATTCCACAGATGAGAATCCAACAACCGCAGAATTACAGTTTTCTAGGACAACGCGATATTTAAACAGGGCTCCAGACTAACTTTTTTTACTAGGAGCGCTGTAGCCCCTGACTGAAAATTTAGGGGCACACCTTAAATCAACTTGCAATGCAATTATTCAAATTTCCCCCAAAATAACTACTGACAAATTATTTATTTATTATTTAATAATAAATAGACTTAATGTACAGATATTACAATGTGCAGTTTTATTTTAAGTTCACAGGCACCAGACTAACATCTGAGGGCAGCGGCACCGCAGACACTGAGTTTTACAAAAAAATATCTGGTAGCACTGGGGCTGACAATAAAGCACTAAGCTTAGTTTAGGGTGTAGATGAAATTAACTTTAATTATTATCATTCATAATGTCTTAATATTAATTAAAAAGCAAACCGAGTGAAATAAATTATATTAGGGAGTGAAAATAGCCAATAAGCATCCTACTGTTTACAATGGTAATTTATTTATTTTATTATTTTTAAATAAGTGTATAAATAAGAGTTTAAATAAGACCATTTTTGAAGGATGAACAAAAAAAATGTGTTGGTCATCACATTAAAAATAACATTTATATATGATAGTTTTGAAGTGCTGGAAAAAGATGAGTAGCCTAACAGTTAGTACTTGTAAGCGTTTGACTATTTCTGTCACATTATGGTTACAGTTACTACATTAAATCCATGGTGAATGTCGCTGATTTGTGGTCTGAAAGCCCAGTGTTTCTCCTGGTTTCCACATCAGCGCTGTTTGATCTGATATCTGATTATGTTATTAATTCTGAGGCGAATTCAATGGATTTCTTCACTGGATCTCCAGAGTCTGGATCTCCTAGTAACAGTGTCGCGTGATCGAGATCGGCCCGCGACTGGCAAGTTCGGGCTGCTGCGCTCATAGGCTGCGCCATAGATATCATATATAAACGCGTTTATATATTATATCTATGGGCTGCGCTGTCTATTATTGATTCAAACTAATAAACGGTCTGTGAAGCATAAAGGAGTAAGTTAGCGCATTTTCGTTCCGCTTTCATTTTGTTTGGATTCGCTGCTCGGCAACGTTGTGGTCGCGCCAGCGCGACCTAAATAAATATTTGGTCGCACCGGCAGGAAAAATGGTCGCAAAATGCGACCAATTGGTCGCAGTCTGGAGCCCACCATGTACAGTCATAATTTAGCATAGTGCCATTGTGAAATCCAGGGGCGGCCTTAAGCATCTGGGGGCCCGTTTCAGTAACTAATATGGGGCCCTGCCCACATAAAATGTAAACATGAGCAGAAAAAAGCAAGGATTCTTGTTGGTTTGCATCATATTATTTTATTACGCGCACTTTCAGCTTCATGAACAGGCACCACTGGCATATGTACGTTTCATTTCCTATTCAAATTATTTCCCTGCTCAAAAAAACAACAACAACGTTTTAACCTTACGGAAAAAAGGCAAAGTATAAACACATAAACTACCGGTATTTATTTACTTCAGATCACCGTTCGCAGGGGCGGTAAACGTCGCCATGGTAACCGCGGCGCGACTCAAGTTCGACCAATCAGAGACGTCAGTGTTTTGCTTAGAATTATGGGTAGTGTAGTATTTCTCCAGAAGATTGCAAATAACAAGGTTGATTTTTATACTTTGTGGCTTTTATAGGAGCAGAAACTTTCGTTTCACAGCCTCGTAGCTCGTGGTCAATCTAACTTGGATGGTTTAGGGGTCTCCAACCTTTTTTAGCTACTTTTTAAAAATGAAAGTGGCCGAGAGCTATATGCAATAATTAAATCTCTTAAATAATGTCTCATAACTCTCATATTAACAACTATGCTAACTGTTTTAGACCTAAACGAGTTATTGTAGGCCTATATATGTCACCCTTAATTGACATAAAAAAAAAAATATTATACTGTAAAAACACATAATTATTGTTGTTTTTATAGTGCATCATAACTTGAGATGAAATGGTATGAAAATGTAATTTCATGATTATAGTGACCAAAATGAGCATGGTTATCACATAATCCTGTTCAAAAAGTACTAATACTATACACAATAAAATCAATTCACCAAGTTTTATGTCGAAAACCAGCAAATAACAAATAAACTTACCATCAATATGCACTTTTTGTTTACATAAACATTAAAATAGTAACATTAAAAATGATGGCCAAATTTGAGAGTGTCTTGCAACATGTTATCTACTAACATGTACAAGTTCAAATAAAGTTTTGACAAAAAAGTTTTTATAAAAAGATAAACCTCGCATATTTCAGCCTTTAAATCATTTTTATAAAAAGAATGATTCAAAAAAGACAAAATACTGACATTTACAATGCACATTAGCTTATCTTTTATTATTAATAGTAAAATTCGGTCCGATTTTCCCGTGGCGTCTGTCGTTGCTATGTACCATGCGCTCTCCGCTCACAAAGCGAGAGAAGTTTTAATAGCTAATGGATTTCCACTACCGATAAACGCTTGCTGTAGCTCTGCTAGAAGATTTATTTACGGAGAAGAAAAAAACACCCGTAGTTTGGGTGCACCCCCATCCTTCATATTGACTCGTTGCGCCTGGAAAAAATGAGCGCGTCGCTTCAATTATTTGAAATAACGAACTTGAGCGCGCAAAAGACGCGATATGTGAACGGCCCTTGGCGAGCTACCTCCAATCAGGCTACGAGCTACTCTCGCGAGTGACGTGTTGGAGACCACTTTAGACATTATGTCTGAAAATAAATATCCTAGGGAGAAAATGAATGGGATTTTCCTGTTCTGTTGGGGGCCCCCTTGGAGGGCGGGGCCCGTTTCAATTGAAACGGGTGAAACATAGGTAAGGCCGCCTCTAGTGAAATCACAAAGGCTGTGATTCAGTTAAATAAATATATCCTCTGTTTTTTGTTTGTTTGTTTTTTTCACAGAGAAGACGCTTCAATTACATGAGTGCAGATTAGCCTACATGTTAAAATTACCTCAGCTCCGTCCACAGTAAACGCTGCTCCAAGCAAACTCAGTCTCTGCAGTGCTGTTTGTTTAGGTTTCCAATGACGTGCAAATATGGGAACGCAAGTCGGACGCAGTTTGTGTTTCATAGTTGCACTGTTATCATTTGTGGAGCACATCTGGGTTTCTCAAACTGCTGTTCATCGCAATTTCAAAATAAAAGTTTAAACATTGCGATTTCAAAATATAAGTTTAAACTCTTGCTCTGAGTTTGCGTGTTTTGATGTGCACATGTTCTCGTTCAAGAAATTACAGTGACTGTAGCATTTCTATCGTACAGAAGTGGCCAAATATTAAAGGTTAAGTTGACATTTGAATTAATTGTTTGGACAATATTAAACAAGGATTTGATAATGCCAGGCTTAGTGTAACAACAACCAGGCCGCTGGCGCCCTCTGCAGGCATTTGTTATTTATGTACATAAGTTATGTTTATATTAGTTTATATAATTTATTTTACATGGGTATATTTTAACAGTGTTCTTCAGTAAAACCAATATAATTACTTACTTTGATACTTTACTTGAACCAATTATTGTGGCTTGTTATTATATATTTGTATTTTAAGTAATTTTAAAGGCTGTTGTTAACTTGAATCTATTTTTTACCACAATTTTTTTATCCGATTACTTGAATAGAATACTCGATTACTAAAATAATCGATAGCTACAGTCCAATTATAATAAAAAAGATTGCTGTTTAAAGCATTTGTTTGTTTCCCAATACTGAAAGCTAATGAAAACGTAATGTGTAATCCTACTGCTCCCTCAAGTGGACAAAAGTGGTATTATAGCTTGCATTTTACAATTGAAGTGTTTGAATGAATGAGTGAATGAATGGGAATTTGGTTTTTCACTTATATCTCGGGAACCAGAACGCGAAATATTCTGAAACTCAGAGCATAGATAGTGCTCGAGGAGCCCTGTTGAATGACACCATCACTTTGTTTTTGGGCGATTAGGGCCGGGACTTATGACTGTTCAAAGCTAGCCAACGACGGGCCCTTTCCAACGAGCTCTCACACAAGGTTCGGGGTGGTCTGGGTCAGGAGTTACGGCTGTTCAAAGTCGGGGGTCGCGCTCCCGAGGCCCGTGACGACACGTTTCGATCAAGAGCCTGGAGAGGACCTTACCATCAAAATTTGAGCGCGCAACGACTTTCCGTTTTCGAGTTATGAGTGAATTTGTATTCGGGGGCGTGGCTTAAATGCCCGTTTTACTTTCGTTTTCCATTTCTATATCTCAGTGACACAATTGTCAATCACAATTGTGACACAATACTCCAATAGATGAGTTTTGACAAAATGTCATTGTAAATGCTAAAATAATGATTTTATAAAGTCTAAATATGAATTATATAACAATATTAGGCAGCAGTATGATGAAATGACAGCAGGGGGCAGTAAAATACCACTTATTGGCTTAATATGACGTTATATCATTTTCACCTTTTTAACTGTTATAGAGGCAAATTTTGTCTGATCTGTCTGAAATTTTTCATGCTTATTAAGAGTAATTTCATGTTCTGACTTGTTTTTAAGAATATAGCATTCATTTAAAAGATATAGGCTTTTGGGACACTTGGTCAAAGCAATTTACCATAGGAAATATATGGTTTTCAAAGCTTTTTAACAGTTATAGCGCCACCTATAGTCCGATCTTCATGACATTTTGCATGCTTGTTAATGATGTTATGTTACATATGCTCACCAATTATTGTGAAGTTCTGAGTTTTCGTTTAGGATTTATAGGCTTTTGAGTGTTTTTTTGTCCCTCCCCTTTCCTAAATGACCCTGTTACAGCCAGGCAAATGCAAAAGTTCAACTTTTTTTCGATAATTATTGATCTAGAGAGTCCAGAGAATTGTCCTAGACTGGTCTGGTTCCGATTGGGCGAAAAACCAGGGACTAGTTCGCAAAAGTAGGTTTTTAACATGTTCGCAAATATTTAATGAACGGTTTGATTGACAGCAATGGTTCTAGAGGCAAAGTTGTTCAGCATGAGGAGATCTATCAAATGATATGCATTTTCTGATGAAATTTGTAACACCACGTGATTACAGAGCCTTAAAACTCGTTAGCGCCAACTAGTGTCCGATTTCTTTCAAAATTTTTACAGACCTCTATGGCCTTGAGCCAAACATGCCTACTGAGTTTTGTTCCGATCGGACTCCATTAACCTTGTCTAATAGGTGGTCAAACTTCATTGGCTGATGGCGGCCATGTTTTTTGAGATACGCCAATGTCCTCATAGACATACATGGCAGCTTGGACAAAGACACTGCATACCAAATTTCAAGTCATTCGGACAAAAAGTCCAGTGTTTATATGTTTCTTTCATGTTATAGCGCCACCATGTGGCCAATCGACGCGATTTTTTTAGTGTGACCCCAGACTGACCTCCTACACATGTGTATCTAGATTGGTGAAGGCAGCTAATTTACTTCTCGAGTTATAGCCATTTTAGTAAAACAGGCTCCTCCCACAACGTTAATTTTGCGTCTGCTAGCAACCGTGAATGGAAATTTCCACTTTTTTTTTCGATAATTATTAATAATCAGACTCTAAAGAACATTTCTGCACTTGTTTGGTTCCGATCGGGCGAAAAACCACAGACTACTTTGCAAAAGTAGGTTTTTGACAAAATTCAAAATGGCGGAAAAATTTGCATACCGGAAATGAAATCGGAGATATACGTTTTGCCCGTCTTGAGCCAAGGATTACAGTGATATAAGACACTTGAGTCTACGACAAACCGTCTAGGAGTAATTAGCGATTTCGTACTTTTGCTTACTATAGCGCCACCTATTGGCCAATCGGGGTCATAATTTGATAACTTCTCCTCGATTTTTGTACTACCATCTGGCAAAGTTTCAAGTCTCCAGCACTTACGGTTTGGGCTGCACGATGCGTTTTACAGGAGAATAATAATAATAAAAATCAGGACAATTACAATAGGGTTTCAGCACTTCGTGCTTGAACCCCTAATTAAAGCTGCAAGCAGCATTTATCGGGGTTCAAGCTATTAAGGCCTTTAAGGGTTTTTAAGCACAAAAGCATCAAAAGTTATTATGTTTTATTTAGCAAGCATTTAACCACTGACATAATAGATGGAAAACACCATTTACAGCCAATACAGGCAATGTACCATAAGAAATATATGGTTTTAAAGCTTTTTAACAGTTATAGCGCCACCTTTGGTCCGATCTCCAAAAAATTTGGCATGCTTGTTAATGATGTTATGTCACATATGCTCACCAATTTTTGTGAAGTTCTGAGTTTTCATTTAGGATTTATAGGCTTTTTAGTGTATCTTGCCACGCCCATTTTATAAATGACCCTATTACAGCCATCCAAATGCAAAAGTTCAACTTTTTTTTGATAATTATTGATCTAGAGAGTCCAGAGAATTGTCCTAGACTCGTTTGGTTCCGATCGGGCAAAAAACCAGGGACTAGTTCGCAAAAGTAGGTTTTTAACATATTCGTGAATAATTAATAAACTGTTTGATTGACAGCAATGGTTCTAGAGGCAAAGTTGTTCAGCATAAGCAGATCTATCAAATGATATGCATTTTGTGATGATAAGTGTAACACCACGTGATTACAGAGCCATAAAACTCGTTAGCGCCAACTAGTGGCCGATTTCTTTCAAAATTCTTACAGACCTCTAGGGCCATGAGCCGAACATGCCCATTGAGTTTCGTTCCGATCGGCCTCCGTTAACCTTGTCTAATAGGTGCTCAAACTTCATTGGCCGATGGCGGCCATGTTTTTTGAGATACGCCAATGTCCTCATACACATACATGGCACCTTGGACCAAGACACTGCATACCAATTTTCAAGTCAATCGGACTAACGGTCAGGTGGTTATAGCCTGTTTTATGTTTTTTTCATTTTATAGCGCCACCATGAGGCCAATCGTCGCGATTTTTTTACTGTGACCCCAGATTGAACTCATACACATGTGTACCAAGTTTGGTGAAGATACCTCATTTACATCTTGAGTTATAGCCATTTTAGTAAAATAGGCTCCTCCCACAACATTAGTTTTGCGCCCCCTAGCGACCGTGAATCGAAATTTCAACTTTTTTTCGATAATTATTGATATTCAGACTCCAGAGAACATTTCTGCACTGGTTTGGTTCCGATCGGGCGAAAAACCTAGGACTAGTTCGCAAAAGTAGGTTTTTGACAAAATTCAAAATGGCGGAAAAATTTGCATACCGGAAATGAAATCGGAGATATACGTTTTGTTCTTCAGGGTTCCAGCTTTCCAATGATATAAGACACTTGAGTCTACGACATATGGTCTAGGAGTTATGAGCAGTTTCGCGCTTTTGGTCGCTATAGCGCCACCTATGGGCCAATCGGAGTCATACTCTCTGAACCTCTCCTCGATTTTTGTACTACCATTTGACAAAGTTTCAAGTCTCCAGCTCTTACGGTTTAGGCTGCACGATGCGTTTTACGGCAGAAGAAAAATAATAAAAATCAGCACAATTACAATAGGGTTTCAGCACTTCGTGCTTGAACCCCTAATAATAATAATAATAATTAAAGCTGCAAGCAGCATTTATCGGGGTTCAAGCATTTAAGGCCTTTAAACACATAAGCATTTAAGACATTAAGATTTATTTAGAAAGCTTTGAACCACTGAAATAATAGATGGAAAAGTCCATTTACAGCCAATACAGGAAATTTACCATAGGAAATATATGGTTTTCAAAGCTTTTTAACAGTTATAGCGCCACCTATGGTCCGATCTCCATAAAAATTTCCATGCTTCTTTAGCATGTTATTTCACATATGCCCATCAATTTTTGTGAAGTTCTGAGTTTTTATTTAGGCTTTATAGACGTTTGAGTGTATTTGGACACGCCTATTTTATAAATGATCCTCTTATAGCCAACCAAAAGCAAAATTTTAACTTTTTTTTGATAATTATTGATCTAGAGAGTCCAGAGAATTGTCCTAGACTGGTCTGGTTCCGATCGGGCGAAAAACCAGGGACTAGTTCGCAAAAGTAGGTTTTTAACATATTCGTGAATAATTAATAAACTGTTTGATTGACAGCAATGGTTCTAGAGGCAAAGTTGTTCAGCATGAGCAGGTCTATCAAATGATATGCATTTTGTGATGATAAGTGTAACACCACGTGATTACAGAGCCATAAAACTCGTTAGCGCCAACTAGTGGCCGATTTCTTTCAAAATTCTTACAGACCTCTAGGGCCATGAGTCGAACATGCCCACCGAGTTTTGTTCCGATCGGCCTCCGTTAACCTTGTCTAATAGGTGCTCAAACTTCATTGGCCGATGGCGGCCATGTTTTTTGAGATACACCAATGTCCTCATAGATATACATGACAGCTTGGACCAAGACACTGCATACCAATTTTCAAGTCAATCGGACTAACGGTCAGGTGGTTACAGCCTGATTTATGTTTTTTTCATGTTATAGCGCCACCATGTGGCCAATCGCCGCAATCTTTATACTATGACCTCAGATTGACCTCTTAAACAGGTGTACCGAGTTTGGTGAAGATACCTCATTTACTTCTGGAGTTATAGCCATTTTAGTAAAATAGGCACCACCTTCTTCAAACATTTTGGCGCCCCTTAGTGACCGTCAATCGAAATTTCAACTTTTTTTCGATAATTATTGATATTCTGACTCCAGAGAACATTTCTGCACTGGTTTGGTTCCGATCGGACACAAAACCAGGGACTAGTTCGCAAAAGTAGGTTTTGGACATAATTCAAAATGGCGGAAAATTTGCATACCGGAAATGAAATCCTTGAGGCCTTTTTTGTTCGGCTTGACCCAAGGATTCCAATGATATAAGACACTTGAGTCTGTGACAAACGGTTAATGAGATTTAAGCAAAAATATGATTTTTTTTTGTTTTTTGCACTGTAGCGCCACCTATGGGCCAATCGGGGTCATATTTTGATAACCTCTCCTCGATTTTTGTACTACCATCTGGCAAAGTTTCAAGTCTCTAGCACTTACGGTTTGGGCTGCACGATGCGTTTTACGGCAGAAGAAAAATAATAATAATAAAAATCAGTACAATTACAATAGGGTTTCAGCACTTCGTGCTTGAACCCCTAATAATAATAATAATAAAAATCAGTACAATTACAATAGGGTTTCAGCACTTCGTGCTTGAACCCCTAATAAAAATCAGCACAATTACAATAGGGTTTCAGCACTTCGTGCTTGAACCCCTAATAAAAATCTGAGCAATTACAATAGGGTTTCAGCACTTCGTGCTTGAACCCCTAATAAAAATCAGTACAATTACAATAGGGTTTCAGCATTTCATGCTTGAACCCCTAATAAAAATCAGGGCAATTACAATAGGGTTTCAGCACTTCGTGCTTGAACCCCTAATAATAAAAATCAGCACAATTACAATAGGGTTTCAGCACTTCGTGCTTGAACCCCTAATTAAAGCTGCAAGCAGCATTTATCGGGGTTCAAGCATTTAAGGCCTTTAAGCACATAAGCATTTAAGACATTAAGTTTTATTTAGAAAGCTTTTAACCACTGAAATAATAGATGGAAAAGTCCATTTACAGCCAATACAGGCAATTTACCATAGGAAATATATGGTTTTCAAACCTTTTTAACAGTTATAGCGCCACCTATGGTCCAATCAACATGAAATTTGGCATGCTTGTTTAGAATATTATGGCACATATGCTCACCAATTTTCGTGAAGTTCTGAGTTTTCGTTTAGGATTTATAAGCTTTTGAGTGCATTTTGCCACGCCCATTTTCTTTATGACCCAATTATAGCCATACGAAAAATTCAAAAGTTCAACTTTTTTTCGATAATTATTGATCAGGAGAGTCCAGAGAATTGTCCTAGACTGGTCTGGTTCCGATCGGGCGAAAAACCAGGGACTAGTT
Organism: Abramis brama; assembly: GCF_963993115.1. NCBI lineage: Eukaryota > Metazoa > Chordata > Actinopteri > Cypriniformes > Leuciscidae > Abramis > Abramis brama. Next base: position 23,177,895 of record NC_139976.1, read on the forward strand.
TGCAAAAGTAGGTTTTTAACATATTCGCGAATAATTAATGAATGGTTTGATTGACATTAGTGGTTCTTGAGGCAAAGTTGTTCAGCATGAGCAGATCTATCAAATGATATGCATTTTGTGACAATAAGTGTAACACCACGTGATTACAGAGCCGTAAAACTCGTTAGCGCCAACTAGTGGCCGATTTCTTTCAAAATTCTTACAGACCTCTAGGGCTATGAGTTGAACATGCCCATCGAGTTTCGTTCCGATCGGCCTCCGTTAACCTTGTCTAATAGGTGCTCAAACTTCATTGGCCGATGGCGGCCATGTTTTTTGAGATACACCAATGTCCTCATAGACATACATGACACCTTGGGCCAAGACACTGCATACCAATTTTCAAGACAATCGGACTAACGGTCAGGTGGTTAAAGCCTGTTTTATGTTTTTTTCATGTTATAGCGCCACCATGTGGCTAATCGCCGCGATTTTTTTACTGTGACCTCAGATTGACCTCTTACACATGTGTACCGAGTTTGTTGAAGATACCTCATTTACTTCTGGAGTTATAGCCATTTTAGTAAAATAGGCCCCTCCCACAACGTACGTTTTGGCGCCCCTTAGCGTCCGTGAATCGAAATTTCAACTTTTTTTCGATAATTATTGATATTCAGACTCCAGAGAACATTTCTGTACTGGTTTGGTTCCGATCGGGCGAAAAACCTAGGACTAGTTCGCAAAAGTAGGTTTTTGAGAAAATTCAAAATGGCGGAAAATTTTCCCAGGCGGAAATGAAATCGGAGATATACGTTTTGACCGTCTTGAGCCAAGGATTACAGTGATATAAGACACTTGATTCTATGACAAACCGTCTAGGAGTTATGGCTGATTTCATACTTTTGCTTGCTATAGCGCCACCTATTGACCAATCGGGGTCATACTTTGATAGGTTCTCCCCAAATTGAGGACTACCATTTGGCTGAGTTTCAAGTCTCCAGCATTTACGGTTTGGGCTGCACGATGCGTTTTAGGGGAAAATAATAATAATAAAAATCAGAGCAATTACAATAGGGTTTCAGCACTTCGTGCTTGAACCCCTAAAAATCAGGGCAATTACAATAGGGTTTCAGCACTTCGTGCTTGAACCCCTAATTAAAGCTGCAAGCAGCATTTAGCGGGGTTCAAGCATTTAGGGTCTTTAAGCACATAAGGCAGTTTAGTGAGTTGTCTGAGTTTTCGTTTAGGATTTACAGGCTTTTGAGTGTTTTTTGCCATACACATTTTCTAAATGATCCTATTATGGCTACCCAATGGGTAAAGTTTAAGTTTTTTATATAATTATTGATCTAGAGAGTCCAGAGAATTGTACTGCACTGATATATTTCCGATCGGGTGAAAAACATAGGACTAGTTCGCAAAAGTAGGTTTTTAACATAATCGCAAGTATTTAATGAACAAATTAATTGACAGCAGTAGTTTTTGAGGCAAAGTTGTTCAGTATGAGGAGATCTATCAAATGACATGCATCACGTGATTACAAAGCCGTAAAACCTGTTAGCGTCAACTAGTGGCCGATTTCTTTCAAAATTCTTACAGACCTCTAGGGCCACGAGTCGAACATGCCCACCGAGTTTCGTTCCGATCGAGCTTCGTTAACCTTGTCTAAGAGGTGCACAAACTTTATTGGCCTATGGCGGCATAGACATACATGGCACCTTGGACCAAAACATTGCATGCCAATTTTAAAGTCAATCGAACTAATGGTCAGGTGGTTATAGCCCTTTTCATGTTTTAGTGATGTTTGGCCTGATCTCCATTTTAAATAATTATTTTAAAGGTGCCGTAGAATGCATTGATATATTTTAAATTGTTCTATGATATCTCTGAAACAGAAATGTCTTCAACAGTCAAGTAGTGGATAAAATCACTAACGTTACTTTCTGCTTGCGGTAGGGGTTGTAATGGAAATATAACATTAGTTGGAACTGCCCCCTTCTTCAGTATCAAACGATGAGCGAAACCTGCTTGATATTGTCCCAGGTTAGAAAAACTGTCAGTGGTGAAATGGGCAGAGCAAACTAACAGCTTTGAATTAAAATGGTAAGGTATCCTGTTGTAAAAATCAACCATGCCTGTTGGCAGTTCTCTTTTGTGGGAAGGGAATGAAAAGTTCTGAAATCCGCAGCACAGCCTCGAACATAACATTTATATCCATGATCTGACATTTTCACTATTGTCCTTGCTTGCTTCTTCACAATACCTGCAGAACTTCTGATGATTCGGCTGTGCAGGTCCACGTTAACACTGCCTGGCCTAGAACATGGGCTGGTATATGCAAATTGGGGGGGTATAAATATGAATGATCCCGACTCCAACGTCACAGTCGGTGTTATGCTGTAATTCACTCATTTTTCAGCGGTCTTTTGCAAACAGGAGATTTACACATGAAGGAGGAAACAATGGTGTTTGAGGCTCACGGTATGTCAGTTCCTTGTCCAGAACTCTTACCATTCAACTATGCCAAGATAAATACAGTTTTCAATTGTATGGCACCTTTAAAATAGTTGATTAGTAATATAATGCTTACTTGTAGTCTGAAATGGCTTTAACAAAAGAAGAAAAATATTCTTAGATGTCTGTTCATTCTAATCATGTACAAATAAAGTAGCACAGTAAGATTACATTTATTTGAATGCATTAGTGGGTGTGTGATTGCGCTGTGTGTGCAGCTTATCAATATTAAAAGTGAAGGTGTAGTTGATATCTTTGTTGATAATATCTGTAGTAATCAGAAAAAAACAATTAAGAAATAAAGAATTAAAATTACAAATAATATTCTGTTAAGATATGAGTTACAATAACATGATTTGCAATAGTAATAATATCAATACTATATGCACAATACACAAAGATTAGACTCTCAGGTCTGTGTCTTTCAAAAACATTAGTATTGCAGCCAATGTGAGTCTGTGGGATTTATAAACAGACAAAATATGATTTGAAATGTTATTTTAATGATTTTATAAAGTTTAAACAATATTTCAAATGGAAACTAACTGGAAAATAATATTTTAGTAAGCAGAATGAAGCAATGAGTGGTCTTCTGGTGGTTAAAATGTAAATGAAAACAATAATACTTAAACAATAATACTTAATACAGTAACCATGCTTCAACACACACATGCAAACACATTTGGTTGTAGATGTAGATATTTTAAATTAAAGATAGGTAACAAAATGATAATTGCAAATCTCCTCCGTATAACACCATTTTCAGATTTCAAATTAATCACTGAGAAGCAGAATTGTTCAAACTGAGAGCTCAGTACAAATGAAGTGATAAACTGACAAAACATGATTGTGTTATAATAGGTGATTTTCATGCAAGCAATTTTATATAGTCTAAAAATGTATGCAAAAGCACAGGTAAAAATATTTTTATAAGTAGAATGTCCTGCAGAGGGCAGTAGAAGACCACTAATTGACTCACTTTCATTTGAAAGACTTTTTTTATCCACCAGTAAAACAAAGCAGTTTTACCATGTTCTTTCCATTAAGCATGCTTACACACACAGACACACACAGACACACACACACAAAGACAAATATGTTTTCAATGTTTTTGGGATGTTATTGTGAAAATATCTTTTAATGGTCTAACCATTTTCACATATTTCTTTGTGATCTGTATTATCAGTAATAATAATAATAAATAGCTTTAAGCATTTGCTTGTTGGCCAAAGCTGAAAGCTGATAAAAAGATTAATACTATGTCTAATACTGCTGCTCCCTCTAGTTGACAACAGTGGAATTACAGCCTCCATCTTACAATTGAAGTGAATGAATGGGAATTAGTTTTTTCACTTATATCTCGGGAACCAGATGGCGAAAAATTCTAAACCTCAGAGCATAGATAGTGCTTGAGGAGCCCTGTTGAATGAGACCATCACAGTGTTTTTGGGCGATTGGGGCCGGGAGCTATGACCATTCAAAGGCATGTCTTTTGGAGCAGTTTTCTCTGGAATGCCGAGGGCAAATTACACCACATTTGAATCGAAGCTAGCCAAGGATGGGCCCTTTCCAATGAGCCCTCACACAAGGTTCGGGGTGATCTGGTTCGGGAGTTACGGCCGTTCAAAGTCGGGGGTCCCGCGGACTAGCGTTCCGTGGGGGGGGCGCGCTCCCGAGGCCCGCGACGCTACGTTTCGATCAAGAGCCCGGAGAGGTCCTTACCATCAAAATTTGAGCGCGCGGCCACTTTCCGTTTTCGAGTTATGAGTGAATTTGTACTGGGGGGGCGTGGCCTAAATGGCGGACAAGGTTTTACTTTCGTTTTCTAAATGTAAAACAATTGTCAATAGTAACACTCCAATAGATGCATTTTGACAAAATGTGATTGTAAATGTTAAAATAATGATTTTATAAAGTATAAATATGAATTATATAACAATATTAGGGAGTAGTATGATGAAATGACAGCAGGGGGCAGTACAATACCACTTATTGGCTTAATATGCCATGTTATATCATTTTTACCTTTTTAACTGTTATAGAGGCAAATTATGTCTGATCTGTCTGAAATTTTTCATGCTTGTTAAGAGTAACATGTTCTGACTAGATCTGAAAGATATTTAAAAGATATAGGCTTTTGGGGACACTTGGTCAAGGCTACATATTAAAGTGACCCTATTATAGCCATCCAAATGAAGAAGTTATACTTTTTCTGATAATTATTGATCTAGAGAGTCCAGAGAATTGTACTGCACTAGATTTGAATATTATGATTTGAAAATTATAAGATCATAAATGGAAAACACCATTTACAGCCAATACAGGCAATTTACCATAGAATATATATTGTTTTAAAGCTTTTTAACAGTTATAGCGCCACCTATGGTCCAATCTCCATAAAAATTCCCATGCTTCTTTAGCATGTTATGTCACATGTGCTCATCAATTTTTGTAAAGTTCTGAGTTTTTATTTATGATTTATAAACGTTTGAGTGTATTTTGACACGCCCATTTTCTAAATGATCATGTTATAGCCAAACAAAAGCAAAATTTTCTTCTTTTTTTCGATAATTATTGATCTAGAGAGTCCAGAGAATTGCCCTAGACTGGTCTGGTTCCGATCGGGCGAAAAACCTAGGACTAGTTCGCAAAAGTAGGTTTTTAACATGTTCACGAATATTTAATGAACGGTTTGATTGACAGCAATGGTTCTTGAGGCAAAGTTGTTCAGCATGAGTAGATCTATCAAATGATATGCATAATGTGACTATAAGTGTAACACCACGTGATTACAGAGCCATAAAACTCGTTAGCGCCAACTAGTGGCCGATTTCTTTCAAAAATTTTACAGACCTCTAGGGCCATGAGTCGAACATGCCCACCAAGTTTCGTTCCAATCGGCCTCCGTTAACCTTGTCTAATAGGTGCTCGACTTCATTGGCCAATGGCGGCCATGTTTTTTGAGATACGTCAATGTCCTCATAGACATACATGGCACCTTGGACCAAGACACTGCATACCAATTTTCAAGTCAATCAGACTAACAGTCAGGTGGTTATAGCCCTTTTCATGTTTCTTTCATGTTATAGCGCCACCTAGTGTTTAATCGTTGTGATTTTTTTTACTGTGACCCCAGATTGAACTCCTACATATGTGTACCAAGTTTGGTGAAGCTATCTCATTTACTTTTTGAGTTATAGACATTTTAGTAAAATAGGCTCCTCCCACAACGTTCATTTTGAGCCCCCTAGCGACTTTGAATCGAAATATCGACGTTTTTTCGATAATTATTGATCTTCAGACTCCAGAGAACATTTCTGCACTGGTTTGGTTCCGATCGGGCGAAAAACCTAGGACTAGTTTGCAAAAGTAGGTTTTTGACAAAATTCAAAATGGCGGAAAAATTTGCATACCGGAAATGAAATCGGAGATATACGTTTTGTTCGCCATGAGGTCTGGATTCCATTGATATAAGACACTTGAGTCTAGGACATACGGTCTAGGAGTTATGACCAGTTTCGCGCGTTTGGTCGCTATAGCGCCACCTATGGGCCAATCGGGGTCATACTCTCTGAACCTTTCCTCGATTTTTGTACTACCATCTGACAAAGTTTCAAGTCTCCAGCACTTACGGTTTTGGCTGCACGATGCGTTTTAGCGGAGAAGAATAATAATAATAATAATTAAAGCTGCAAGCAGCATTTATCGGGGTTCAAGCATTTAAGGCCTTTAAGCACATAAGCATTTAAGACATTAAGATTTATTTAGAAAGCTTTTAACCACTGAAATAATAGATTGAAAAGTCCATTTACAGCCAATACAGGCAATTTACCATAGGAAATATGTGGTTTTAAAGCTTTTTAACAGTTATAGTGCCACCTTTGGTCCGATGTCCATAAAATTTGGCATGCTTGTTAATGATGTTATGTGACATATGCTCACCAATTTTTGTGAAGTTTTGAGTTTTCATTTAGGATTTATAGGCTTTTTAGTGAATTTTGCCACGCCCATTTTATAAATGACCCTATTACAGCCATCCAAATGCAAAAGTTCAACTTTTTTTTGATAATTATTGATCTAGAGAGTTCAGAGAATTGTCCTAGACTGGTTTGGTTCCGATCGGGGGGAAAACCAGGGACTAGTTCGCAAAAGTAGGTTTTGAACATGTTTGCGAATATTAAATGAACGGTTTGATTGACAGCAATGGTTCTTGAGGCAAAGTTGTTCAGTATGAGGAGATCTATCAACTGATATGCATATTGTGTGGATGTATGCAACACCACGTGATTACAGAGCCGAAAAAACTCGTTAGCGCCAACTAGTGGCCGATTTCTTTCAAAATTCTTACAGACCTCTTGGGCCATGAGTCGAACATGCCCATCGAGTTTCGTTCCGATCAGCCTCCGTTAATCTTGTCTAATAGGTGCTCAAACTTCATTGGCCGATGGCGGCCATGTTTTTTGAGATATGTCAATGTCCTCATAGGCATACATGGCACCTTGGACCAAGACACTGGATATCAATTTTCAAGTCAATCGGACAAACGGTCAGGTGGTTATAGCCCTTTTCATGTTTTTTTCAAGTTATAGCGCCACCTACTGTTCAATCGTCGCGATTTTTTTACTGTGACCTCAAATTGAACTATTATACATGTGTACCGAGTTTGGTGAAGATACCTCATTTATTTCTCGAGTTATAGCCGTTTTAGTAAAATAAGCTCCTCCCACAACGTACGTTTTGGCGCCCCTTAGCGACCGTGAATCGAAATTTCAACTTTTTTTCGATAATTATTGATATTCAGACTCCAGAGAACATTTCTGCACTGGTTTGGTTCCAATCGGACGAAAAACCTAGGACTAGTTCGCAAAAGTAGGTTTTTGAGAAAATTCAAAATGGCGGAAAATTTTCCCAGGCGGAAATGAAATCGGAGATATACGTTTTGACCGTCTTGAGCCAAGGATTACAGTGATATAAGACACTTGATTCTATGACAAACCGTCTAGGAGTTATGGCTGATTTCATACTTTTGCTTGCTATAGCGCCACCTATTGACCAATCGGGGTCATACTTTGATAGGTTCTCCCCAAATTGAGGACTACCATTTGGCTGAGTTTCAAGTCTCCAGCATTTACGGTTTGGGCTGCACGATGCGTTTTAGGGGAAAATAATAATAATTAAAGCTGCAAGCAGCATTTATCGGGGTTCAAGCTATTAAGGCCTTTAAGGGTTTTTAAGCACAAAAGTTATCAAGTTTTATTTAGCAAGCATGTAACCACTGACATAATAGATGGAAAACACCATTTACAGTCAATACAGGCAATTTACCATAGGAAATATGTGGTTTTAAAGCTTTTTAACAGTTATAGTGCCACCTTTGGTCCGATGTCCATAAAATTTGGCATGCTTGTTAATGATGTTATGTGACATATGCTCACCAATTTTTGTGAAGTTTTGAGTTTTATTTAGGATTTATAGGCTTTTTAGTGTATTTTGCCACGCCCATTTTATAAATGACCCTATTACAGCCATCCAAATGCAAAAGTTCAACTTTTTTTTGATAATTATTGATCTAGAGAGTCCAGAGAATTGTCCTAGACTGGTCTGGTTCCAATCGTGCGAAAAACCTAGGACTAGTTCGCAAAAGTAGGTTTTTAACATGTTTGCGAATATTAAATGAACGGTTTGATTGACAGCAATGGTTCTTGAGGCAAAGTTGTTCAGGATGAGGAGATCTATCAAATGATATGCATATTGTGTGGATATTTGTAACACCACGTGATTACAGAGCTGTAAAACTCGTTAGCGCCAACTAGTGGCCGATTTCTTTCAAAATTGTTACAGACCTCTATGGCCTTGAGTCGAACATGCCCATCAAGTTTCGTTCCGATCGGCCTCCGTTAACCTTGTCTAATAGGTGCTCAAAATTCATTGGCCGATGGCGGCCATGTTTTTCGAGATACGCCAATGTCCTCATACACATACATGGCACCTTGGACCAAGACACTGCATGCCAATTTTCAAGTCAATCGGACTAATGGTCAGGTGGTTATAGCCTGTTTTATGTTTTTTTCATGTTATAGCGCCACCATGTGGCCAATTGCCGCGGTTTTTTACTGTGACCTCAGATTGACCTCTTACACATGTGTACCAAGTTTGGTGAAGATACCTCATTTACTTCTGGAGTTATAGCCATTTTAGTAAAATAGGCCCCTCCCACAACGTACGTTTTGGCGCCCCTTACCGTCCGTGAGTCGAAATTTCAACTTTTTTTCGATAGTTTTTGATAATCAGACTCTAGAGAACATTTCTGCACTGGTTTGGTTCCGATCGGGCGAAAAACCTAGGACTAGTTCGCAAAAGTATGTTTTTGACAAAATTCAAAATGGCGGAAAATCTATCATGGCGGAAATGAAATCGGAGATATACGTTTTGTTCGTCAGGCGTCCAGCTTTCCAATGATATAAGACACTTGAGTCTACGTCATACGGTCTAGTAGTTATGAGCAGTTTCGCGCTTTTGGTTGCTATAGCGCCACCTATGGGCCAATCGGGGTCATACTTTGATAGGTTCTCCCCAAATTGAGGACTACCATTTGGTCAAGTTTCAAGGTTCCAGCTCTTACGGTTTGGTCTGCACGATGCGTTTTAGGGGAAAATAATAATAATAATAATAATAATAATAATTAAAGCTGCAAGCAGCATTTATCGGGGTTCAAGCAGTTAAGGCCTTTAAGGCATTTAAGCACAAAAGCATCAAAAGTTATTAAGATTTATTTAGCAAGCATGTAACCACGGACATAATAGATGGAAAAGACCATTTACAGCCAATACAGGCAGTTTACCATGGGATATATATGGTTTTAAAGCTTTTTAACAGTTATAGCGCCACCTATGGTCCGATCTCCATAAAAATGTTTACTGTGACCTCAAATTGAACCCATACACATGTGTACTGAGTTTGGTGAAGATATCTCATTTACTTCTTGAGTTATAGCCATTTTAGTAAAATAGGCTCCTCCCACAACAATTTACCACATTCTAGTATTATTTACTATGATTCTAGCATGATTTGCCATATTCTAGCATGATTTACCATGATATACTACATTCTAGTATGATTTACCATTGTTTACTGTGATTCTAGCATGGTTTACCATAGTTTATCATGATTTATCATAGTTTACCATGATTTATCATAGTTTACCATGGTTTACCCTGTTCTAGCATAGTTTACCATGATTTACCATGTTCTAGCATGATTTACCATGATATACCACATTCTAGTATTATTTATTATGATTTACCATGTTTTTAGCGTGATTTACCATGATTTACCACATTGCTAGCAATTATGTGAAGTATCAGTACAAATGAAGTGATAAACTCTGACAAAATATGATTGTGCTACAATAGTAATTGTTATATAAGTTATTTTTTAGTGTCTTATTGTTATATAAGTGATTTTTAGTGTCTAATGAATGCAAAAGCATATGTGAGTAGACTTCATTAATAAGTAGAATGACCAGCAGAGGGCAGTAGAAGACCACTTATTGGCTCACTTTCACTTTAAACTTCATGATTTTCACCATTTGTCTGCACTAAAGCAAACCAGTTTTTCCATTTTAACTCCATAATGCATGTTTACACACACACACACACACACACACACACACACAAAGACAAATGTTGTTGTTTTTTCAATGCTATTGGAATGTGTCATTATGAAAATATATTTGAATGGTCTATAAACATTTCACAAAGTCTTTGTAAGCTATTAATCAGATTATTCAGAATTTATTCAGAAACCTAAGACTACACACACACATTATGTTGTAGATACAGATATTTGATATATATGATGTGATCAAACTGTCAATACTAATACTTTAACAGATGGATTTTGACTAAATGTAATTGTAAATGTTCAAATAGGGATTTTATAAAGTCTCAATATAAATTATAGAACAATATGACAAAATGACTATTTTAAACAGCAGGGGGCAGTAAAATACCACTTATTGGCTTAATATGCCATTATATTCATATCATTTTCACCTTTTTAACTGTTATAGAGGCAAATTTTGTCCGATCTGTCTGAAAATTTTCATGCATGTTCAGAGTGATATTTCACATGTTCTGACTTGTTTTTAAGAAGGTTTGAACATTCATTAAAGAGATATAGGCTTTCGGGGACACTTGGTAAAGGCCACATTTTGAAGTGAACCTATTATAGCTATCCAAATGAAGTAGTTCAACTTTTTCTGACAATTATTGTTCTAGTGAGTCCAGAGAATTGTATTGCACTAGTTTTTAACATTATGATATAAAAAAAAATTATATGATCAGAGATGGAAAAGTCCATTTACAGCCAATACAGGCAGTTTACCATAGGAAATATATGGTTTTAAAGCCTTTTAACAGTTATAGCGCCAACTATTGTCCGATCTCCATAAAATTTGGCATGCTTCTTAATGATGTTATGTCACATATGCTCACCAATTTTTGTGATGTTGTGTTTTTTCATTTAGGATTTATAGGCTTTTTAGTGTATTTTGCCACGCCCCTTTTCTTTATGACCCAATTATAGCCATACGAAAAATTCAAAAGTTAAACTTTTTTTTGATAATTATTGATCTAGAGAGTCCAGAGAATTGTCCTAGACTGGTCTGGTTCCGATCGGGCGAAAAACCTAGGACTAGTTCGCAAAAGTAGGTTTTTAACATGTTCGCGAATATTTAATGAACGGTTTGATTGACAGCAATGGTTCTTGAGGCAAAGTTTTTCAGCATGAGCAGATCTATCAAATGATATGCATTTTGTTACGATAAGTGTAACACCACGTGATTACAGAGCCATAAAACTCGTTAGTGCCAACTAGTGGCTGATTTCTTTCAAAATTCTTACAGACCTCTAGGGCCATGAGTCGAACATGCCCACTGAGTTTCGTTCCGATCGGCCTCCGTTAACCTTGTCTAATAGGTGCTCAAACTTCATTGGCCGATGGCGGCCATGTTTTTTGAGATACACCAATGTCCTCATAGACATACATGACACCTTGGACCAAGACACTGCATACCAATTTTCAAGTCAATCGGACTAATGGTCAGGTGGTTATAGCCAGTTTTATGTTTTTTTCATGTTATAGCGTCACCATGTGGCCAATCGCCACGATTTTTTTACTGTGACCTCAGAATGACCTCTTAAATAATTGTACCGAGTTTGGTGAAGATACCTCATTTACTTCTGGAGTTATGGCCGTTTTAGTAAAATAGGCTCCTCCCACAACATACAATTTGGCGCCCCTTAGCGACCGTGAATCGAAATTTCAACTTTTTTTCGATAATTATTGATATTCAATCTCCAGAGAACATTTCTGCACTGGTTTGGTTCCGATCGGGCAAAAAACCTAGGACTAGTTCGCAAAAGTAGGTTTTTGACAAAATTCAAAATGGCGGAAAAATTTGCATACCGGACATGAAATCGGAGATATACGTTTTGTTTGCCATGAGGTCTTGATTACATTGATATAAGACACTTGAGTCTACGACATACAGTCTAGGAGTTATGAGCAGTTTCGCGCTTTTGGTCGCTGTAGCGCCACCTATGGGCCGATTTGGCTAAGTCCGTGTATCTGAGTAGCGAGCAATACTACTACCATTTGACCAAGTATCACGTCTCTAGGCCTTACGGTTTTGGCTGCACGATGCGTTTTAGGGAAGAATAATAATAATAATAAAAATCAGGGCAATTACAATAGGGTTTCAGCACTTCGTGCTTGAACCCCTAATAAAAATCAGTACAATTACAATAGGGTTTCAGCACTTCGTGCTTGAACCCCTAATTAAAGCTGCAAGCAGCATTTAGCGGGGTTCAAGCATTTAGGGTCTTTAAGCACATAAGGCAGTTTAGTGAGTTGTCTGAGTTTTTGTTTAGGATTTACAGGCTTTTGAGTGTTTTTTGCCATAACCATTTTCTAAATGATCCTGTTATGGCTACCCAATGGGTAAAGTTTAAGTTTTTTATATAATTATTGATCTAGAGCTTCCAGAAAATTGTACTGCACTGGTATATTTCCGATCGGGCTAAAAACCGATGGCGGCATAGACATACATGGCACCTTGGACCAAGACACTGCATGCCAATTTTAAAGTCAATCGAACTAATGGTCAGGTGGTTATAGCCCTTTTCCTGTTTTTGTGATTATATGGCCTGATCTCCATTTTAAATAATTATTTTAAAGGTGCTGTAGAATGCATTGATATATTTTAAATTGTTCTCTGATATCTCTGAAACAGAAATGTCTTCAACAGTCAAGTAGTGGATAAAATCACTAATGTTACTTTCTGCTTGCGGTAGGGGTTGTAATGGAAATATAACATTAGTTGGAACTGCCCCCTTCTTCAGTATCAAACGATGAGCGAAACCTGCTTGATATTGTCCCACTCCCAGGTTAGAAAAACTGTCTGTGGTAAAATGGGCAGAGCAAACTAACAGCTTTGAATTAAAATGGTGAGGTATCCTGTTGTAAACATCAACCATGCCTGTTGACAGTTTTGTGGGAAGGGAATGAAAAGTTCTCAAATCTGCAGCACAGCCTCGAACATAACATTTATATCCATGATCTGCCATTTTCACTATTGTCCTTGCTTGCTTCTTCACAATACCTGCAGATCTTCTGATGATTCAGCTGTGCAGGTCCACGTTAACACTGCCTGGCCTAGAACATGGGCTGGTATTTGCAAATTTGGGGGGTATAAATATTAATGATCCTGACTCCAACGTCACAGTCAGTGTTATGCTGGGATTCACTCATTTTTCAGCGGTCTTTTGCAAACAGGAGATTTACACATGAAGGAGGAAACAATGGTGTTTGAGGCTCACGGTATGTCAGTTCCATGTCCAGAACTCTTATCATTCAACTATGCCAAGATAAATACAGTTTTCAATTGTATGGCACCTTTAAAATAGATGATTAGTAATATAATGCTTACTTGTAGTCTGAAATGGCTTTAACAAAAGAAGAAAAATAGTCTTAGATTTCTGTTCACTCTAATCATGTACAAATAAAGTAGCACATTAAGATTACATTTATTTGAATGCATTAGTGAGTGTGTGATTGTGCTGTGTGTGCAGCGTATCAATACTAAAAGTGAAGGTGTAGTTGATATCTTTGGTGATAATATCTGTAGTAATCATAAAAAAATCAATTAAGAAATAAAGAATTAAAATTACAAATAATATTCTATTAAGATATGAGTTACAATAACATGATTTGCAATAGTAATAATATCAATAATATATGCACAATACACACAGATTAGACTATCAGGTCTGTGTCTTACAAAAACATTAGTATTGCAGCCAATGTGAGTCTGTGGGATTTATAAACAGACAAAATATGATTTGAAATGTTATTTTAATGATTTTATTAAGTTTAAACAATATTTCAAATGGAAAAAAAATGAAAAATAATATTTTAGTGAGCAGAATGAACCAATGAGTGGTCTTCATCTGGTGGTTAAAATGTAAATGAAAACAATAATACTTAAACAATAATACTTAATACACTAACCATGCTTGAACACACACATGCACACACATTTTGTTGTAGATGTAGATATTTAAAATAAAAGATAGGTAACAAAATGATAATTGCAAATCTCCTCTGTATAACACCATTTTCAGATTGAGGGGCAGAATTGTTCAAACTGAGAGCTCAGTACAAATGAAGTGATAAACTTTGACAAAACATGATTGTGTTATAATAGGTGATTTTCTTGCAAGTAATTATATACTTTATACAAAAATTAATGCAAAAGCACAGGTGAAAATATTTTATTAAGTAGAATGTCCTGCAGAGGGCAGTAGAAGACCACTAATTGACTCACTTTCATTTGAAAGACTTTTTTATCCACCAGTAAAACAAAGCAGTTTCTCCATGTTCTTTCCATTAAGCATGCTTACACACACAGACACACACAAACACAAACACATCCACACACACATCCACACACACACACACACACACACACACACACACACACACACACACACACACACACACACAAAGATAAATATGTTTTCCATGTTTTTAGGATGTGATATTGTGAAAATATCTTTTAATGGTCTAACCATTTCACATATTTCTTTGTGATCTGTATTACCAGTCCGTAATAATAATAATAATAATAATATTTAATTGTCTATAGGCATTTCTTTATCTAATAATATAAAACTTCATAATAATCATAATAAAAAATAAAAAATAAAATATATACAAATATCATAATAAAATAAAAAACATCATAATAAAAAAGATTGCTTTTTAAAGCATTTGTTTGTTTCCCAATACTGAAAGCGAATAAAAAGATCATGTGTAATCCTGCTGCTCCCTCCAGTGGACAACAGTGGTGTGTTTCTAGTGGTGCAACAGTTGAAGTGATTGATTGAATTAATGAATGAATGAATGGGAATTTGGTTTATCACTTATATCTCCGGAACCAAAAGGCGAAAAATTCTGAAACTCAGAGCATAGATAGTGCTTGAGGAGTCTTGTTGAATGAGACCATCGCGGTGTTTTTGGGCGATTGGGACCGGGAGTTCTGATCGTTCAAAGGCATATATTTCAGGGCTTTTATCTCTGGAAGGCCCAAGGCCCGCGGCGATACGTTTCGATCAAGAGAGGTCCTTACCATCAAAATTTGAGCGTGCAGCGTCTTTCCGTTTTCGAGTTATGAGTGAATTTGTACTGGGGGGGCGTGGCCTAAATGGCGGCCTCCGTTTTTACTTTCGTTTCAGGATTCCATTCCTTAATTTGACAGAATTGTCAATAGTAATACTTCAATAGATGAGTTTTGACAAAATGTGATTGTAAATGTTAAAATAATGATTTCATAAAGTCTAAATATGAATTATATAACAATATTAGGGAGTAGTATGATGAAATGACAGCAGGGGGCAGTACAATACCACTTATTGACTTAATATGCCATGTTATATCATTTTTACCTTTTTAACTGTTATAGAGGCAAATTTTGTCCGATCTGTCTGAAATTCTTCATGCTTCTTAAGAGCAGAACTTCTTAAGTTCTGACTTGTTTTTATTAAAGAGATATAGGCTTTCGGGGACACTTGGTAAAGGCCACATTTTGAAGTGAACCTATTATAGCTAACCAAATGAAGTAGTTCAACTTTTTCTGACAATTATTGATCTAGTGAGTACAGAGAATTGTATTGCACTAGTTTTGAACATTATGATATGAAAATTATATGATCAGAGATTTACAGACCATTTTACAGATCAGACCATTTACAGCCAATACAGGCAGTTTACCATAGGAAACATATGGTTTTAAAGCCTTTTAACTGTTATAGCGCCACATTTGGTCCGATCTCCAAATTTTTTTGCATGCTTGTTAATGATGATATGTCACATATGCTCACCAATTTTTGTGAAGTTCTGAGTTTTCATTTAGGATTTATAGGCTTTTGAGTGTATTTTGCAACGCCCATTTTATAAATGACCCTATTACAGCCACTCAAATGCAAAAGTTCAACTTTTTTTTGATAATTATTGATCTAGAGAGTCCAGAGAATTGTCCTAGACTGGTCTGGTTCAGATCGGGCGAAAAACCTAGGACTAGTTCGCAAAAGTAGGTTTTTAACATGTTTGCGAATATTTAATGAACGGTTTGATTGACAGCAATGGTTATAGAGGCAAAGTTGTTCAGCATGAGCAGATCTATCAAATGATATGCATTTTGTGACAATAAGTGTAACACCATGTGATTACAGAGCCATAAAACTCGTTAGCGCCAACTAGTGGCCGATTTCTTTCAAAATTTTTACAGACCTCTAGGGCCATGAGTCGAACATGCCCATCGAGTTTCGTTCCGATCGGCCTCCGTTAACCTTGTCTAATAGGTGCTCGACTTCATTGGCCAATGGCGGCCATGTTTTTTGAGATACGTCAATGTCCTCATAGACATACATGGCACCTTGGACCAAGACACTGCATACCAATTTTCAAGTCAATCAGACTAACGGTCAGGTGGTTATAGCCCTTTTCATGTTTTTTTCATGTTATAGTGCCACCTAGTGTTCAATCGTCGCTATTTTGTTACTGTGACCCCAGATTGAAATCCTACATATGTGTACCCAGTTTGGTGAAGCTATCTCATTTACTTTTTGAGTTATAGCCATTTTAGTAAAATAGGCTCCTCCCACAACGTTCATTTTGAGCCCCCTAGCGACTTTGAATCGAAATATCGACGTTATATCGATAATTATTGATCTTCAGACTCCAGAGAACATTTCTGCACTGGTTTGGTTCCGATCGGACGAAAAACCACGGACTAGTTCGCAAAAGTAGATTTTTGACAAAATTCAAAATGGCGGAAAATCTATCATAACGGAAATGAAATCGGAGATATACGTTTTGTTCGTCAGGCGTCCAGCTTTCCAATGATATAAGACACTTGAGTCTACGACATACGGTCTAGGAGTTATGAGCAGTTTCACGCTTTTGGTTGCTATAGCGCCACCTATAGGCCAATCGGGGTCATACTCTCTGAACCTTTCCTCGATTTTTGTACTACCATCTGACAAAGTTTCAAGTCTCCAGCACTTACGGTTTGGGCTGCACGATGCGTTTTAGCGGAGAAGAATAATAATAATAATAATTAAAGCTGCAAGCAGCATTTATCGGGGTTCAAGCAGTTAAGGCCTTTAAGCACACAAGCATCAAAAGACATTACGTTTTATTTAGCAAGCATTTAACAACTGCCATCATAGATGAAAAAGTCAATTTACAGCCAATACATGCAGTTTGCCATAGGAAATATATGGTTTTAAAGCGTTTTTACAGTTATAGCACCTTTTTGCCTGAGTCTTCTTACAGTCTTGCCTGATCTCCACCACTTTTATTAGTAGTACTCAAAGTGTGCCTATATATATGTGTCAAATTTGTTGTAAATATGTAATTTTGATAAGGAGTTTAGACAATTATATTCAGTGGCGTAACGAGCCAACACCGGGCACTTAAGTAGGATTATCAAGGCGGGCCCCTTGATGACGCAATTGATGACATTGATGACGCAATGTCCGCGAGTAGGCTACTATGAATAGGGCAGGATATGATCATACATAGCATATAAGAGATGAGATGACTAACAAAATCAGGAGGAGCCTACGCTCACCAAAAAAACACAAAAAAAAAACACTGGTGACAGCGCACCATAACACATTGTTAGGCCTAGGTCCAAATACATAAAAAAGATGCTCTCTTACATTATAGCGGGATTTTCCGGGCTTTCCTATGTGCAACTGCAAAGTTAGATCAGGATTGTGCGCACGGGCATTCTCAATTGACCCTTCGCAGGGCGTTTGATTGACAGGTGATCTGACTAATCATAATCCGCCATATTTTGTCCCACAAAGCAGTCATGAGAGTTAGTAGATTAACTTTGGAGGATTTAAATTTGAAAAACAAAGTGTACTGACGTCTTAGCACTTTAAAACAACATTCCTTTTATGTTCATTCATGTTTATTTTAATGCTATAAATTAACTAGAAGGAAGAGATGATCGGTTCATGAGCAGCTTTAACTGAGCCTCGAGTCTACAGCGATCTGTCAGACACATTAAAGAGTCACAAAGCGGTATTTATTGTTTAAATGTCTCTAAAAAATGACTACATTTGAAAGGTGAGACTTTTGGCGCTTTTCCATTACCAGTACCAGCTCAACTCGACTCGACTCGACTCGACTCGACTCGGCTCGCTTTTCGCTCCGTTTTCCATTGCAGATAGTACCTCCACAATAGTACCTGGTCGTCATAGCGACGCCGCAGGAAACTGCCGTGACTTAATCTTCTACGCGAGATACATCCGCTGCCACACACAATGGACAATGGAGGAAATCGAGTGTATGCTGTTTTTGGATGTTTTTGTTTTATTCAGGATACTCCGTCTGGCGCGTGCAATGATGACGCAGTGAATAGTGACGATTCTCTCTGACCAATCAGCAGTCTGCCGTGTTTTCACGTCACATTTTAGTATCGCCTCAGCTTGCCCCAGCTCACTTAGAACCTCGCCGGAGGTGGTACGAAAAAAAGTACCTGGAAGCAGGTACAGGTACAACTTTTACACAGTGGAAAACCAAACAAAGCCGAGTCAAGTCGAGCCGAGCCGAGCCGAGCTGGCTGTAGTGGAAAAGCGCCATTTGTTTCATATCAAAAGTACTTGTCTGTCAGCGCGCAGTCTCCTCTCTGATCCGCAATGTATTTTTCACTGCGTGAGAACTTGGTGTGGTGTGAGAGTGGTGTCGCTTGTCAGACATAGCAACAGTAACTAAAGTGGGCGGGTCTTTGCGAATGGTCATTGACAGTATGGACGGGGATTCGCCAGTCCCAATTCAAAACAAATTTCATGACAATCCATCATTGTTTGTTTCAAACATGTGAGAGCATCAAAATGATCCATGGGTGAAATTGATTGGATTTAATTCATTTTTTTGTCAGTTCCTATCATAATTTTAACATTTTGGCGTTATTGTTTAGCTATTTACCTATGTTTTCAAATTTCCTGTGTTTTTTTGTTGTTGTCTCGATCGGACTAACGGCTTTGAAGATAAACACAATTTTTTAAAGCTCTAAATGACACTTACAAAAACCATAAGGCGAAACCTGGCATGTTTGGTATTGTTGGACTCTGCAAGGATTCAGGAGTCTTAGGAGGTCACTCCTGTGAAAAAACACTGGCTTGAAACTTCTAAGGCTCCTTCAAGGCATTGTGCCAATGACGTATACGGAGTTTTTTGAGATACACCAATGTTCTCATAGACTATCATGGCACCCTGGACAAAGACACTGCGTGCCAATTTTCAGTAGACTAACAGTTGGGTGCGCTTATAGCTAATTTCATGATTTTTTTTCACTGTTATAGCGCCACCAAGTGGCCAATTGTCACGATTTTTTTCATGTCAACTCAGATTGAGCTTATGAACGTGTGCCAAGTTTAGCGAAAATATCTCTTTCCGCTCACAAGTTATAACCATTTTATAGTGCCACCAAGTGGCCAATTGTCATGATTTTTTTTCACGTGACCTCAGAATGAGCTCATGAACATGTGTCCCAAGTTTTGCGAAAATATCTCTTTCCGTTCACAAGTTATAACCGTTTTATAGTGCCACCAAGTGGCCAATTGTTGTGATTGTTTTCAAGTGATCTCAGGTTGAGCTCAGGAAGATGTATCCCAAGTTTAGCAAAAAAATCTCTTTCCGTTCACAATTTATAACCGTTTTAGTAAAAGTGGCCCTGGTGCCATCAAATATTTTGGTTCCCCTTATCGACCGTTAATTGAAATTTTGAATTTTTTGGATGATTATTGATTGTCAGACTCCAGAGAATATTCTTGCAGTGGTTTGGTTCCGATCGGGCCAAAAACCTAGGAGAAGTTTGCAAAAATAGGTTTTTTAAAAAAATGCAATTTATTCGAAATTGGCGCCTGAAGGACGAGCAAATCGGAGATAGCCATTTTGTCCGCCTTGAGCCAAGGATTCCAACGATATAAGACACTTGATCCTGGGACAAACGGTCTAAGACTTATGAGCGATTTTGAACTTTTGGTCGCTGTAGCGCCACCTATGGGCCAATCGGGGTCATACTCTGATAGGTTGTCCCCAAATTGAGGCCTACCATCTGGCCAGGTTTCAAGTCTCTAGGCCTTACGGTTTGTCCTGCACGATGCGTTTTACAAATCCTTACAATTACAATAGGGTTTCAGCATTTCATGCTTGAACCCCTAATAAGAATGAAGGCTTTTTGCCAGTTATAGCGCCACCTATGGTCCGATCTCCATGAAACTCTGCATGCTTCCTCACCATGTTCTGACACATATGCTCATCAATTTTGGTGAAGTTCTGAGTTTTCATTTGGGATGTATAGGCTTTTTAGTGTATTTTGCCACGCCCCTTTTCTAAATGACCCTGTTACAGCCACCCAAATGCAAAAGTTCAACTTTTTTTCGATAATTATTGATCTAGAGAGTCCAGAGAATTGTCCTAGACTGGTTTGGTTCCGATCGGGCGAAAAACCAGGGACTAGTTCGCAAAAGTAGGTTTTGGACAAAATTCAACATAGCAGAAAATGTCCCCTGCCTACATCCAAATCGGAGATGGCCATTTTGTCCGCCTTGAGCCAAGGATCCCAACGATATAAGACACTTGATCCTGGGACAAACGGTCTAAGAGTTATGAGCGATTTTGAACTTTTGGTCGCTGTAGCGCCACCTATGGGCCAATCGGGGTCATACTCTGATAGGTTGTCCCCAAATTGAGGCCTACCATCTGGCCAGGTTTCAAGTCTCTAGGCCTTACGGTTTGTCCTGCACGATGCGTTTTACAAATCCTTACAATTACAATAGGGTTTCAGCATTTCATGCTTGAACCCCTAATAATAATAAAAATCAGCACAATTACAATAGGGTACGAAAAAAAGTACCTGGAAGCAGGTACAGGTACAACTTTTACACAGTGGAAAACCAAACAAAGCCGAGTCGAGTCGAGTCGAGTCGAGTCGAGCCGAGCTGAGCCGAGCCGAGGCGAGCTGGTACTGTGTAGTGGAAAAGCGTCATTTGTTTCATATCAAAAGTACTTGTCTGTCAGCGCGCAGTCTCCTCTCTGATCCACAATGTATTTTTCACTGCGTGAGAACTTGGTGTGGTGTGAGAGTGGCGTTGCTTGTCAGACATAGCAACAGTAACTAAAGTGGGCGGGTCTTTGCGAATGTTCATTGACAGTATGGACGGGGATTCGCCAGTCCCAATTCAAAACAAATTTCATGACAATCCATCATTGTTTGGTTCAAACATGTGAGAGCATCAAAATGATCCATGGGTGAAATTGATTGGATTTAATTCATTTTTTTGTCAGTTCCTATCATAATTTTAACATTTTGGCGTTATTGTTTAGCTATTTACCTATGTTTTCAAATTTCCTTTGTTTTTTTGTTGTTGTCTCGATCGGACTAATGGCTTTGAAGATAAACACAATTTTTTAAAGCTCTAAATGACACTTACAAAAACCATAAGGCAAATCCTGGCATGTTTGGTATTGTTGGACTCGGCAAGGATTCAGGAGTCTTAGGAGGTCACTCCTGTGAAAAAACACTGTCTTGAAACTTCTAAGGCTCCTTCAAGGCATTGTGCCAATGACGTATACTGAGTTTTTTGAGATACACCAATGTTCTCATAGACTATCATGGCACCCTGGAAAAAGAAACTGCGTGCCAATTTTCAGTAGACTAACAGTTGGGTGCGCTTATAGCTATTTTCATGATTTTTTTCACTGTTATAGCGCCACCAAGTGGCCAATTGTCACGATTTTTTTCATGTCAACTCAGATTGAGCTTATGAACATGTGTCCCAAGTTTAGCGAAAATATCTCTTTCCATTCACAAGTTATAACCGTTTAATAGTGCCACCAATTGGCCAATTGTTGCGATTTTTATCAAGTGATCTCAGGTTGAGCTCAGGAAGATGTATCCCGAGTTTAGCAAAAAAATCGTTTTCCGTTCACAATTTATAACCGTTTTAGTAAAAGTGGCCCTGGTGCCATCAAATATTTTGGTTCCCCTTATCGACCGTTAATTGAAATTTTGAATTTTTTGGATGATTATTGATTGTCAGACTCCAGAGAATATTCTTGCAGTGGTTTGGTTCCGATTGGGCCAAAAACCTAAGAGAAGGTCGCAAAAATAGGTTTTTCAAAAAAATGCAATTTACTCGAAATTGGCACCTGAAGTGCGAGCAAATCGGAGATAGCCATTTCGCCCGCCTTGAGCCAAGGATTCCAACGATATGAGACACTTGATCCTGGGACAAACGGTCTAAGAGTTATGAGTGATTTTCAACTTTTGGCTGCTGTAGCGCCACCTATGGGCCAATCGGGGTCATACTCTGATAGGTTGTCCCCAAATTGAGGCCTACCATCTGGCCAGGTTTCAAGTCTCTAGGCCTTACGGTTTGTCCTGCACGATGCGTTTTACGAATCCTTACAATTACAATAGGGTTTCAGCATTTCATGCTTGAACCCCTAATAATAATAAAAATCAGCACAATTACAATAGGGTTTCAGCACTTCGTGCTTGAACCCCTAAAAATCGGTACAATTACAATAGGGTTTCAGCACTTCGTGCTTGAACCCCTAAAAATCAGTACAATTACAATAGGGTTTCAGCACTTCGTGCTTGAACCCCTAAAAATCAGGACAATTACAATAGGGTTTCAGCACTTCGTGCTTGAACCCCTAAAAATCAGTACAATTACAATAGGGTTTCAGCACTTCGTGCTTGAACCCCTAAAAATCCTTACAATTACAATAGGGTTTCAGCATTTCATGCTTGAACCCCTAATAATAATAAAAATCAGTACAATTACAATAGGGTTTCAGCACTTCGTGCTTGAACCCCTAATAATAAAAATCAGTACAATTACAATAGGGTTTCAGCACTGCGTGCTTGAACCCCTAAAAATCAGTACAATTACAATAGGGTTTCAGCACTTCGTGCTTGAACCCCTAATAAGAAGAGACGTTTTGGACAGTTATAGCGCCACCTATGGTCCGATCTTCACGAAACTTGGCATGCTTCTTCACCATGTTCTGACACATATGCTCATCGATTTTTGTGAAGTTTGGGGTTTTCCCTTAGGTTGTATAGGCCTTTGAGTGTTTTTTTTGTCCCACCCCTTTCCTAAATGACCCTGTTACAGCCAGGCAAATGCAAAAGTTCAACTTTTTTTCGATAATTATTGATCTAGAGACTCCAGAGAACTGTGCTAGACTGGTCTGGTTCCGATTGGGCCAAAAACCTAGGACTAGTTCGCAAAAGTAGGTTTTTGACAAAATTCGACAACGTCGAATCCGAGGATATCTATTTTGCCAGGATTGGATGTACCACATCATAAGCTACATTAGCATTAAGCTAGCTTAGCATGCTAATCTGGTTAACTTGCTTTTGTGTGCTCATTCTTACACTGAAGCTCTCCTCTGCAGTTTGTGATTGTACGTCCTCTGAGTGGTGAAATCTGCTAAACCATGTATCTAGAATCCTGAACCATTCTGGTCGTGGATTTGAGTCCCATGTGGGATGACTTTAAAGTTGTGTATAAAGTTGTCATTTAAATTCCTTCTGGCTCTGCACTGCTGTTGGTGCTTAAATGCTCGCTGTGCTTCATTTACATTTATATTTAATTTCTGCTCTTTTTGTTCTTGCGGCTCTGCACTGCTGTTGGTGCTTAAATGCTTGCTGCGCTGCTGTGCTTGATGTACATTTACATGTATATTCAATTTCTGCTCTTTTTGTTCTTCTGGCTCTGCACTGCTGTTGGTGCTTAAATGCTTGCTGTGTTGCTGTAATTAATGTGCTTACAGAACTTGCTGTGCTTGATGTACATTAAATTTCTGATGTTTTGCTCTTCTGGCTCCGC
This sequence comes from Abramis brama, assembly GCF_963993115.1. Lineage (NCBI taxonomy): Eukaryota > Metazoa > Chordata > Actinopteri > Cypriniformes > Leuciscidae > Abramis > Abramis brama. The sequence continues at coordinate 23,201,870 of NC_139976.1, forward strand.
ATTGCGCTACAGCGGCTTTTGCTTGCTGTGCCTTGCAGGGCTTGGCCCCGTATTGCTGCTTGCAGCTATATTTAGGGGCCAAGCCCCGAAGGGGCTGTGGCACCTATTGTATCTGTTAGTTTTCTTATTATTAGGGGCCAAGCCCCGAAGGGGCTGAGGCACCTATTGTATCTGTTAGTTTTCTTATTAGGGGCCAAGCACCAAAGGTGCGGAGGCACCTATTGTATCCGTTCGGTTTCTTATTAGGGGTTCAAGCACGAAGTGCTGAAACCCTATTGTAATTGTACTGATTTTTATTAGGGGTTCAAGCACGAAGTGCTGAAACCCTATTGTAATTGTACTGATTTTTATTAGGGGTTCAAGCACGAAGTGCTGAAACCCTATTGTAATTGTCCTGATTTTTATTATTATTATTCTCCTGTAAAACGCATCGTGCAGCCCAAACCGTAAGTGCTGGAGACTTGAAACTTTGCCAGATGGTAGTACAAAAATCGAGGAGAGGTTATCAAATTATGACCCCGATTGGCCAATAGGTGGCGCTATAGTAAGCAAAAGTACGAAATCGCTAATTACTCCTAGACGGTTTGTCGTAGACTCAAGTGTCTTATATCACTGTAATCCTTGGCTCAAGACGGGCAAAACGTATATCTCCGATTTCATTTCCGGTATGCAAATTTTTCCGCCATTTTGAATTTTGTCAAAAACCTACTTTTGCAAAGTAGTCTGTGGTTTTTCGCCCGATCGGAACCAAACAAGTGCAGAAATGTTCTTTACAGTCTGATTATTAATAATTATCGAAAAAAAAGTGGAAATTTCCATTCACGGTTGCTAGCAGACGCAAAATTAACGTTGTGGGAGGAGCCTGTTTTACTAAAATGGCTATAACTTGAGAAGTAAATTAGCTGCCTTCACCAATCTAGATACACATGTGTAGGAGGTCAGTCTGGGGTCACACTAAAAAAATCGCGTCGATTGGCCACATGGTGGCGCTATAACATGAAAGAAACATATAAACACCGGACTGTTTGTCCGAATGACTTGAAATTTGGTATGCAGTGTCTTTGTCCAAGCTGCCATGTATGTCTATGAGGACATTGGCGTATCTCAAAAAACATGGCCGCCATCGGCCAATGAAGTTTGACCACCTATTAGACAAGGTTAATGGAGTCCGATCGGAACGAAACTCAGTAGGCATGTTTGGCTCAAGGCCATAGAGGTCTGTAAGAATTTTGAAAGAAATCGGACACTAGTTGGCGCTAACGAGTTTTAAGGCTCTGTAATCACGTGGTGTTACAAATTTCATCAGAAAATGCATATCATTTGATAGATCTCCTCATGCTGAACAACTTTGCCTCTAGAACCATTGCTGTCAATCAAACCGTTCATTAAATATTCGCGAACATGTTAAAAACCTACTTTTGCGAACTAGTCCCTGGTTTTTCGCCCAATCGGAACCAGACCAGTCTAGGACAATTCTCTGGACTCTCAAGATCAATAATTATCGAAAAAAAGTTGAACTTTTGCATTTGCCTGGCTGTAACAGGGTCATTTAGGAAAGGGGAGGGACAAAAAAACACTCAAAAGCCTATAAATCCTAAACGAAAGCTCAGAACTTCACAATAATTGGTGAGCATATGTAACATAACATCATTAACAAGCATGCAAAATGTCATGAAGATCGGACTATAGGTGGCGCTATAACTGTTAAAAAGCTTTGAAAAACATACATTTCCTATGGTAAATTGCCTTGACCAAGTGTCCCAAAAGCCTATATCTTTTAAATGAATGCTATATTCTTAAAAACAAGTCAGAACATGAAATTACTCTTAATAAGCATGAAAAATTTCAGACAGATCAGACAAAATTTGCCTCTATAACAGTTAAAAAGGTGAAAATGAAATAAGTGGTATTTTACTGCCCCCTGCTGTCATTTCATCATACTGCTGCCTAATATTGTTATGTAATTCATATTTAGACTTTATAAAATCATTATTTTAACATTTACAATGACATTTTGTCAAAACTCATCTATTGGAGTATTGTGTCACAATTGTGATTGACAATTGTGTCACTGAGATATGGAAATGGAAAACGAAAGTAAAACGGGCATTTAAGCCACGCCCCCGAATACAAATTCACTCATAACTCGAAAACGGAAAGTCGTTGCGCGCTCAAATTTTGATGGTAAGGTCCTCTCCAGGCTCTTGATCGAAACGTGTCGTCGCGGGCCTCGGGAGCGCAACCCCCGGGGAACGCTAGTCGGCGGGACCCCCGACTTTGAACAGCCGTAACTCCTGACCCAGACCACCCCGAACCTTGTGTGAGAGCTCGTTGGAAAGGGCCCGTCGTTGGCTAGCTTTGAACAGTCATAACTTCCGGCCCTAATCGCCCAAAAACAAAGTGATGGTGTCATTCAACAGGGCTCCTCGAGCACTATCTATGCTCTGAGTTTCAGAATTTTTCGCGTTCTGGTTACCGAGATATAAGTGAAAAACCAAATTCCCATTCATTCACTCATTCATTCAAACACTTCAATTGTAAAATGCAAGCTATAATACCACTTTTGTCCACTTGAGGGAGCAGTAGGATTACACATTACGTTTTCATTAGCTTTCAGTATTGGGAAACAAACAAATGCTTTAAACAGCAATCTTTTTTATTATAATTGGACTGTAGCTATCGATTATTTTAGTAATCGAGTATTCTATTCAAGTAATCGGATAAAAAAAATTGTGGTAAAAAATAGATTCAAGTTAACAACAGCCTTTAAAATTACTTAAAATACAAATATATAATAACAAGCCACAATAATTGGTTCAAGTAAAGTATCAAAGTAAGTAATTATATTGGTTTTACTGAAGAACACTGTTAAAATATACCCATGTAAAATAAATTATATAAACTAATATAAACATAACTTATGTACATAAATAACAAATGCCTGCAGAGGGCGCCAGCGGCCTGGTTGTTGTTACACTAAGCCTGGCATTATCAAATCCTTGTTTAATATTGTCCAAACAATTAATTCAAATGTCAACTTAACCTTTAATATTTGGCCACTTCTGTACGATAGAAATGCTACAGTCACTGTAATTTCTTGAACGAGAACATGTGCACATCAAAACATGCAAACTCAGAGCAAGAGTTTAAACTTATATTTTGAAATCGCAATGTTTAAACTTTTATTTTGAAATTGCGATGAACAGCAGTTTGAGAAACCCAGATGTGCTCCACAAATGATAACAGTGCAACTATGAAACACAAACTGCGTCCGACTTGCGTTCCCATATTTGCACGTTATTGGAAACCTAAACAAACAGCACTGCAGAGACTGAGTTTGCTTGGAGCAGCGTTTACTGTGGACGGAGCTGAGGTAATTTTAACATGTAGGCTAATCTGCATTGAATTCGAGCAGCGAATCCAAACAAAATGAAAGCGGAACGAAAATGCGCTAACTTACTCCTTTATGCTTCACAGACCGTTTATTAGTTCGAATCAATAATAGACAGCGCAGCCCATAGATATAATATATAAACGCGTTTATATATGATATCTATGGCGCAGCCTATGAGCGCAGCAGCCCGAACTTGCCAGTCGCGGGCCGATCTCGATCACGCGACACTGTTACTAGGAGATCCAGACTCTGGAGATCCAGTGAAGAAATCCACTGAATTTGCCTCAGAATTAATAACATAATCAGATATCAGATCAAACAGCGCTGATGTGGAAACCAGGAGAAACACTGGGCTTTCAGACCACAAATCAGCGACATTCACCATGGATTTAATGTAGTAACTGTAACCATAATGTGACAGAAATAGTCAAACGCTTACAAGTACTAACTGTTAGGCTACTCATCTTTTTCCAGCACTTCAAAACTATCATATATAAATGTTATTTTTAATGTGATGACCAACACATTTTTTTTGTTCATCCTTCAAAAATGGTCTTATTTAAACTCTTATTTATACACTTATTTAAAAATAATAAAATAAATAAATTACCATTGTAAACAGTAGGATGCTTATTGGCTATTTTCACTCCCTAATATAATTCATTTCACTCGGTTTGCTTTTTAATTAATATTAAGACATTATGAATGATAATAATTAAAGTTAATTTCATCTACACCCTAAACTAAGCTTAGTGCTTTATTGTCAGCCCCAGTGCTACCAGATATTTTTTTGTAAAACTCAGTGTCTGCGGTGCCGCTTCCCTCAGATGTTAGTCTGGTGCCTGTGAACTTAAAATAAAACTGCACATTGTAATATCTGTACATTAAGTCTATTTATTATTAAATAATTTGTCAGTAGTTATTTTGGGGGAAATTTGAATAATTGCATTGCAAGTTGATTTAAGGTGTGCCCCTAAATTTTCTGCTTGTGCTCCTAAAATTTTCAGTCAGGGGCTACAGCGCTCCTAGTAAAAAAAGTTAGTCTGGAGCCCTGTTTAAATATCGCGTTGTCCTAGAAAACTGTAATTCTGCGGTTGTTGGATTCTCGTCTGTGGAATGCACCACTTTCAGTATTTTGCCAATTACTCGAGGGGTAAATTGCAATCAAGGATTTTTTAAAATCTGGTACTTGACTATAATCGAGGAATCTTTACAGCCCTATACTGGTAACATAGTTTTATATTATTAGATCACAAAGAAATGCCTATTTTTATACAATTAAATATATTTTCTCAATAACATATCCAAAAAACATATTTGTGTGTGTGTGTGTGTGTGTGTGTAAGCATGCATTATTGAGTTAACATGGAAAGACTGGTTTGATTTAGTGCAGAAAACTGGTGCAAATCATGAAGTTTAAAGTGAAAGTGAGCCAATAAGTGGTCTTCTACTGGCTTCTGCTGGCCATTCTACTTATTAATGAAGTCTTTTCACATGTGCTTTTGGATTCATTCATATTTAGGAGTAGACACTAAAAAAAATCACTTGTATAACAATAACTATTATAACACAATCATATTTTGTCAGTGTTTATCACTTCATATGCACTGACACTTCACATAATTGCTAGTAATGTGGTAAATCATGGTAAATCACGCTAGAAACATGGTAAGTCATAGTAAATAATAATAGAATATGGTGTATCAAGGTAAATCATGTAAGAATCCTAGTAAATCATTCTAGAACGTGGTATATCATGCTAGAACATGGTAAATCATGGTAAACTATGCTAGAACAGGGTAAATCATGGTAAACCATGATAAATCATGATGATTTATGGTAAATCATTTTAGAATGTGGTATATCATGGTAAATCATGCTAGAACATGATCTTTTCCATCTATGATGTCAGTGGTTACATGCTTGCTAAATAAAACTTAATAACTTTTTATGCTTTTGTGCTTTAAGGCCTTAAAGGCCTTAATTGCTTGAACCCCGATAAATGCTGCTTGCAGCTTTAATTATTATTATTATTATTATTATTATTATTATTAGGGGTTCAAGCACGAAGTGCTGAAACCCTATTGTAATTGTAAGGATTTTTATTATTATTATTTTTCTTCTGCCGTAAAACGCATCGTGCAGCCCAAACCGTAAGTGCTAGAGACTTGAAACTTTGCCAGATGGTAGTACAAAAATCGAGGAGAGGTTATCAAAATATGACCCCGATTGGCCCATAGGTGGCGCTACAGTGCAAAAAACAAAAAAAAATCATATTTTTGCTTAAATCTCATTAACCGTTTGTCACAGACTCAAGTGTCTTATATCATTGGAATCCTTGGGTCAAACCGAACAAAAAAGGCCTCAAGGATTTCATTTCCGGTATGCAAATTTTCCGCCATTTTGAATTATGTCCAAAACCTACTTTTGCGAACTAGTCCCTGGTTTTGTGTCCGATCGGAACCAAACCAGTGCAGAAATGTTCTCTGGAGTCAGAATATCAATAATTATCGAAAAAAAGTTGAAATTTCGATTGACGGTCACTAAGGGGCGCCAAAATGTTTGAAGAAGGCGGTGCCTATTTTACTAAAATGGCTATAACTCCAGAAGTAAATGAGGTATCTTCACCAAACTCGGTACACCTGTTTAAGAGGTCAATCTGAGGTCATAGTATAAAGATTGTGGCGATTGGCCACATGGTGGCGCTATAACATGAAAAAAACATAAAACAGGCTTTAACCACCTGACCGTTAGTCCGATTGACTTGAAAATTGGTATGCAGTGTCTTGGTCCAAGCTGTCATGTATATCTATGAGGACATTGGTGTATCTCAAAAAACATGGCCGCCATCGGCCAATGAAGTTTGAGCACCTATTAGACAAGGTTAACGGAGGCCGATCGGAACGAAACTCGATGGGCATGTTCGACTCATGGCCCTAGAGGTCTGTAAGAATTTTGAAAGAAATCGGCCACTAGTTGGCGCTAACGAGTTTTATGGCTCTGTAATCACGTGGTGTTACACTTATCGTCACAAAGTGCATATCATTTGATAGACCTGCTCATGCTGAACAACTTTGCCTCTAGAACCATTGCTGTCAATCAAACAGTTCATTAAATATTCATGAATATGTTCAAAACCTACTTTTGCAAACTAGTCCCTGGTTTTTCGCCCGATCGGAACCAGACCAGTCTAGGACAATTCGCTGGACTCTCTAGATCAATAATTATCAAAAAAAAGTTGAACTTTTGTATTTGTATGGCTGTAATAGGGTCATTTATAAAATGGGCGTGGCAAAATACACTAAAAAGCCTATAAATCCTAAATGAAAACTCAGAACTTCACAAAAATTGGTGAGCATATGTGACATAACATCACAAACAAGCATGCACAATTTTATGGAGATTGGACCAAAGGTGGCGCTATAACAGTTAAAAGGCTTTAAAACCATATATTTCCTATGGTAAACTGCCTGTATTGGCTGTAAATGGTCTTTTCCATCTCTGATCATATAATTTTCATATCATAATGTTCAAAACTAGTGCAATAGAATTCTCTGGACTCACTAGATCAATAATTGTCAGAAAAAGTTGAACTACTTCATTTGGATAGCTATAATAGGTTCACTTCAAAATGTAGCCTTTACCAAGTGTCCCCGAAAGCCTATATCTCTTTAATGAATGTTCAAACCTTCATAAAAACAAGTCAGAACATGTGAAATATCACTCTGAACATGCATGAAAATTTTCAGACAGATCTGACAAAATTTGCCTCTATAACAGTTGAAAAGGTGAAAATGATATGATTATAATGGCATGTTAAGCCAATAAGTGGTATTTTACTGCCCCCTGCTGTTCAAAATAGTCATTTTGTCATATTGTTCTATAATTTATATTTAGACTTTATAAAATCACTATTTTAACATTTACAATTACATTTAGTCAAAATCCATCTGTTAAAGTATTAGTATTGACAGTTTGATCACATCATACAGTTCAAATGTCTGTATCTACAACATAATGTGTGTGTGTAGTCTTAGGTTTCTGAATAAATTCTGAAATGTTTATAGACCACTCAAATATATTTTCATAATGACATATCCCAATAGCATTGAAAAAACAACAACAACATTTGTCTTTGTGTGTGTGTGTGTGTGTGTGTGTGTGTGTGTGTGTGTGTGTGTGTGTATGTAAACATGCATTATGGAGTTAAAATGGAAAAACTGGTTTGCTTTAGTGCAGAAAAATGGTGAAAATCAAGAAGTTTAAAGTGAAAGTGAGCCAATATGTGGTCTTCTACTGCCCTCTGCTGGCCATTCTACTCATTAATGAAGTCTACTCACATATGCTTTTGCATTCATTAGACACTAAAAATCACTTATATAACAATAAAACACAAAAAATCACTTATATAACAATTACTATTGTAGCACAAACATATTTTGTCAGAGTTTATCACTTCATTTTTACTGATACTTCACATAATTGCTAGCAATGTGGTAAATCATGGTAAATCACACTTAAAACATGGTAAATCATAATAAATAATACTAGAATGTGGTGTATCAAGGTAAATCACACTACAATCCTGGTACATCATTCTAGAACATGGCATATCATGGTACTTCATGCTAGAACATGGTAAATCATGGTAAACTATGCTAGAACTGTGATAAAACAGAGAGAGGTCCAGAGACGAAAAGCAGGTAATGTTCTCTTTTAATTGAAACAAGATAACGCCGTGCAGGCTGATAACAGAAAGTCACTTCTCAGACAATGAAACAAAGACTTAGTTCGTTGCTTCTCTCAGAATATGAATAAACAGAGGATGCTGTAGATCAACTCATTGAATGAAGAAACTGAGGATACTGTCGATCTGGCCACTCCTGGGCAGCGAGGACTGGGAAGCAGGTGAGCAGTGGAACCCTCTGCTATTCTCCATGGAGAACACTGGGTACAGCACAGAATAGGTAACTCACAGCAAATGATAACAGTTGCACAGTTAACAGCAGGACCCGACAGGACTGGACAGGACAGGACTTAGGTTTCTTTTCAGAGCTATAACAATCGACGTGCATCACAGTCAAACAATAATCCGACAACACAAACAAGAAAGAGAAAGCTAGATATAGCGAAGACAAAAGAGAAAGATTGAGAACAGGTGTGTAAGAGGGATGTGAATGAGAACCAGCTGATAGAGATGAGGTGATGCGTTAATGAGTGTGTGCGTAAATGTGTGAGAGAGGAGGTAGTGAGACGTAAAACAGCCAGCAGAGGGAGACAAAGGAAAGAAAAAGAGAAGGACAGAACCAGGATCATGACAAGAACAGGATAAATCATGGTAAGCCATGATAAATCAGGATAAACTATGGTAAATCATGTTAGAATGTGGTATATCATGGTAAATCATGCTAGAACATGGTAAATCATGGTAAACTACGCTAGAACAGGGTAAATCATGGTAAACTATGATAAATCATGATAAACTATGATAAATCATAATAAACTATGGTAAACCATGCTAGAATCACAGTAAACAATGTTAAATCATACTAGAATGTAGTATATCATGGTAAATCATGCTAGAATATGGCAAATCATGCTAGAATCACAGTAAATAATACTAGAATGTGGTAAATTGTTGTGGGAGGATCCTATTTTACTAAAATGGCTATAACTCAAGAAGTAAATGAGATATCTTCAAAATGAGATATCTTCACCAAACTCAGTACACATGTGTATGGGTTCAATTTGAAGTCACAGTAAACAATTTTATGGAGATCTGACCATAGGTGGCGCTATAACTGTTAAAAACCTTTAAAACCATATATATCCCATGGTAAACTGTCTGTATTGGCTGTAAATGGTCTTTTCCATCTATTATGTCAGTGGTTATATGCTTGCTAAATAAATCTTAATAACTTTTGATGCTTTTGTGCTTAAATGCCTTAAAGGCCTTAACTGCTTGAACCCCGATAAATGCTGCTTGCAGCTTTAATTAGGGGTTCAAGCACGAAGTGCTGAACACCTATTGTAATTGTACTGATTTTTATTATTATTATTATTATTATTCTTCTCCGCTAAAACGCATCGTGCAGCCCAAACCGTAAGTGCTGGAGACTTGAAACTTTGTCAGATGGTAGTACAAAAATCGAGGAAAGGTTCAGAGAGTATGACCCCGATTGGCCCATAGGTGGCGCTATAGCAACCAAACGCGCGAAACTGGTCATAACTCCTAGACCGTATGTCCTAGACTCAAGTGTCTTATATCAATGGAATCCAGACCTCATGGCGAACAAAACGTATATCTCCGATTTCATTTCCGGTATGCAAATTTTTCCGCCATTTTGAATTTTGTCAAAAACCTACTTTTGCAAACTAGTCCTAGGTTTTTCGCCCGATCGGAACCAAACCAGTGCAGAAATGTTCTCTGGAGTCTGAAGATCAATAATTATCGAAAAAACGTCGATATTTCGATTCAAAGTCGCTAGGGGGCTCAAAATGAACGTTGTGGGAGGAGCCTATTTTACTAAAATGGCTATAACTCAAAAAGTAAATGAGATAGCTTCACCAAACTTGGTACACATATGTAGGAGTTCAATCTGGGGTCACAGTAAAAAAATCACAACGATTAAACACTAGGTGGCGCTATAACATGAAAGAAACATGAAAAGGGCTATAACCACCTGACTGTTAGTCTGATTGACTTGAAAATTGGTATGCAGTGTCTTGGTCCAAGGTGCCATGTATGTCTATGAGGACATTGACGTATCTCAAAAAACATGGCCGCCATTGGCCAATGAAGTCGAGCACCTATTAGACAAGGTTAACGGAGGCCGATTGGAACGAAACTCGGTGGGCATGTTCGACTCATGGCCCTAGAGGTCTGTAAAATTTTTGAAAGAAATCGGCCACTAGTTGGCGCTAACGAGTTTTATGGCTCTGTAATCACGTGGTGTTACACTTATAGTCACATTATGCATATCATTTGATAGATCTACTCATGCTGAACAACTTTGCCTCAAGAACCATTGCTGTCAATCAAACCGTTCATTAAATATTCGTGAACATGTTAAAAACCTACTTTTGCGAACTAGTCCTAGGTTTTTCGCCCGATCGGAACCAGACCAGTCTAGGGCAATTCTCTGGACTCTCTAGATCAATAATTATCGAAAAAAAGAAGAAAATTTTGCTTTTGTTTGGCTATAACATGATCATTTAGAAAATGGGCGTGTCAAAATACACTCAAACGTTTATAAATCATAAATAAAAACTCAGAACTTTACAAAAATTGATGAGCACATGTGACATAACATGCTAAAGAAGCATGGGAATTTTTATGGAGATTGGACCATAGGTGGCGCTATAACTGTTAAAAAGCTTTAAAACAATATATATTCTATTGTAAATTGCCTGTATTGGCTGTAAATGGTGTTTTCCATTTATGATCTTATAATTTTCAAATCATAATATTCAAATCTAGTGCAGTACAATTCTCTGGACTCTCTAGATCAATAATTATCAGAAAAAGTATAACTTCTTCATTTGGATGGCTATAATAGGGTCACTTTAATATGTAGCCTTGACCAAGTGTCCCCAAAAGCCTATATCTTTTAAATATCTTTCAGATCTAGTCAGAACATGTTACTCTTAACAAGCATGAAAAATTTCAGACAGATCGGACAAAATTTGCCTCTATAACAGTTAAAAAGGTAAAAATGATATAACATGGCATATTAAGCCAATAAGTGGTATTGTACTGCCCCCTGCTGTCATTTCATCATACTACTCCCTAATATTGTTATATAATTCATATTTATACTTTATAAAATCATTATTTTAACATTTACAATCACATTTTGTCAAAATGCATCTATTGGAGTGTTACTATTGACAATTGTTTTACATTTAGAAAACGAAAGTAAAACCTTGTCCGCCATTTAGGCCACGCCTCCCCAGTACAAATTCACTCATAACTCGAAAACGGAAAGTCGCCGCGCGCTCAAATTTTGATGGTAAGGACCTCTCCGGGCTCTTGATCGAAACGTAGCGTCGCGGGCCTCGGGAGCGCGCCCCCCCCACGGAACGCTAGTCCGCGGGACCCCCGACTTTGAACGGCCGTAACTCCCGAACCAGAACACCCCGAACCTTGTGTGAGGGCTCATTGGAAAGGGCCCATCCTTGGCTAGCTTCGATTCAAATGTGGTGTAATTTGCCCTCGGCATTCCAGAGAAAACTGCTCCAAAAGACATGCCTTTGAATGGTCATAGCTCCCGGCCCCAATCGCCCAAAAACACTGTGATGGTCTCATTCAACAGGGCTCCTCAAGCACTATCTATGCTCTGAGGTTTAGAATTTTTCGCCATCTGGTTCCCGAGATATAAGTGAAAAAACTAATTCCCATTCATTCACTTCAATTGTAAGATGGAGGCTGTAATTCCACTGTTGTCAACTAGAGGGAGCAGCAGTATTAGACATAGTATTAATCTTTTTATCAGCTTTCAGCTTTGGCCAACAAGCAAATGCTTAAAGCTATTTATTATTATTATAACTGATAATACAGATCACAAAGAAATATGTGAAAATGGTTAGACCATTAAAAGATATTTTCACAATAACATCCCAAAAACATTGAAAACATATTTGTCTTTGTGTGTGTGTGTCTGTGTGTGTCTGTGTGTGTAAGCATGCTTAATGGAAAGAACATGGAGAAACTGCTTTGTTTTACTGGTGGATAAAAAAGTCTTTCAAATGAAAGTGAGTCAATTAGTGGTCTTCTACTGCCCTCTGCAGGACATTCTACTTATAAAAATATTTTTACCTGTGCTTTTGCATACATTTTTATTAGACTATATAAAATTGCTTGCATGAAAATCACCTATTATAACACAATCATGTTTTGTCAGTTTATCACTTCATTTGTACTGAGCTCTCAGTTTGAACAATTCTGCCTCTCAGTGATTAATTTGAAATCTGAAAATGGTGTTATACGGAGGAGATTTGCAATTATCATTTTGTTACCTATCTTTAATTTAAAATATCTACATCTACAACCAAATGTGTTTGCATGTGTGTGTTGAAGCATGGTTACTGTATTAAGTATTATTGTTTAAGTATTATTGTTTTCATTTACATTTTAACCACCAGAAGACCACTCATTGCTTCATTCTGCTTACTAAAATATTATTTTCCAGTTAGTTTCCATTTGAAATATTGTTTAAACTTTATAAAATCATTAAAATAACATTTCAAATCATATTTTGTCTGTTTATAAATCCCACAGACTCACATTGGCTGCAATACTAATGTTTTTGAAAGACACAGACCTGAGAGTCTAATCTTTGTGTATTGTGCATATAGTATTGATATTATTACTATTGCAAATCATGTTATTGTAACTCATATCTTAACAGAATATTATTTGTAATTTTAATTCTTTATTTCTTAATTGTTTTTTTCTGATTACTACAGATATTATCAACAAAGATATCAACTACACCTTCACTTTTAATATTGATAAGCTGCACACACAGCGCAATCACACACCCACTAATGCATTCAAATAAATGTAATCTTACTGTGCTACTTTATTTGTACATGATTAGAATGAACAGACATCTAAGAATATTTTTCTTCTTTTGTTAAAGCCATTTCAGACTACAAGTAAGCATTATATTACTAATCAACTATTTTAAAGGTGCCATACAATTGAAAACTGTATTTATCTTGGCATAGTTGAATGGTAAGAGTTCTGGACAAGGAACTGACATACCGTGAGCCTCAAACACCATTGTTTCCTCCTTCATGTGTAAATCTCCTGTTTGCAAAAGACCGCTGAAAAATGAGTGAATTACAGCATAACACCGACTGTGACGTTGGAGTCGGGATCATTCATATTTATACCCCCCCAATTTGCATATACCAGCCCATGTCTAGGCCAGGCAGTGTTAACGTGGACCTGCACAGCCGAATCATCAGAAGTTCTGCAGGTATTGTGAAGAAGCAAGCAAGGACAATAGTGAAAATGTCAGATCATGGATATAAATGTTATGTTCGAGGCTGTGCTGCGGATTTCAGAACTTTTCATTCCCTTCCCACAAAAGAGAACTGCCAACAGGCATGGTTGATTTTTACAACAGGATACCTTACCATTTTAATTCAAAGCTGTTAGTTTGCTCTGCCCATTTCACCACTGACAGTTTTTCTAACCTGGGACAATATCAAGCAGGTTTCGCTCATCGTTTGATACTGAAGAAGGGGGCAGTTCCAACTAATGTTATATTTCCATTACAACCCCTACCGCAAGCAGAAAGTAACGTTAGTGATTTTATCCACTACTTGACTGTTGAAGACATTTCTGTTTCAGAGATATCATAGAACAATTTAAAATATATCAATGCATTCTACGGCACCTTTAAAATAATTATTTAAAATGGAGATCAGGCCAAACATCACTAAAACATGAAAAGGGCTATAACCACCTGACCATTAGTTCGATTGACTTTAAAATTGGCATGCAATGTTTTGGTCCAAGGTGCCATTTATGTCTATGCCGCCATAGGCCAATAAAGTTTGTGCACCTCTTAGACAAGGTTAACGAAGGTCGATCGGAACGAAACTCGGTGGGCATGTTCGACTCGTGGCCCTAGAGGTCTGTAAGAATTTTGAAAGAAATCGGCCACTAGTTGACGCTAACAGGTTTTACGGCTTTGTAATCACGTGATGCATGTCATTTGATGGATCTCCTCATACTGAACAACTTTGCCTCAAAAACTACTGCTGTCAATTAATTTGTTCATTAAATACTTGCGATTATGTTAAAAACCTACTTTTGCGAACTAGTCCTATGTTTTTCACCCGATCGGAAATATATCAGTGCAGTACAATTCTCTGGACTCTCTAGATCAATAATTATATAAAAAACTTAAACTTTACCCATTGGGTAGCCATAATAGGATCATTTAGAAAATGTGTATGGCAAAAAACACTCAAAAGCCTGTAAATCCTAAACGAAAACTCAGACAACTCACTAAACTGCCTTATGTGCTTAAAGACCCTAAATGCTTGAACCCCGCTAAATGCTGCTTGCAGCTTTAATTATTATTATTATTATTATTCTGCCGTAAAACGCATCGTGCAGCCCAAACCGTAAGGGCTAGAGCTTTGAAACTTTGCCAGATGGTAGTACAAAAATCGAGGAGAGGTTCAGAGATTATGACCCCGATTGGCCCATAGGTGGCGCTATAGCGACCAAAAGCGCGAAACTGCTCATAACTCCTAGACCGTATGTCGCAGCCTCAAGTGTCTTATATCATTGGAAAGCTGGACGCCTGACGAACAAAACGTATATCTCCGATTTTATTTCCGTCATGATAGATTTTCCGCCATTTTGAATTTTGTCGAAAATCTACTTTTGCGAACTAGTCCCTGGTTTTTCGCCCGATCGGAACCAAACCAGTGCAGAATTGTTCTCTGGAGTCTGAAGATCAATAATTATCGAAAAAAAGTTGAAATTTCGATTCACAGTCGCTAGGGGGTGCAAAATTAACGTTGTGGGAGGAGCCTATTTTACTAAAATGGCTATAACTCCAGAAGTAATTCAGTAAACTTCACCAAACTTGGTATACATGTGTAGGAGGTCAGTCTGAGGTCACAGTAAAAAAATCGCGGCGATCGGCCACATGGTGGCGCTATAACATGACAAAAACATAAAACAGGCTATAACCACCTGACCGTTAGTCCGATTGACTTGAAAATTGGTATGCAGTGTCTTGGTCCAAGGTGCCATGTATGTCTATGAGGACATTGGTGTATCTCAAAAAACATGGCCGCCATTGGCCAATAAATTTGAGCACCTATTAGACAAGGTTAACAGAGGCCGATCGGAACGAAACTCGATGGGCATGTTCGACTCATGGCCCTGGAGGTCTGTAAGAATTTTAAAAGAAATCGGCCACTAGTTGGCGCTAACGAGTTTTATGGCTCTGTAATCACGTGGTGTTACACATATCATCACAATATGCATATCATTTGATAGATCTGCTCATGCTGAACAACTTTGCCTCAAGAACCATTGCTGTCAATCAAACCGTTCATTAAATATTTGTGAATATGTTAAAAACCTGCTTTTGCGAACTAGTCCTAGGTTTTTCGCCCGATCGGAACCAAACCAGTCTAGGACAATTCTCTGGACTCTCTAGATCAATAATTATCAAAAAAAAGTTAAACTTTTGCATTTGGATTGCTATAATAGGTTCACTTCAAAATGTGGCCTTTACCAATTGTCCCTGAAAGCCTATATCTCTTTAAAGAATGTTCAAACCTTCTTAAAAACAAGTCAGAACATGTGAAATATCACTCTGAACATGCATGAAAATTTTCAGACAGATCTGACAAAATTTGCCTCTATAACAGTTAAAAAGGTGAAAATGATATGAATATAATGGCATATTAAGCCAATAAGTGGTTTTTTACTGCCCCCTGCTGTTTAAAATAGTCATGTTGTCATATTGTTCTATAATTCATATTTAGACTTTATAAAATCACTATTTTAACATTTACAATTACATTTAGTCAAAATCCATCTGTTAAAGTATTAGTATTGACAGTTTGATCACATTATATATTTCAAATGTCTGTATCTACAACATAATGTGTGTGTGTAGTCTTAGGTTTCTGAATAAATTCTGAATCATCTGATTAATAGCTTACAAAGACTTTGTGAAATGTTTATAGACCATTGAAATATATTTTCATAATGACATATCCCAATAGCATTGAAAAAACAACAACATTTGTCTTTGTGTGTGTGTGTGTGTGTGTGTGTGTGTGTGTGTGTGTGTGTGTGTGTGTGTGTGTGTGTGTAAACATGCATTATGGAGTTAAAATGGAAAAACTGGTTTGATTTAGTACAGAAAAATGGTGAAAATCATGAAGTTTAAAGTCAAAGTGAGCCAATAAGTGGTCTTCTACTGCCCTCTGCTGGCCATTCTACGTATTAATGAAGTCTACTCACATATGCTTTGGCATTCATTATACACTAAAAATCTCTTATATAACAATAAGACACTAAAAAATAACGTATATAACAATTACTATTGTAGCACAATCATATTTTGTCAGAGTTTATCACTCATAAATCATATTTTGTCAGAGTATACAATCACAGTAAACAATGGTAAATCCTACTAGAATGTAGTATATCATGGTAAATCATGCTAGAATATGGCAAATCAGGCTAGAATCATAGTAAATAATACTAGAATGTGGTAAATTGTTGTGGGAGGAGCCTATTTTACTAAAATGGCTATAACTCAAGAAGTAAATGAGATATTTTCACCAAACTCAGTACACATGTGTATGGTTTCAATTTGAGGTCACAGTAAACATTTTTATGGAGATCGGACCATAGGTAGCGCTATAACTGTTAAAAAGCTTTAAAACCATATATATCCCATGGTAAACTGCCTGTATTGGCTGTAAATGGTCTTCTCCATCTATTATGTCCGTGGTTACATGCTTGCTAAATAAATCTTAATAACTTTTGATGCTTTTGTGCTTAAATGCCTAAAAGGCTTTAACTGCTTGAACCCCGATAAATGCTGCTTGCAGCTTTAATTATTATTATTTTTCTTCTGCCGTAAAACGCATCGTGCAGCCCAAACCGTAAGTGCTAGAGACTTGAAACTTTGCCAGATGGTAGTACAAAAATCGAGGAGAGGTTATCAAAATATGACCCCGATTGGCCCATAGGTGGCGCTACAGTACAAAAAACAAAAAAAAATCATATTTTTGCTTAAATCTCATTAACCGTTTGTCACAGACTCAAGTGTCTTATATCATTGGAATCCTTGGGTCAAGCCGAACAAAAAAGGCCTCAAGGATTTCATTTCCGGTATGCAAATTTTCCGCCATTTTGAATTATGTCCAAAACCTACTTTTGCGAACTAGTCCCTGGTTTTGTGTCCGATTGGAACCAAACCAGTGCAGAAATGTTCTCTGGAGTCAGAATATCAATAATTATCGAAAAAAAGTTGAAATTTCGATTGACGGTCGCTAAGGGGCGCCAAAATGTTTAAAGAAGGCGGAGCCTATTTTACTAAAATGGCTATAACTCCAGAAGTAAATGAGGTATCTTCACCAAACTCGGTACACCTGTGTAAGAGGTCAATCTGAGGTCATAGTAAAAAGATTGCGGCGATTGGCCACATGGTGGCGCTATAACATTAAAAAAACATAAATCAGGCTGTAACCACCTGACCGTTAGTCCGATTGACTTGAAAATTGGTATGCAGTGTCTTGGTCCAAGCTGTCATGTATATCTATGAGGACATTGGTGTATCTCAAAAAACATGGCCGCCATCGGCCAATGAAGTTTGAGCACCTATTAGACAAGGTTAATGGAGGCCGATCGGAACAAAACTCGGTGGGCATGTTCGACTCATGGCCCTAGAGGTCTGTAAGAATTTTGAAAGAAATCGGCCACTAGTTGGCGCTAACGAGTTTTATGGCTCTGTAATCACGTGGTGTTACACTTATCATCACAAAATGCATATCATTTGATAGACCTGCTCATGCTGAACAACTTTGCCTCTAGAACCATTGCTGTCAATCAAACAGTTTATTAATTATTCACGAATATGTTAAAAACCTACTTTTGCGAACTAGTCCCTGGTTTTTCGCCCGATCGGAACCAGACCAGTCTAGGACAATTCTCTGGACTCTCTAGATCAATAATTATCAAAAAAAAGTTAAAATTTTGCTTTTGGTTGGCTATAAGAGGATCATTTATAAAATAGGCGTGTCCAAATACACTCAAACGTCTATAAAGCCTAAATAAAAACTCAGAACTTCACAAAAATTGATGGGCATATGTGAAATAACATGCTAAAGAAGCATGGAAATTTTTATGGAGATCGGACCATAGGTGGCGCTATAACTGTTAAAAAGCTTTGAAAACCATATATTTCCTATGGTAAATTTCCTGTATTGGCTGTAAATGGACTTTTCCATCTATTTTTTCAGTGGTTAAAAGCTTTCTAAATAAATCTTAATGTCTTAAATGCTTATGTGCTTAAAGGCCTTAAATGCTTGAACCCCGATAAATGCTGCTTGCAGCTTTAATTATTATTATTATTATTATTAGGGGCCAAGCACCGAAGGTGCGGAGGCACCTATTGTATCCATTCGGTTTCTTATTATTATTAGGGGCCAAGCACCGAAGGTGCGGAGGCACCTATTGTTTTTGTTCCGGTTCTTATTAGGGGTTCAAGCATGAAATGCTGAAACCCTATTGTAATTGTGAGGATTTGTAAAACGCATCGTGCAGGACAAACCGTAAGGCCTAGAGACTTGAAACCTGGCCAGATGGTAGGCCTCAATTTGGGGACAACCTATCAGAGTATGACCCCGATTGGCCCATAGGTGGCGCTACAGCAACCAAAAGTTCAAAATCGCTCATAACTCTTAGACCGTTTGTCCCAGGATCAAGTGTCTTATATCGTTGGAATCCTTGGAATTTTGAAAGAAATCGGCCACTAGTTGGCGCTAACGAGTTTAATGGCTCTGTAATCACGTGGTGTTACACTTATTGTCACAAAATGCATATCATTTGATAGATCTGCTCATGCTGAACAACTTTGCCTCAAGAACCATTGCTGTCAATCAAACCGTTCATTAAATATTCGTAATTATGTTATAAACCTACTTTTGCAAACTAGTCCCTGGTTTTTCGCCCGATCGGAACCAAACAAGTCTAGAACAATTCTATGGACTCTCTAGATAAATAATTATCAAAACAAAGTTGAACTTTAGCATTTTTCACATGGGTATATTGGGTCATAAAGAAAATGGACGTGGCAAAATGCACTCAAAAGCCTATAAATCCTAAACGAAAACTCAGAACTTCACGAAAATTGGTAAGCATATGTGACATATCATTCTAAACAAGCATGCAAAGTTTCATGTAGATCGGACCATAGGTGGCGCTATAACTGTTAAAAAGCTTTATAAACCATATATTTCCTATGGTGAATTGCCTGTATTGGCTGTAAATGGTGTTTTGGTGTAATGGTGTAAATGTTCATATAGTAATATTCAAAACCAGTGCATTGCAATTCTCTGGACTCTCCAGATCAATAATTATCAGAAAAAGTATAACTTCTTCATTTGGATGGCCATAATAGGGTCAGTTCAATATGTAGTCTTGACCAAGTGTCCACAAAAGCCTATATCTCTTAAATGACCTTAAAAACAAGTCAGAATAAGCATGACAAATTTCAGACAGATCGGACAAAATTTGCCTCTATAACAGTTAATAAAAAAGGTGAAAATGAATAACATTGGTATAAGCCAATAAGTGGTATTTTACTGCCCCCTGCTGCCATTTCATCATACTACTCCATAATAGTGTTCTATAATTCATATTTAGACTTTATAAAATCATTATTTTAACATTTACAATCACATTTTGTCAAAATTCATCTATTGGAGTATTACAATATTATTACTATTGACAATCTTCACTTCTTAATGTGACTATTGAGTCACATTAAGAAGTGAATACTGAAACTGGAAGTAAAACGTCTATTTAAGCCACGCCCCCGAATACAAATTCACTCATAACTCGAAAACAGAAAGTCGTTGCGCACTCAAATTTTGATGGTAAGGTCCTCTCCGGGCTCTTGATCGAAACGTGTCGTCGCGGGCCTCGGGAGCGCGCCCCCCGCGTCCGCGGGACCCCCGATTTTGAATGGCCGTAACTCCCGACCCAGACCACCCCGAACCTTGTGTGAGAGCTCGTTGGAAAGGGCCCGTCCTTGGCTAGCTTCGATTCAAATGTGGTGTAATTCGCCCTCGGCATTCCAGGGATAAAAGCCCCCAAATATTTGTATTTGAACAGTCATAACTCCCCGCCCCAATCGCCAAAAAACACCTTGATGGTCTCATTCAACAGGGCTCCTCAAGCACTATATATGCTCTGAGTTTCAGAATTTTTCGCCTTCCGGTTCCCGAGATATAAGTGAAAAACCAAATTCCCATTCATTAATTCATTCAATCACTTCAACTGTAAGATGGAAGCTGTAATACCACTGTCCACTAGAGGGAGCAGCAGGATTACAGATTACCTTTTTATTCACTTTCAGTATTGGAAAACAAACAAATGCTTTAAAAAGAAATCTTTTTTATTATGATGTACTGCTATAGGGCTGTAGCTATCGATTATTTTAGTAATCGAGTATTCTATTCAAGTAATCGGATAAAAAAATGTGGTAAAAAATAGATTCAAGTTAACAACAGCCTTTAAAATGACTTAAAATACAAATATATAATAACAAGCAATAATGATTGGTTCAAGTAAAGTATCAAAGTAAGTAATTATATGGGTTTTATTGAACAACACTGTTAAAATATACCCATGTAAAATAAATGATATAAACTAATATAGAGATAACTTATGTACATGAATAACAAATGCCTGCAGAGGGCACCAGCGGCCTGGTTGTTGTTACACTAAGGCATTATCAAATCCTTGTTTATTGGCCAAACAACATTAAATTCAAATGTCAACTTAACCTTTAATATTTGGCCACTTCAGTACGATAGAAGTGCTACAGCCACTGTAATTTCTTGAACAAGAACATGTGCACATCAAAACATGCAAACTCAGAGCGAGAGTTTAAACTTTTATTTTGAAATCGCGATGTTTAAACTTTTATTTTGAAACCGAGATAAACAGCAATTTGAGAAACCGAGAAGCAGTTTGAGAAACCCGAGACGCGCTCCACAAATATAAATGATAACAGTACAACTATGAAACACAAACTGCGTCCGACTTGCGTTCCCAAATGCACGTTATTGGAAACGTAAACAAACAGCACTGCAGAGACTGAGTTTGCTTGGAGCAGCTTTTACTGTGGACGGAGCTGAGGTAATTTTAACATGTAATCTGCACTCATGTAATTGAAGCGTCTTCTCTGTGACAAAACAAACAAACAAAAAAACAGAGGATATATTTATTTAACTGTATCACAGCCTTTGTGATTTCACAATAGCACTATGCTATATAATGACTGTAAATGGTTTTAAATACATCGCGTTGTCTTAGAAAACTGTGTAATTGGTTGATGGATTCTCGTCTGTGGAATGCACCACTTCCAGTAAATTGCAATCGAGGATTTTTTAAATCGAGTACTTGACTTTAAAGCTTAAAGGGGTCATATAATGCCATTTTTGTACAGGCTAATATGATTCTTTAGGGTCTAAATTAAAAGTTTGTAATATACTTCAATTAAAAATTCTCATTAGTATTATAAGATAACACTCATTTTACCTGGTCAAAAACAGCTCTGTTTTCAGCACGCCATTTAAGTGCATCTGTCTTTAAATGATAATGAGCTTTGCTCACCCCGCCCCTCTGTTCTGTGCACACCGTTTCTAACACAATAACCATCTGTTCATTAACATGGGATTATGAATTATATTGAGAACGTCGTACATAGAAAACATGTCGTAATGTACTCTGAGTGTAAACAGCCGCATTCACCGTGAAGCAAGCGATTTGCAAAGATTAATATAAAGATTAATATAAAGGTTAATAAAACATTACACTCACTTCTTCTTCTGGAGGTACAGCAGGAACACGAATAGTTGGTACCAATCCTATTTTCAGGAGCAGCTTCTTAGCAAAACCAGCTTTACTGACCCTCCTTTGTAAAGCTGTCTGGTGTGAAATGATTTGCGCAAACATGAAAGCATGGATTTACTAAAATAGCTATAACTCAAGAAGTAAATGAGATATCTTCACCAAACTCAGTACACATGTGTATGGGTTCAATTTGAGGTCACAGTAAACAATTTTATGGAGATCGGACCATAGGTGGCGCTATAACTGTTAAAAAGCTTTAAAACCATATATATCCCATGGTAAACTGCCTGTATTGGCTGTAAATGGTCTTTTCCATCTATTATGTCAGTGGTTACATGCCTGCTAAATAAATCTTAATAACTTTTGATGCTTTTGTGCTTAAATGCCTTAAAGGCCTTAACTGCTTGAACCCCGATAAATGCTGCTTGCAGCTTTAATTATTATTAGGGGCCAAGCACCGAAGGTGCGGAGGCACCTATTGTATCTGTTCCCGTTCTTATTAGGGGCCAAGCACCGAAGGTGCGGAGGCACCTATTGTATCTGTTCCCGTTCTTATTAGGGGCCAAGCACCGAAGGTGCGTAGGCACCTATTGTATCCGTTAGATTTCTTATTATTATTAGGGGCCAAGCACCGAAGGTGCGGAGGCACCTATTGTATCTGTTCCCGTTCTTATTAGGGGCCAAGCACCGAAGGTGCGGAGGCACCTATTGTATCTGTTCCCGTTCTTATTCTTCTTCTTCTTCTTCTTCTTCTTCTTCTTCTTCTTCCGCCATGGGAGTCTATGGCAGCCCATAGAACCGATTGCGGGAAAGTTGTTTTGGTTTGACATTCTGATAGAGGACCGTCTCAACATTAAATACACCAATTTTGGTGTTTCTAAGTCATTCCCTCTAGCGCCACCACCTGTCCAAAGTTTCACTTTTATTTTGCTAATAACTTTTGAACCGTAAGGCCAATCAGCGAAATTCTTTTTTCCTCTGATTCCTGAGCTCATGGCGATTCGATTGCACCCTATGACGTCATTTGCCGTCATAAAAATATGGCCGCCATCTTGAATTTTCAAAAAAAGCTACTTTTTCGAACTCGTCCTAGACGGTTTGTCCGATTTGCACGAAAATTGAACCAGATCATCTTCAGGTAGTGCTGACAAAAAGTTATGGAATTCAAATGGATTCGTCAAACCGTTTTCGATAAACGCACGAATACATTTTACGTAGCGCTAGCAAAAACAGTCGTAAGGCCGTATCTCCGCAACGGTTTATCGTATTCAGACCAAACTTGGTACTTGTACTCACAAGCATGACCTGAGGCTACATGCTGTGTTTCGGCGCAGCGGTCCGGAGATATGAAAAATGGCTATTTTTGCTTATAACTTCTGAACAGTTTGTCCAAAAATCATACAATTGGTCTCGTTAGATTCAGGGCAACATGCTGAGTCGACTGATATCCAATTTGACCATATCGGTCATTTTGGCTGTCGGCCATTTTGAATTTTGTGCTAAAATTCTGTATTTTATGAACGCATGAACGGATTGTTACGAAACGTGGTATGGGTCATCAGCACAATGCCCTGAATGAGCCTGAGAAGTTTCGAAACAGCGCCACCTAGTGGTGAATTTTTTTTTTCAAATGCTTATAACTTTGGGTGTGGTCGACTTATTTTCACGAAACTCATCTTTTTAGACTCCTGAATCGTTGCCGAGTCCTACGATACCAAACATGCTAGGTTTCGCCTTACGGTTTGTGTAGCGTTGTGATTTAGCGCTTAAAAAACATTTGGCTATATCTTTGAAACCGCTAGTCCAATCGAGACGAAACCACCGTCAGAAGTTTGAAAACATAGGTCGATAGCTATACGCCAATGCCCAAATGCGAAAATATTGATGTTTAGGGGTACTAATTTCCAATCAAAGTCATGTGTCAGTCATTTTTTTCGTGTTTTTTCATATAAATGTCTATAACTCCGAAGCGAATTGAGATATTTTCACCAAAATTGACACACATATGTATGGGCTCACTCTGAGGACACGTAAAAAAAATTGTGGGACTGAGCCTCTTGGTGGCGCTATAATTGAACAAAATATGAAATTCCCATTGACTTCAATACAGTTTTGTGAAATAAAATGCTATACTAAACAAATGCATTGGTGTAATATTACGAAACTCAGATTGTGTCATCAGCACCATCCCCTGAAGGCAACCAAAATATTTCAAGACAGCGCCACCTAGTGGTCAAAAGTTATAACAAAATTTCCAAAAAGGCTAATAACTTTTGAATAAATCTGGCTATTGAAATGCCACGGGTCTTAATAGATTCCTTGGGTCAAGCCGAGAACATAGATACCAAGTTTTCCTTATTTGGCCAAACTTCCTGTCCGCCATCTTGATTTTCATTCAAAACCTACTTTTTCAAACTCCTCCTAGACCGTTTGTCCGATTTTCACCAAAATCGAATCGTATCATCTCCAGACTGTGCCGACAAAAAGTTATGGATTTCGTGTCGATTGATGAAACCGTTTTCGTATAGCACAGCAGCAAAGTTGAGGCATGATGCCAAAATGACTATTCAGGCTTTATATCTGCAATGCCTCGACATATTGACACAAAACTTTGTATGTGTCACTGTCTCCTTACTCTGACCACACCACATCAATTTCGTAACAGCGCCACCTTTTGGTCAAAAGTGACAATCCATTAAATCATATTTTTAATCACTTTTTACATGATTTTTCAGCCATTTCGCCTAAAATCCTCTTTAAATGTCTTTAATTGCTCATTGTTGCAGTTGGTCTGACACTTTCAGACATGTTGGCATGTCTTGTCGTCTTATTCTGCTTGGCCCCGGTAATGGCTGCTTGCAGCTATATTTAGGGGCCAAGCACCGAAGGTGCGGAGGCACCTATTGTGTTTGTTCCGGTTCTTATTATTATTAGGGGCCAAGCACCGAAGGTGCGGAGGCACCTATTGTATCTGTTCCGTTTCTTATTATTATTATTATTATTAGGGGCCAAGCACCGAAGGTGCGGAGGCACCTATTGTATCTGTTCCCGTTCTTATTATTATTCTTCTTCTTCCGCCATGGGAGTCTATGGCAGCCCATAGAACCGATTGCGGGAAAGTTGTTTTGGTTTGACATTCTGATAGAGGACAGTCCCAACATGAAATACACCAATTTTGGTGTTTCTAAGTAATTCCCTCTAGCGCCACCACCTGTCCAAAGTTTCACTATTATTTTGCTAATAACTTTTGATCCGTAAGGCCAATCAACAAAATTCTTTTTTCCTCTGATTCCTGAGCTCATGCCGATTCGATTGCACCCTATATCGTCATTTTCCGTCATAAAAACATGGCCGCCATTTTGAATTTTCCAAATAATCTACTTTTTCGAACTCGTCCTAGACGGTTTGTCCGATTTGCACGAAAATTGAACCAGATCATCTTCAGGCAGTGGTGACAAAAAGTTATTAAAATCTTGTTGATTCGTCAAACCGTTTTTGATAAACGCTCGAACAAATTTTACGTAGCGCTTGCAAAAACAGTCGTAAGGCTGTATCTCCGCAATGCTTTATCGTATTCATACCAAACTTGGTACAGGTCATCACAAGCATGACCTGAGGCAACATGCTGCGTTTCGGCGCAGCGCCACCTACTGGTCCGGAGATATGAAAAATGGCTATTTTTGCTCATAACTTCTAAACAATTTGTCCAAAAATCATAAAATTGGTCTCGTTAGATTCAGGGCGTCATGCCGAGTCGACTGATATCCAATTTTACCATATCGGCCATTTTGACTGTCGGCCATTTTGAATTTTGTGCTAAAATGCTGTATTTTAAGAACGCATGAACGGATTGTTACGAAACTTGGTATGGGTCATCAGCACGATGTCCTGAAGGAGTGTGAGAAGTTTCGAAACAGCGCCACCTAGTGGTGAATTTTTTTTTCCAAATGCTTATAACTTTGGGTGTGATCGACTTATTTTCACGAAACTCATCTAAGTAGACTCCTGAAACGTTGCCGATTCCTACGATACCAAACATGCTAGGTTTTGCCTTACGGTTTGTGTAGCGTTGTAATTTAGCGCTTAAAAAACATTAGGCTATATCTTCGAAACCGCTAGTCCGATCGAGACGAAACCACCGTCAGAAGTTTGGAAACATAGGTCGATAGCTATACGCCAATGCCCAAATGCGAAAATATTGATAGTAAGGGGTAGTAAAATTCAATCAAAGTCATGTGTCAGTCATTTTTTACGTGTTTTTTCATATAAATGTCTATAACTCCGAAGCAAATTGAGATTTTTGCACCAAAATCGACACATATATGTATGGGCTCACTCTGATGACACATAAAAAAAATGGTGGGACTGAGCCTCTTGGTGGCGCTATAATAGAACAAAACATGAAATTCCCATTGATTTCAATACAGTTTTGTGAAATAAAATGCTATACTAAACAAATGCATTGGTGTAATATTACGAAACTCAGAATGTTCCTTCAGCACCATCCCCTGAAGGTATTCAAAATATTTCGAAACAGCGCCACCTAGTGGTCAAAAGTTATAACAAATTTTCCAAAAAGGCTAATAACTTTTGAATAAATCTGGCTATTGAAATGCCACTGGTCTTAATAGAGTCCTTGGGTCAAGCCGAGAACATAGATACCAAGTTTTCCTTATTTGGCCGAACTTCCTGTCCGCCATCTTGATTTTCAGTCAAAACCTACTTTTTCGAACTCCTCCTAGACCGTTTGTCCGATTTTCACCAAAATCGAA
Organism: Abramis brama; assembly: GCF_963993115.1. Lineage (NCBI taxonomy): Eukaryota > Metazoa > Chordata > Actinopteri > Cypriniformes > Leuciscidae > Abramis > Abramis brama. The sequence goes on from NC_139976.1 coordinate 23,228,679, forward strand.
TCGTATCATCTCCAGACCGTGCCGACTAAAAGTTATGGATTTCGTGTCGATAGACGAAACCGTTTTCGTATAGCGCAGCAGCAAAGTTGAGGCATGATGCTAATAGCACTATTCAGGCTTTATCTCTGCAATGCCTTGACATATTAACACCAAACTTTGTATGTGTCATTGTCACTTCACTCTGACCACATCACATCAGTTTTGTAACTGCGCCACCTATTGGTCGAAAGTGATAGTCCATTAAATCATATTTTTCTTCACTGTTTCTATGATTTTTCAGGCATTTTGCCTAAAATCCTCTTTAATGTCTTTAATTGCTCATTGGTCTGACACTTTCAGCAATGTTGGCATGTCTTGTCATCTGATTGTGCTTGGCCCCGGTAATTGCTGCTTGCAGCTATATTTAGGGGCCAAGCACCGAAGGTGCGGAGGCACCTATTGTATCTGTTCCGTTTCTTATTAGGGGCCAAGCACCGAAGGTGCGTAGGCACCTATTGTATCTGTTCCCGTTCCTATTATTATTATTATTCTTCATTTTTCCGACTGGGAGTCTGTGGCAGCCCATAGAACCGCTTGCGGGAAAGTTATAAAATTTGGCACACTGATAGAGGAGAGTCTGAACTATCAGCATAGCAAATTTGGAGTCTGCAATTCATTCCCTCTAGCGCCACCAGCTGTCCAAAGTTGCACTCATGTTTATGCTAATAACTTTTGAACCACAAGGGCTAGAAACAAAATTCTTTTTTCCTCTTATTCCTTGGCTCAGTACGATTCGATTGCACCATATGACGTCATTTTCCGTCATGAAAATTTTTCCGCCATTTTGAATTTTCCGAAAAACCTACTTTTTCGAACTCCTCCTAGGCCGTTACTCCGATTTTCACGAAAATTGAACCAGATCATCTCCAGACCATGCTGACAAAAAGTTATGGAATTCAAGTTGATTCTCCAAACCGTTTTCGATAAACCCTCGAACAAATTTTACGTAGCGCTTGCGAAAACAGACATAAGGCTGTATCTCCGCAACGCTTTATTGGATTCAGACCACACTTGGTCCATGTCATCACAAGCATGACCTGAGGCAACATGCTGCGTTTCGGCACAGCACCACCTACTGGTCCGGAGATATGAAAAATAGATTTTTTTTCTTATAACTTCTGAACAGTTTGTCCAAAAATCATAAATTTGGTCTTGTTAGATTCAGGGCGTCATGCTGAGTCGATTTATATCCAATTTTCCCAGATCAGCCATTTTGGCTGTCGGCCATTTTGAATTTTGTGCTAAAATGCTGTATTTTAAGAACGCATTAACGGATTGTTACGAAAATTGGTATGGGTCATCAGCTTAATGCCTTGAAGTAGCGTGAGAAGTTTCGAGACAGCGCCTCCTAGTGGTCAAAAGTTATAACAAAATTTACATAAAAGCTAATAACTTTTGAATAAATCTGGCTATTGAAATGCCACTGGTCTTAATAGATTCCTTGGGTCAAGCCGAGAACATAGATACCAAGTTTACCTTATTTGGCCGAACTTCCTGTCCGCCATCTTGATTTTCATTCAAAACCTACTTTTTCGAACTCCTCCTAGACCGTTTGTCCGATTTTCACCAAAATCGAATCGTATCATCTCCAGACCGTGCTGACTAAAAGTTATGGATTTCGTGTCAATAGACGAAACCGTTTTCGTATAGCGCAGCAGCAAAGTTGAGGCATGATGCCAAAAGGACTATTCAGGCTTTATCTCTGCAATGCCTTGACATATTGACACCAAACTTTGTATGTGTTATTGTCACTTCTCTCTGACCACATCACATCAGTTTCGTAACTGTGGTCGAAAGTGATAATCAATTAAATCATATTTTGTATCACTGTTTATGTGATTTTACAGCGATTTCGCCTAAAATCCTCTTTAAATGTCTTTAATTGCTCATTGTTGCAGTTGGTCTGACACCTTCAGCCATGATGGCATATCCTGTCATCTGCTTGCGCTTGGCCCCGATAATTGCTGCTTGCAGCTATATTTAGGGGCCAAGCACCGAAGGTGCGGAGGCACCTATTGTATCTGTTCCCGTTCTTATTATTATTATTAGGGGCCAAGCACCGAAGGTGCGGAGGCACCTATTGTGTTTGTTCCGGTTCTTATTATTAGGGGCCAAGCACCGAAGGTGCGGAGGCACCTATTGTATCTGTTCCCGTTCTTATTATTATTCTTCTTCTTCTTCTTCTTCCACCATGGGAGTCTATGGCAGCCCATAGAACCGATTGCGGGAAAGTTGTTTTGGTTTGACATTCTGATAGAGGACAGTCCCAACATTAAATACACCAATTTTTGTGTGTCTAAGTCATTCCCTCTAGCGCCACCACCTGTCCAAAGTTTCACTTTTATTTTGCTAATAACTTTTGAACCGTAAGGCCAATCAACAAAATTCTTTTTTCCTCTGATTCCTGAGCTCATGCAGATTCGATTGCACCCTATGACGTCATTTTCCGTCATATAAATATGGCCGCCATTTTGAATTTTCTGAAAAAGCTACTTTTTCGAACTCGTCCTAGACGGTTTGTCCGATTTGCACGAAAATTGAACCAGATCATCTTCAGGCAGTGCTGACCAAAAGTTATGGAATTCAAATTGATTCGTCAAACCGTTTTCGATAAACGCACGAATACATTTTAAGTAGCCCTAGCAAAAAGAGTCGTAAGGCCGTATCTCCGCAACGGTTTATCGTATTCAGACCAAACTTGGTACATGTACTCACAAGCATGACCTGAGGCTACATGCTGCGTTTCGGCGCAGCGCCACCTACTGGTCCGGAGATATGAAAAATGGCTATTTTTGCTTATAACTTCTGAACAGTTTGTCCAAAAATCATAAAATTGGTCTCGATAGATTCAGGGCAACATGCCGAGTCGACTGATATCCAATTTTGCCATATCGGCCATTTTGACTGTCGGCCATTTTGAATTTTGTGCTAAAATGCTATATTTTAAGAACGCACAAACGGATTGTTACGAAACTTGGTATGGGTCATCAACACGATGTCCTGAAGGAGTGTGAGAAGTTTCGAAACAGCGCCACCTAGTGGTAATTTTTTTTTTTTAAATGCTTATAACTTTGGGTGTGATCGACTTATTTTCACGAAACTCATCTTTTTAGACTCCTGAATCGTTGCCGAGTCCTACGATACCAAACATGCTAGGTTTTGCCTTACGGTTTGTGTAGCGTTGTGATTTAGCGCTTAAAAAACATTTGGCTATATCTTTGAAACCGCTAGTCCGATCGAGACGAAACCACCGTCAGAAGTTTGGAAACATAGGTCGATAGCTATACGCCAATGCCCAAATGCGAAAATATTGATGTTTAGGGGTACTAATTTCCAATCAAAGTCATGTGTCAGTCATTTTTTTCATGTTTATTCATATAAATGTCTATAACTCCGAAGCGAATTGAGATATTTTCACCAAAATTGACACACATATGTATGGGCTCACTCTGAGGACACGTAAAAAAAATTGTGGGACTGAGCCTCTTGGTGGCGCTATAATTGAACAAAATATGAAATTCCCATTGACTTCAATACAGTTTTGTGAAATAAAATGCTATACTAAACAAATGCATTGGTGTAATATTACGAAACTCAGATTGTGTCATCAGCACCATCCCCTGAAGGCAACCAAAATATTTCAAGACAGCGCCACCTAGTGGTCAAAAGTTATAACAAAATTTCCAAAAAGGCTAATAACTTTTGAATAAATCTGGCTATTGAAATGGCACGGGTCTTAATAGATTCCTTGGGTCAAGCCGAGAACATAGATACCAAGTTTTCCTTATTTGGCCAAACTTCCTGTCCGCCATCTTGATTTTCATTCAAAACCTACTTTTTCGAACTCCTCCTAGACCGTTTGTCCGATTTTCACCAAAATCGAATCGTATCATCTCCAGACTGTGCCGACAAAAAGTTATGGATTTCGTGTCGATTGATGAAACCGTTTTCGTATAGCACAGCAGCAAAGTTGAGGCATGATGCCAAAATGACTATTCAGGCTTTATATCTGCAATGCCTCGACATATTGACACAAAACTTTGTATGTGTCACTGTCTCCTTACTCTGACCACACCACATCAATTTCGTAACAGCGCCACCTTTTGGTCAAAAGTGACAATCCATTAAATCATATTTTGAATCACTTTTTACATGATTTTTCAGCCATTTCGCCTAAAATCCTCTTTAAATGTCTTTAATTGCTCATTGTTGCAGTTGGTCTGACACTTTCAGACATGTTGGCATGTCTTGTCGTCTTATTCTGCTTGGCCCCGGTAATTGCTGCTTGCAGCTATATTTATTATTATTATTATTATTAGGGGCCAAGCACCGAAGGTGCGGAGGCACCTATTGTATCTGTTCCGTTTCTTATTATTATTATTATTATTATTATTATTAGGGGCCAAGCACCGAAGGTGCGGAGGCACCTATTGTATCTGTTCCGTTTCTTATTATTATTATTATTATTATTATTATTATTATTCTTCCGCTCTGGGAGTCTATGGCAGCCCATAGAACCGATTGCGGGAAAGTTGTTTTGGTTTGACATTCTGATAGAGGACAGTCCCAACATTAAATTCACCAATTTTGGTGTGTCTAAGTCATTCCCTCTAGCGCCACCAACTGTCCAAAGTTTCACTTTTATTTTGCTAATAACTTTTGAACCGTAAGGCCAATCAACAAAATTCTTTTTTCTTCTGATTCCTGAGCTCATGGCAATTCGATTGCACCCTATGACGTCATTTTGCGTCATAAAAATATGTCCGCCATTTTGAATTTTTTGTAAAACCTACTTTTTCGAACTCGTCCTAGACGGTTTGTCCGATTTGCATGAAAATTGAACCAGATCATCTTCAGGTAGTGCTGACCAAAAGTTATGGAATTCAAATTGATTCGTCAAACCGTTTTCGATAAACGCTCAAACTAATTTTACGTAGCGCCTGCAAAAACAGTCGTAAGGCTGTATCTCCGCAACGGTTTATCGTATTCAGACCAAACTTGGTACATGTACTCACAAGCATGACCTGAGGCTACATGCTGCGTTTCGGCGCAGCGCCACCTACTGGTCCGGAGATATGAAAAATGGCTATTTTTGCTTATAACTTCTGAACAGTTTGTCCAAAAATCATAAAATTGGTCTTGATAGATTCAGGACGACATGCCGAGTCGACTGATATCCAATTTTGCCATATCGGCCATTTTGACTGTCGGCCATTTTGAATTTTGTGCTAAAATGCTGTATTTTAACAACGCATGAACGGATTGTTACGAAACTTGGTATGGGTCATCAACACGATGTCCTGAAGGAGTGTGAGAAGTTTCGTAACAGCGCCACCTAGTGGTGAATTTTTTTTTTCAAATGCTTATAACTTTGGGTGTGATCGACTTATTTTCACGAAACTCATCTCATTGGACTCCTGAATCGTTGCCGAGTCCAACGATACCAAACATGTTAGGTTTCGCCTAACGGTTTGTGTAGCGTTGTGATTTAGCGCTTAAAAAACATTAGGCTATATCTTCGAAACCGCTTGTCCGATCGAGACGAAACCACCGTCAGAAGTTTGGAAACATAGGTCGATAGCTATACACCAATGCCCAAATGCGAAAATATTGATGTTTAGGGGTAGTAATATTCAATCAAAGTCATGTGTCAGTCATTTTTTACGTGTTTTTTCATATAAATGTCTATAACTCCGAAGCAAATTGAAATTTTTGCACCAAAATCGACACATATATGTATGGGCTCACTCTGATGACACATAAAAAAAATGGTGGGACTGAGCCTCTTGGTGGCGCTATAATAGAACAAAACATGAAATTCCCATTGATTTCAATACAGTTTTGTGAAATAAAATGCTATACTAAACAAATGCATTGGTGTAATATTACGAAACTCAGAATGTTCCTTCAGCACCATCCCCTGAAGGTATTCAAAATATTTCGAAACAGCGCCACCTAGTGGTCAAAAGTTATAACAAATTTTCCAAAAAGGCTAATAACTTTTGAATAAATCTGGCTATTGAAATGCCACTGGTCTTAATAGAGTCCTTGGGTCAAGCCGAGAACATAGATACCAAGTTTTCCTTATTTGGCCGAACTTCCTGTCCGCCATCTTGATTTTCAGTCAAAACCTACTTTTTCGAACTCCTCCTAGACCATTTGTCCGATTTTCACCAAAATCGAATCGTATCATCTCCAGACCGTGCCGACTAAAAGTTATGGATTTCGTGTCGATAGACGAAACCGTTTTCGTATAGCGCAGCAGCAAAGTTGAGGCATGATGCTAATAGCACTATTCAGGCTTTATCTCTGCAATGCCTTGACATATTAACACCAAACTTTGTATGTGTCATTGTCACTTCACTCTGACCACATCACATCAGTTTTGTAACTGCGCCACCTATTGGTCGAAAGTGATAGTCCATTAAATCATATTTTTCTTCACTGTTTCTATGATTTTTCAGGCATTTTGCCTAAAATCCTCTTTAATGTCTTTAATTGCTCATTGGTCTGACACTTTCAGCAATGTTGGCATGTCTTGTCATCTGATTGTGCTTGGCCCCGGTAATTGCTGCTTGCAGCTATATTTATTATTATTATTATTCTTCCGCCATGGGAGTCTATGGCAGCCCATAGAACCGATTGCGGGAAAGTTGTTTTGGTTTGACATTCTGATAGAGGACCGTCTCAACATTAAATACACCAATTTTGGTGTTTCTAAGTCATTCCCTCTAGCGCCACCACCTGTCCAAAGTTTCACTTTTATTTTGCTAATAACTTTTGAACCGTAAGGCCAATCAGCGAAATTCTTTTTTCCTCTGATTCCTGAGCTCATGGCGATTCGATTGCACCCTATGACGTCATTTGCCGTCATAAAAATATGGCCGCCATCTTGAATTTTCAAAAAAAGCTACTTTTTCGAACTCGTCCTAGACGGTTTGTCCGATTTGCACGAAAATTGAACCAGATCATCTTCAGGTAGTGCTGACAAAAAGTTATGGAATTCAAATGGATTCGTCAAACCGTTTTCAATAAACGCACAAATACATTTTACGTAGCGCTAGCAAAAACAGTCGTAAGGCCGTATCTCCGCAACGGTTTATCGTATTCAGACCAAACTTGGTACTTGTACTCACAAGCATGACCTGAGGCTACATGCTGTGTTTCGGCGCAGCGCCACCTACTGGTCCGGAGATATGAAAAATGGCTATTTTTGCTTATAACTTCTGAACAGTTTGTCCAAAAATCATACAATTGGTCTCGTTAGATTCAGGGCAACATGCCGAGTCGACTGATATCCAATTTGACCATATCGGTCATTTTGGCTGTCGGCCATTTTGAATTTTGTGCTAAAATTCTGTATTTTATGAACGCATGAACGGATTGTTACGAAATGTGGTATGGGTCATCAGCACAATGCCCTGAATGAGCCTGAGAAGTTTCGAAACAGCGCCACCTAGTGGTGAATTTTTTTTTTCAAATGCTTATAACTTTGGGTGTGGTCGACTTATTTTCACGAAACTCATCTTTTTAGACTCCTGAATCGTTGCCGAGTCCTACGATACCAAACATGCTAGGTTTCGCCTTACGGTTTGTGTAGCGTTGTGATTTAGCGCTTAAAAAACATTTGGCTATATCTTTGAAACCGCTAGTCCGATCGAGACGAAACCACCGTCAGAAGTTTGGAAACATAGGTCGATAGCTATACGCCAATGCCCAAATGCGAAAATATTGATGTTTAGGGGTACTAATTTCCAATCAAAGTCATGTGTCAGTCATTTTTTTCGTGTTTTTTCATATAAATGTCTATAACTCCGAAGCGAATTGAGATATTTTCACCAAAATTGACACACATATGTATGGGCTCACTCTGAGGACACGTAAAAAAAATTGTGGGACTGAGCCTCTTGGTGGCGCTATAATTGAACAAAATATGAAATTCCCATTGACTTCAATACAGTTTTGTGAAATAAAATGCTATACTAAACAAATGCATTGGTGTAATATTACGAAACTCAGATTGTGTCATCAGCACCATCCCCTGAAGGCAACCAAAATATTTCAAGACAGCGCCACCTAGTGGTCAAAAGTTATAACAAAATTTCCAAAAAGGCTAATAACTTTTGAATAAATCTGGCTATTGAAATGCCACGGGTCTTAATAGATTCCTTGGGTCAAGCCGAGAACATAGATACCAAGTTTTCCTTATTTGGCCAAACTTCCTGTCCGCCATCTTGATTTTCATTCAAAACCTACTTTTTCGAACTCCTCCTAGACCGTTTGTCCGATTTTCACCAAAATCGAATCGTATCATCTCCAGACTGTGCCGACAAAAAGTTATGGATTTCGTGTCGATTGATGAAACCGTTTTCGTATAGCACAGCAGCAAAGTTGAGGCATGATGCCAAAATGACTATTCAGGCTTTATATCTGCAATGCCTCGACATATTGACACAAAACTTTGTATGTGTCACTGTCTCCTTACTCTGACCACACCACATCAATTTCGTAACAGCGCCACCTTTTGGTCAAAAGTGACAATCCATTAAATCATATTTTGAATCACTTTTTACATGATTTTTCAGCCATTTCGCCTAAAATCCTCTTTAAATGTCTTTAATTGCTCATTGTTGCAGTTGGTCTGACACTTTCAGACATGTTGGCATGTCTTGTCGTCTTATTCTGCTTGGCCCCGGTAATTGCTGCTTGCAGCTATATTTATTATTATTATTATTCTTCCGCTCTGGGAGTCTATGGCAGCCCATAGAACCGATTGCGGGAAAGTTGTTTTGGTTTGACATTCTGATAGAGGACAGTCCCAACATTAAATTCACCAATTTTGGTGTGTCTAAGTCATTCCCTCTAGCGCCACCAACTGTCCAAATTTTCACTTTTATTTTGCTAATAACTTTTGAACCGTAAGGCCAATCAACAAAATTCTTTTTTCTTCTGATTCCTGAGCTCATGGCAATTCGATTGCACCCTATGACGTCATTTTGCGTCATAAAAATATGTCCGCCATTTTGAATTTTTTGTAAAACCTACTTTTTCGAACTCGTCCTAGACGGTTTGTCCGATTTGCATGAAAATTGAACCAGATCATCTTCAGGTAGTGCTGACCAAAAGTTATGGAATTCAAATTGATTCGTCAAACCGTTTTCGATAAACGCTCAAACTAATTTTACGTAGCGCCTGCAAAAACAGTCGTAAGGCTGTATCTCCGCAACGGTTTATCGTATTCAGACCAAATTTGGTACATGTACTCACAAGCATGACCTGAGGCTACATGCTGCGTTTCGGCGCAGCGCCACCTACTGGTCCGGAGATATGAAAAATGGCTATTTTTGCTTATAACTTCTGAACAGTTTGTCCAAAAATCATAAAATTGGTCTTGATAGATTCAGGACGACATGCCGAGTCGACTGATATCCAATTTTGCCATATCGGCCATTTTGACTGTCGGCCATTTTGAATTTTGTGCTAAAATGCTGTATTTTAACAACGCATGAACGGATTGTTATGAAACTTGGTATGGGTCATCAACACGATGTCCTGAAGGAGTGTGAGAAGTTTCGTAACAGCGCCACCTAGTGGTGAATTTTTTTTTTCAAATGCTTATAACTTTGGGTGTGATCGACTTATTTTCACGAAACTCATCTCATTGGACTCCTGAATCGTTGCCGAGTCCAACGATACCAAACATGTTAGGTTTCGCCTAACGGTTTGTGTAGCGTTGTGATTTAGCGCTTAAAAAACATTAGGCTATATCTTCGAAACCGCTTGTCCGATCGAGACGAAACCACCGTCAGAAGTTTGGAAACATAGGTCGATAGCTATATGCCAATGCCCAAATGCGAAAATATTGATGTTTAGGGGTAGTAATATTCAATCAAAGTCATGTGTCAGTCATTTTTTACGTGTTTTTTCATATAAATGTCTATAACTCCGAAGCAAATTGAGATTTTTGCACCAAAATCGACACATATATGTATGGGCTCACTCTGATGACACATAAAAAAAATGGTGGGACTGAGCCTCTTGGTGGCGCTATAATAGAACAAAACATGAAATTCCCATTGATTTCAATACAGTTTTGTGAAATAAAATGCTATACTAAACAAATGCATTGGTGTAATATTACGAAACTCAGAATGTTCCTTCAGCACCATCCCCTGAAGGTATTCAAAATATTTCGAAACAGCGCCACCTAGTGGTCAAAAGTTATAACAAATTTTCCAAAAAGGCTAATTACTTTTGAATAAATCTGGCTATTGAAATGCCACTGGTCTTAATAGAGTCCTTGGGTCAAGCCGAGAACATAGATACCAAGTTTTCCTTATTTGGCCAAACTTCCTGTCCGCCATCTTGATTTTCATTCAAAACCTACTTTTTCTAACTCCTCCTAGACCGTTTGTCCGATTTTCACCAAAATCGAATCGTATCATATCCAGACTGTGCCGACAAAAAGTTATGGATTTCGTGTCGATTGATGAAACCGTTTTCGTATAGCACAGTAGCAAAGTTGAGGCATGATGCCAAAATGACTATTCAGGCTTTATATCTGCAATGCCTCGACATATTGACACAAAACTTTGTATGTGTCACTGTCTCCTTACTCTGACCACACCACATCAATTTCGTAACAGCGCCACCTTTTGGTCAAAAGTGACAATCCATTAAATCATATTTTGAATCACTTTTTACATGATTTTTCAGCCATTTCGCCTAAAATCCTCTTTAAATGTATTTAATTGCTCATTGTTGCAGTTGGTCTGACACTTTCAGACATGTTGGCATGTCTTGTCGTCTTATTCTGCTTGGCCCCGGTAATTGCTGCTTGCAGCTATATTTATTATTCTTCTTCTTCCGCCATGGGAGTCTATGGCAGCCCATAGAACCGATTGCGGGAAAGTTGTTTTGGTTTGACATTCTGATAGGGGACAGTCCCAACATTAAGTACACCAATTTTGGTGTGTCTAAGTCATTCCCTCTAGCGCCACCACCTGTCCAAAGTTTCACTTTTACTTTGCTAATAACTTTTGAACCGTAAGGCCAATCAGCGAAATCCTTTTTTCCTCTGATTCCTGAGCTCATGACGATTCGATTGCACCCTATATCGTCATTTTCCGTCATAAAAACATGGCCGCCATTTTGAATTTTCCTAAAAAGGTACTTTTTCGAACTCGTCCTAGACGGTTTGTCCGATTTGCACGAAAATTGAATCGGATCATCTTCAGGCAGGGGTGACAAAAAGTTATTAAAATCTTGTTGATTCGTCAAACCGTTTTCGATAAACGCTCGAACAAATTTTACGTAGCGCTTGCAAAAACAGTCGTAAGGCTGTATCTCCGCAACGGTTTATCGTATTCAGACCAAACTTGGTACATGTACTCACAAGCATGACCTGAGGCTACATGCTGCGTTTCGGCACAGCGCCACCTACAGGTCCGGAGATATGAAAAATGGCTATTTTTGCTTATAACTTCTGAACAGTTTGTCCAAAAATCATAAAATTGGTCTTGATAGATTCAGGGCGTCATGCCGAGTCGACTGATATCCAATTTTGCCATATCGGCCATTTTGACTGTCGGCCATTTTGAATTTTGTGCTAAAATGCTGTATTTTAACAACGCATGAACGGATTGTTACGAAACTTGGTATGGGTCATCAACACGATGTCCTGAAGGAGTGTGAGAAGTTTCGTAACAGCGCCACCTAGTGGTGAATTTTTTTTTTCAAATGCTTATAACTTTGGGTGTGATCGACTTATTTTCACGAAACTCATCTCATTGGACTCCTGAATCGTTGCCGAGTCCAACGATACCAAACATGTTAGGTTTCGCCTAACGGTTTGTGTAGCGTTGTGATTTAGCGCTTAAAAAACATTAGGCTATATCTTCGAAACCGCTTGTCCGATCGAGACGAAACCACCGTCAGAAGTTTGAAAACATAGGTCGATAGCTATACGCCAATGCCCAAATGCGAAAATATTGATGTTTAGGAGTAGTAATATTCAATCAAAGTCATGTGTCAGTCATTTTTTACGTGTTTTTTCATATAAATGTCTATAACTCCGAAGCAAATTGAGATTTTTGCACCAAAATCGACACATATATGTATGGGCTCACTCTGAGGACACATAAAAAAAATGGTGGGACTGAGCCTCTTGGTGGCGCTATAATAGAACAAAACATGGAATTCCCATTGACTTCAATACAGTTTTGTGAAATAAAATGCTATACTAAACAAATGCATTGGTGTAATATTACCAAACTCAGAATGTGTCATCAGCACCATCCCCTGAAGGCAACCAAAATATTTCAAGACAGCGCCACCTAGTGGTCAAAAGTTATAACAAAATTTCCAAAAAGGCTAATAACTTTTGAATAAATCTGGCTATTGAAATGCCACGGGTCTTAATAGATTCCTTGGGTCAAGCCGAGAACATAGATACCAAGTTTTCCTTATTTGGCCAAACTTCCTGTCCGCCATCTTGATTTTCATTCAAAACCTACTTTTTCGAACTCCTCCTAGACCGTTTGTCCGATTTTCACCAAAATCGAATCGTAACATCTCCAGACTGTGCCGACAAAAAGTTATGGATTTCGTGTCGATTGATGAAACCGTTTTCGTATAGCACAGCTGTAAAGTTGAGGCATGATGCCAAAATGACTATTCAGGCTTTATATCTGCAATGCCTCGACATATTGACACAAAACTTTGTATGTGTCACTGTCTCCTTACTCTGACCACACCACATCAATTTCGTAACAGCGCCACCTTTTGGTCAAAAGTGACAATCCATTAAATCATATTTTGAATCACTTTTTACATGATTTTTCAGCCATTTCGCCTAAAATCCTCTTTAAATGTCTTTAATTGCTCATTGTTGCAGTTGGTCTGACACTTTCAGACATGTTGGCATGTCTTGTCGTCTTATTCTGCTTGGCCCCGGTAATTGCTGCTTGCAGCTATATTTATTATTCTTCTTCTTCCGCCATGGGAGTCTATGGCAGCCCATAGAACCGATTGCGGGAAAGTTGTTTTGGTTTGACATTCTGATAGGGGACAGTCCCAACATTAAGTACACCAATTTTGGTGTGTCTAAGTCATTCCCTCTAGCGCCACCACCTGTCCAAAGTTTCACTTTTACTTTGCTAATAACTTTTGAACCGTAAGGCCAATCAGCGAAATCCTTTTTTCCTCTGATTCCTGAGCTCATGACGATTCGATTGCACCCTATATCGTCATTTTCCGTCATAAAAACATGGCCGCCATTTTGAATTTTCCTAAAAAGGTACTTTTTCGAACTCGTCCTAGACGGTTTGTCCGATTTGCACGAAAATTGAATCGGATCATCTTCAGGCAGGGGTGACAAAAAGTTATTAAAATCTTGTTGATTCGTCAAACCGTTTTCGATAAACGCTCGAACAAATTTTACGTAGCGCTTGCAAAAACAGTCGTAAGGCTGTATCTCCGCAACGGTTTATCGTATTCAGACCAAACTTGGTACATGTACTCACAAGCATGACCTGAGGCTACATGCTGCGTTTCGGCACAGCGCCACCTACAGGTCCGGAGATATGAAAAATGGCTATTTTTGCTTATAACTTCTGAACAGTTTGTCCAAAAATCATAAAATTGGTCTTGATAGATTCAGGGCGTCATGCCGAGTCGACTGATATCCAATTTTGCCATATCGGCCATTTTGACTGTCGGCCATTTTGAATTTTGTGCTAAAATGCTGTATTTTAACAACGCATGAACGGATTGTTACGAAACTTGGTATGGGTCATCAACACGATGTCCTGAAGGAGTGTGAGAAGTTTCGTAACAGCGCCACCTAGTGGTGAATTTTTTTTTTCAAATGCTTATAACTTTGGGTGTGATCGACTTATTTTCACGAAACTCATCTCATTGGACTCCTGAATCGTTGCCGAGTCCAACGATACCAAACATGTTAGGTTTCGCCTAACGGTTTGTGTAGCGTTGTGATTTAGCGCTTAAAAAACATTAGGCTATATCTTCGAAACCGCTTGTCCGATCGAGACGAAACCACCGTCAGAAGTTTGGAAACATGGGTCGATAGCTATACACCAATGCCCAAATGCGAAAATATTGATGTTTAGGAGTAGTAATATTCAATCAAAGTCATGTGTCAGTCATTTTTTACGTGTTTTTTCATATAAATGTCTATAACTCCGAAGCAAATTGAGATTTTTGCACCAAAATCGACACATATATGTATGGGCTCACTCTGAGGACACATAAAAAAAATGGTGGGACTGAGCCTCTTGGTGGCGCTATAATAGAACAAAACATGGAATTCCCATTGACTTCAATACAGTTTTGTGAAATAAAATGCTATACTAAACAAATGCATTGGTGTAATATTACCAAACTCAGAATGTGTCATCAGCACCATCCCCTGAAGGCAACCAAAATATTTCAAGACAGCGCCACCTAGTGGTCAAAAGTTATAACAAAATTTCCAAAAAGGCTAATAACTTTTGAATAAATCTGGCTATTGAAATGCCACGGGTCTTAATAGATTCCTTGGGTCAAGCCGAGAACATAGATACCAAGTTTTCCTTATTTGGCCAAACTTCCTGTCCGCCATCTTGATTTTCATTCAAAACCTACTTTTTCGAACTCCTCCTAGACCGTTTGTCCGATTTTCACCAAAATCGAATCGTATCATCTCCAGACTGTGCCGACAAAAAGTTATGGATTTCGTGTCGATTGATGAAACCGTTTTCGTATAGCACAGCTGTAAAGTTGAGGCATGATGCCAAAATGACTATTCAGGCTTTATATCTGCAATGCCTCGACATATTGACACAAAACTTTGTATGTGTCACTGTCTCCTTACTCTGACCACACCACATCAATTTCGTAACAGCGCCACCTTTTGGTCAAAAGTGACAATCCATTAAATCATATTTTGAATCACTTTTTACATGATTTTTCAGCCATTTCGCCTAAAATCCTCTTTAAATGTCTTTAATTGCTCATTGTTGCAGTTGGTCTGACACTTTCAGACATGTTGGCATGTCTTGTCGTCTTATTCTGCTTGGCCCCGGTAATTGCTGCTTGCAGCTATATTTATTAGGGGCCAAGCACCGAAGGTGCGGAGGCACCTATTGTATCTGTTCCGTTTCTTATTATTATTATTATTATTATTATTAGGGGCCAAGCACCGAAGGTGCGGAGGCACCTATTGTATCTGTTCCCGTTCTTATTATTATTCTTCTTCTCTTTTTACTTCCGACTTGGCGTCTATGGCAGCCCATAGTACCGATTGCGGGAAAGTTGTTTTGGTTTGACATTCTGATAGAGGACAGTCCCAACATTAAATACACCAATTTTGGTGTTTCTAAGTCATTCCCTCTAGCGCCACCAACTGTCCAAAGTTTCACTTTTATTTTGCTAATAACTTTTGAAATGTAAGGCCAATCAACAAAATAATTTTTTCCTCTGATTCCTGAGCTCATGCCGATTCGATTGCATCCTATGACTTCATTTTCCGTAATAAAAATAGGGCCGCCATTTTGAATCATTCGAGAAACCTACTTTTTCGAACTCGTCCTAGACGGTTTGTCCGATTTGCACGAAAATTGAACCAGATCATCTTCAGGCAGTGCTGACAAAAAGTTATGGAATTCAAATTGATTTGTCAAACCGTTTTCGATAAACGCACAAACAAATTTTACGTAGTGCTTGCAAAAACAGTCGTAAGGCTGTATCTCCGCAACGGTTTATCGTATTCAGACCAAACTTGGTACATGTAATCCCAAGCATGACCTGAGGCAACATGCTGCGTTTCGTTGCAGCGCCACCTACTGGTCCAGAGATATGAAAAATGGCTATTTTTGCTTATAACTTCTGAACAATTTGTCCAAAAATCATAAAATTGGTCTTGTTAGATTCAGAGCAACATGCCGAGTCGACTGATATCCAATTTTACCATATCGGCCATTTTGACTGTCGGCCATTTTGAATTTTGTGCTAAAATGCTGTATTTTAAGAACGCATGAACGGATTGTTACGAAACTTGGTATGGGTCATCAGCACAATGTCCTGAAGGAGCGTGAGAAGTTTCGAAACAGCGCCACCTTGTGGTGAATTTTTTTTTTCAAACGCTTATAACTTTGGGTGTGGTCGACTTATTTTCACGAGACTCATCTAATTAGTATCCTGAAACCTTGCCGAGTCCTACGATACCAAACATGCTAGGTTTCGCCTTACGGTTTGTGTAGCGTTGTGATTTAGCGCTTAAAAAACATTTGGCTATATCTTCGAAACCGATTGTCCGATCGAGACGAAACCTCCGTCAGAAGTTTGGAAACATAGGTCGATAGCTATATGCCAATGCCCAAATGCGAAAATATTGATGTTTAGGGGTAGTAAAATTCAAACAAAGTCTTGTGTCAGTCATTTTTTACGTGTTTTTTCATATAAATGTCTATAACTCTAAAGCAAATTGAGATATTTTCACCAAAACTGACACACATATGTATGGGCTCACTCTGAGGACACGTAAAAAAAATTGTGGGACTGAGCCTCTTGGTGGCGCTATAATAGAACAAAACATGAAATTCCCATTGACTTCAATACAGTTTTGTGATATAAAATGCTATTTTCATTCAAAATCTACTTTTTCGAACTCCTCCCACACCGTTTGTCCGATTTTCACCAAAATCGAATTGTATCATCTCCAGACTGTGCCGACTAAAAGTTATGGATTTCGTGTCAATTGACGAAACCGTTTTCGTATAGCGCAGCAGCAAAGTTGAGGCATGATGCTAAAAGCATTATTCAGGCTTTATCTCTGCAATGCCTTGAGATATTGACACCAAACTTTGTACGTGTCATTGTCACTTCACTCTGACCACATCACATCAGTTTTGTTAACTGCGCCACCTATTGGTCGAAAGTGATAATCCATTAAATCATATTTTTAATTATTGTGTCTATGATTTTTCAGGCATTTTGCCTAAAATCCTCTTCAAACGTCTTTAATTGCTCATTGTTGCAGTTGGTCTGACACTTTCAGACATGTCGAAATGTCTTGTCGTCTAATTCTGCTTGGCCCCGGTAATTGCTGCTTGCAGCTATATTTATTATTATTATTCTTCCGCCATGGGAGTCTATGGCAGCCCATAGAACCGATTGCGGGAAAGTTGTTTTGGTTTGACATTCTGATAGAGGACCGTCTCAACATTAAATACACCAATTTTGGTGTTTCTAAGTCATTCCCTCTAGCGCCACCACCTGTCCAAAGTTTCACTTTTATTTTGCTAATAACTTTTGAACCGTAAGGCCAATCAGCGAAATTCTTTTTTCCTCTGATTCCTGAGCTCATGGCGATTCGATTTCACCCTATGACGTCATTTGCCGTCATAAAAATATGGCCGCCATCTTGAATTTTCAAAAAAAGTTACTTTTTCGAACTCGTCCTAGACGGTTTGTCCGATTTGCACGAAAATTGAACCAGATCATCTTCAGGTAGTGCTGACAAAAAGTTATGGAATTCAAATGGATTCGTCAAACCGTTTTCGATAAACGCACAAATACATTTTACGTAGCGCTAGCAAAAACAGTCGTAAGGTATAGTCATAGGACCACCTGCTGGCAACAGGAAGTGACATTTAACACTGTTCTTGACTCCTAAAAACATATAAAAAAATGCCAGTAGGTGCTAAACATCCTACCAACATACTAGAGACATGCTAAAACATACTAGCAAACACTTAGCTAAGTCCTAAAGAATGATATTACTGCAATTAAATATGAATTTGCTGTAACTCAGGCATGGAATGTCCAATCTGCCCCAAACTTCACACTTTTGATAAGCGTTCTGTCCTGAACACATGACCATGCTTATATTCAGTTACAGTCATAGCGCCACCTGCTGGCAACAGGAAGTGACATGTTTAACACTGTTGTGGACTCCTAATAACATATAAAAAAGTGCCAGCAAGTGCTAAACATGCTAACAACATACTAGAAACATGCTAAAACATGCTAGCAAACACTTAGCTAAGTGCTAAAGCATGCTATTACTGCAATTAAATAGGAATTTGCTGTAACTCAGGCATGGAATGTCCAATCTGCCCCAAACTTCACACATTTGATAAGAATCATGGCCTGAACACATGTCCATGCTCAAATTCAGTTATAGTAATAGCGCCACCTACTGGCAACAGGAAGTGACATGTTTAACACGTTGATGCTGTTCTAGCAACATGTTAAAAATGCCATTGACTTCTAAACATGCTAGAAACATGTTAAAACATGCTAGCAATACTTAGCTAAGTGCTAAAGCATGCTAATTCAATGAAACAGGATGTTGTTGTTACTCAAGAAGGCAATGTCTAATCTGCGCCAAACTTCACACTTTTGATAAACGTTCTGTCCTAAACACATGACCATGCTCATATTCAGTTACAGTCATAGTGCCGCCTGCTGGCAACAGGAAGTGGCATGTTTAACACTGTTGTGAACTCCTGATAACATATAAAAAAGTGCCAGCAAGTGCTAAACATGCTAACAACATACTAGAAACATGCTAAAATATGCTAGCAAACACTTAGCTAAGTGCTAAAGCATGCTATTACTGCAATTAAATAGGAATTTGCTGTAACTCAGGCATGGAATGTCCAATCTGCCCCAAACTTAATATGTAACATGCAAGAACCATGCTAGCAACACATAGCTAAGTTCTAAAACATGCTAGAAATGCTAAAGGAAGTTGTTGTAACTCAAGCATACAATGTCCAATCTGCCCCAAACTTCACATGTTTGATAAAAGTCCTGCACTGAACACATCTAAATAGCGATATTCAGATATAGACATAGCCCCACCTACTGGCAACAAAAACTGACATGGTTAACACAGTAATGCAGAACTAACCACATAACTATTGTGTACTAAGCATGCTAGAAACATACTAAACATGCTAGTGTGACGATCACACAAGTATCGTAATTGTACTTTAGGTATATTCAAAATTATTGGTTTCATTTTGAATATGTTATTGTGTTATTTTGGAAAAAGAAACATTCGGAAGGGTTTTATTTTAATGTGTTTCCTTGTAAAAAAAAGAGAGAAGTGTGCAATGCTACTCCTGACCGTTAGAGGCAGAGTCGAGCGATGGGTGTTAAGCTGTGTGAGTCGTGAGTTTTTCATTACTCCAGAGAGCTTGAACGTGACACACTGTCTCCTCGTTTCTCTCCTGTGTGTTACAGGTGGGCAAATGTATAAAAACACTTTAAAGTTGAATTTAACCATGCTGAAATGTGTTTAGAATATAAGTGAATTGTTTTAGAGAAGTGATGTTCGTCAGATGTTGTTTTTGAGTTTGATTTAAGCGAGAGAGAAAAGCTCGACCGATTAGCGGCCTACTGAAAACGCACATGTAACGTTTGTGAGCGCGTCAGTTAAAAATATACATTTTTCCTTGTACAAATGCACATGAAGGTATCCTATAAGCTTTAAAGGTTAATAAGTATTGTTTAATGTACTATATATGTGTGTTGAATGTCAATTGATAATGGTTAATGTGTAAAATAAGGTTTAAAGTTATATTTGAAGTATATTAATAATTCTGAGAGTGATTTGCAGCATCGTATTAATGTGATACTGGTAAAATATTGTGAATAGAAATGTTTAATCATTTAAGAGAAGTAATTGAGGTATATTACTATGGTTTTTTGTATTTCTTTTTTGATGAATAGTGTGAAATATAAAAACACAGAGTCAGTGAACAAGAATGTGAAATTAAGAAGTTTATTTTATTGCAGATTGTGAATTGACATGGACACTGAAAGTCATTATAATGTTAAGAAGACATTGAAAATGTGATATGTGAAGCATAATGTGACTCTGAGAAACAAAGATTTGTTTAATGAACATATTGTGAATAAATTACTCCAGAGAGCTTGAACGTGACACACTGTCTCCTCGTTTCTCTCCTGTGTGTTACAGGAGAATAATCTGTCCCTTTCGGGTGCCGTCGCCACGGTACCCGTTACACTAGCAACTACTATATATACCTCCTTAAATGCACATTGCCCAACCATGCTCTGTCTTCCTAAAGCCACCGAGTGACGATGGCACGGGTGCGAGGGCCCTTTCATCGCTGCTTGCAGCTTTAATTATTATTATTAGGGCCCGAGTACCGATGGTGTGAGGACCCTCTTGGAATTGCTCTGTTTATTAGGGCCCGAGCACCGATGGTGTGAGGACCCTCTTGGAATTGCTCTGTTTATTATTATTATTATTATTAGGGCCCGAGCACCGATGGTGTGAGGACCCTCTTGGAATTGCTCTGTTTATTATTATTATTATTATTATTATTATTATTATTATTCTTCTCCGCATTAAATTGCATTTTTGAGGGCCTAAACATGCTCGAAAACTCACGAAACTTTGCACACGCGTCAGAACTGGCGAAAATTTACATCTGATATAGGTTTCAGAATTGGACAGGGCAAAATGGCTCGATAGCGCCACCTATAAAAGTTCAACGGAGTGCGCCTCCCGCAACGTTCCACGTATGTGCACGAAATTCGGTACATACATGTAATGACCTAATACCTACCAAAAAGTCTCTTGGAGCGTAGCCCTAAACACAACAGGAAGTCAGCCATTTTGAACTTCCTCTCAGATTTTTGTGCAGTTTTTGCCATTTTCAGGCCTCATACTTTAACGAACTCCTCCTACAGTTTTAATCTGATCATCTTCAAATTTGGTGAGTGTAATCTTAAGGCCTTTGCGACGTTAAATTGCGAAGATCTTGAGTTTTCGTCGAAGGGCGGGTCCTCGGCGGCCTGACAAATTTCGATGTTTCGCCATGAAAGAGGAAGTTGCTGTAACTCAGGCATGGAATGTCCAATCTGCCCCAAACTTCACACGTTTGATAAGAGTTCTGTCCTGAACACATGACCATGCTCATATTCAGTTATAGTCATAGCGCCACCTGCTGGCAACAGGAAGTGACATGTTTAACACTGTTATGGACTCCTAATAACATATAAAAAAGTGCCAGCAAGTGCTAAACATGCTAACAACATACTAGAAGCATGCTAAAACATGCTAGCAAACACTTAGCTAAGTGTTAAAGCATGCTATTACTGCAATTGAATAGGAATTTGCTGTAACTCAGGCATGGAATGTCCAATCTGCCCCAAACTTCACACGTTTGATAAGAATCATGGCCTGAACACATGTCCATGCTCAAATTCAGTTATAGTAATAGCGCCGCCACCTACTGGCAACAGGAAGTGACATGTTTAACACGTTGATGCTGTTCTAGCAACATGTTAAAAATGCCATTGAGTTCTAAACATGCTAGAAACATGTTAAAACATGCTAGCAATACTTAGCTAAGTGCTAAAGCATGCTAATTCAATGAAACAGGATGTTGTTGTTACTCAAGAAGGCAATGTCCAATCTGCGCCAAACTTCACACTTTTGATAAGCGTTCTGTCCTGAACACATGACCATGCTCATATTCAGTTACATTTATAGCGCCACCTGCTGGCAACAGGAAGTGACATGTTAAACACTGTTGTGGACTCCTGATAACATATAAAAAAGTGCCAGCAAGTGCTAAACATGCTAACAACATACTAGAAGCTAAAACATGCTAGCAAACACTTAACTAAGTGCTAAAGCATGCTATTACTGCAATTAAATAGGAATTTGCTGTAACTCAGGCACGGAATGTCCAATCTGCCCCAAACTTAACATGTTTGATAAGCATTCTGTCCTGAACACATGACCATGCTCATATTCATTTATAGTCATAGCGCCACCTGCTGGCAACAGGAAGTGACATGTTTAACACTGTTGTGGACTCCTAATAACATATAAAAAAGTGCCAGCAAGTGCTAAACATGCTAACAACATACTAGAAACATGCTAAAACATGCTAGCAAACACTTAGCTAAGTGTTAAAGCATGCTATTACTGCAATTGAATAGGAATTTGCTGTAACTCAGGCATGGAATGTCCAATCTGCCCCAAACTTCACACGTTTGATAAGAATCATGGCCTGAACACATGTCCATGCTCAAATTCAGTTATGGTAATAGCGCCACCTACTGGCAACAGGAAGTGACATGTTTAACACGTTGATGCTGTTCTAGCAACATGTTAAAAATGCCATTGAGTTCTAAACATGCTAGAAACATGTTAAAACATGCTAGCAATACTTAGCTAAGTGCTAAAGCATGCTAATTCAATGAAACAGGATGTTGTTGTTACTCAAGAAGGCAATGTCCAATCTGCGCCAAACTTCACACTTTTGATAAGCGTTCTGTCCTGAACACATTACCATGCTCATATTCAGTTACATTTATAGCGCCACCTGCTGTCAACAGGAAGTGACATGTTAAACACTGTTGTGGACTCCTGATAACATATAAAAAAGTGCCAGCAAGTGCTAAACATGCTAACAACATAATAGAAGCTAAAACATGCTAGCAAACACTTAACTAAGTGCTAAAGCATGCTATTACTGCAATTAAATAGGAATTTGCTGTAACTCAGGCACGGAATGTCCAATCTGCCCCAAACTTCACACGTTTGATAAGAGTCATGGCCTGAACACATCTACATGAGAATATTCAGTTATAGTAATAGCACCACCTACTGGTAACAGGAAGTGTCATGTTTAACATGTTGATGCCGTTCTAGCAACATGTTAAAAATGCCATTGACTTCTAAACATGCTAGAAACATGTTAAAACATGCTAGCAATACTTAGCTAAGTGCTAAAGCATGCTAATTCAATGAAACAGGATGTTGTTGTTACTCAAGAAGGCAATGTCCAATCTGCGCCAAACTTCAAACTTTTGATAAGCGTTTTGTCCTGAACACATGACCATGCACATATTCAGTTACAGTCATAGCGCCACCTGCTGGCAACAGGAAGTGGCATGTTTAACCCTGTTGTGAACTCCTGATAACATATAAAAAAGTGCCAGCAAGTGCTAAACATGCTAGAAACATGCTAAAACATGCTAGCAAACACTTAGCTAAGTGCTAAAGCATGCTATTACTGCAATTAAATAGGAATTTGCTGTAACACAGGCATGGAATGTCCAATCTGCCCCAAACTTAATATGTAACATGCAAGAACCATGCTAGCAACACAGAGCTAAGTTCTAAAACATGCTAGAAATGCTAAAGGAAGTTGTTGTAACTCAAGCATACAATGTCCAATCTGCCCCAAACTTCACATGTTTGATAAAAGTCCTGCACTGAACACATCTACATAGCGATATTCAGATATAGACATAGCCCCACCTACTGGCAACAAAAACTGACATGGTTAACACAGTAATGCAGAACTAACCACATAACTATTGTGTACTAAGCATGCTAGAAACACACTAAACATGCTAGCAACTACTATATATACCTCCTTAAATGCACATTGCCCAACCATGCTCTGTCTTCCTAAAGCCACCGAGTGACGATGGCACGGGTGCGAGGGCCCTTTCATCGCTGCTTGCAGCTTTAATTATTATTATTTTTCTTCTCCGCATTAAATTGCATTTTTGAGGGCCTAAACATGCTCGAAAACTCACGAAACTTTGCACACGCGTCAGAACTGGCGAAAATTTACATCTGATATAGGTTTCAGAATTGGACAGGGCAAAATGGCTCGATAGCGCCACCTATAAAAGTTCAACGGAGTGCGCCTCCCGCAACGTTCCACGTATGTGCACGAAATTCGGTACATACATGTAATGACCTAATACCTACCAAAAAGTCTCTTGGAGCGTAGCCCTAAACACAACAGGAAGTCAGCCATTTTGAACTTCCTCTCAGATTTTTGTGCAGTTTTTGCCATTTTCAGGCCTCATACTTTAACGAACTCCTCCTACAGTTTTAATCTGATCATCTTCAAATTTGGTGAGTGTAATCTTAAGGCCTTTGCGACATTAAATTGCGAAGATCTTGAGTTTTCGTCGAAGGGCGGGTCCTCGGCGGCCTGACAAATTTCGATGTTTCGCCATGAAACAGGAAGTTGCTGTAACTCAGGCATGGAATGTCCAATCTGCCCCAAACTTCACACGTTTGATAAGAGTTCTGTCCTGAACACATGACCATGCTCATATTCAGTTATAGTCATAGCGCCACCTGCTGGCAACAGGAAGTGACATGTTTAACACTGTTATGGACTCCTAATAACATATAAAAAAGTGCCAGCAAGTGCTAAACATGCTAACAACATACTAGAAGCATGCTAAAACATGCTAGCAAACTCTTAGCTAAGTGCTAAAGCATGCTATTATTGCAATTAAATAGGAATTTGCTGTAACTCAGGCATGGAATGTCCAATCTGCCCCAAACTTCACACTTTTGATAAGCGTTCTGTCCTGAACACATCTACATGAGAATATTCAGTTATAGTAATAGCGCCACCTACTGGTAACAGGAAGTGTCATGTTTAACACGTTGATGCCATTCTAGCAACATGTTAAAAATGCCATTGACTTCTAAACATGCTAGAAACATGTTAAAACATGCTAGCAATACTTAGCTAAGTGCTAAAGCATGCTAATTCAATGAAACAGGATGTTGTTGTTACTCAAGAAGGCAATGTCCAATCTGCGCCAAACTTCACACTTTTAATAAACATTCTGTCCTGAACACATGACCATGCTCATATTCAGTTACAGTCATAGTGCCACCTGCTGGCAACAGGAAGTGACATGTTAAACACTGTTGTGGACATATAAAAACATATAAAAAAGTGCCAGCAAGTGCTAAACATGCTAACAACATACTAGAAACATGCTAAAACATGCTAGCAAACACTTAGCTAAGTGCTAAAGCATGCTATTGCTGCAATTTAATAGGAATTTGCTGTAACACAGGCATGGAATGTCCAATCTGCCCCAAACTTCACACGTTTGATAAGAGTCATGGCCTGAACACATCTACATGAGAATATTCAGTTATAGTAATAGCGCCACCTGCTGTCAACAGGAAGTGACATGTTTAACACGTTGATGCCGTTCTAGCAACATGTTAAAAATGCCATTGAGTTCTAAACATGCTAGAAACATATTAAAACATGCTAGCAATACTTAGCTAAGTGCTAAAGCATGCTAATTCAATGAAACAGGACTTTGTTGTTACTCAAGAAGGCAATGTACAATCTACCCCAAACTTCACACGTTTGATAAGAGTCATGGCCTGAACACATCTACATGAGAATATTCAGTTATAGTAATAGCACCACCTGCTGTCAACAGGAAGTGACATGTTTAACAGTGTTGTGGTCTCCTAATAACATATAAAAAAGAGCCAGCAAGTGCTAAACAGGTTATCAACATACTAGAAACATGCTAGCAAACACTTAGCTAAGTGCTAAAGCATGCTATTACTGCAATTAAATAGGAATTTGCTGTAACTCAGGCACGGAATGTCCAATCTGCCCCAAACTTCACACGTTTGATAAGAATCATGGCCTGAACACATGTCTATGCTCAAATTCAGTTACAGTAATAGCGCCACCTACTGGCAACAGGAAGTGACATGTTTAACACGTTGATGCCGTTCTAGCAACATGTTAAAAATGCCATTGAGTTCTAAACATGCTAGAAACATGTTAAAACATGCTAGCAATACTTAGCTAAGTGCTAAAGCATGCTAATTCAATGAAACAGGACTTTGTTGTTACTCAAGAAGGCAATGTACAATCTACCCCAAACTTCACACGTTTGATAAGAGTTATCTCTTGAACACATGTCCATGCTCATATTTAGTTATAGTCATAGCGCCACCTGCTGGCAACAGGAAGTGACGTTTAACACTGTTCTTGACTCCTAATAACATATAAAAAAATGCCAGTAGGTGCTAAACATCCTACCAACATACTAGAGACATGCTAAAACATACTAGCAAACACTTAGCTAAGTGCTAAAGAATGATATTACTGCAATTAAATATGAATTTGCTGTAACTCAGGCATGGAATGTCCAATCTGCCCCAAACTTCACACTTTTGATAAGAATCATGGCCTGAACACATCTACATGAGAATGTTCAGTTATAGTAATAGCGCCACCTACTGGCAACAGGAAGTGACATGTTTAACACGTTGATGCCGTTCTAGCAACCTGTTAAAAATGCCATTGAGTTCTAAACATGCTAGAAACATGTTAAAACATGCTAACAATGCTTAGCTAAGTGCTAAAGAATGCTAATTCAATGAAACATGACTTTGTTGTTACTCAAGAAGGCAATGTCCAATTTGCACCAAACTTCACACGTTTGATAAGAGTTCTGTCCTGAACACACATCCATGCTCATATTCAGTTATAGTCATAACGCCACCTACTGGCAACAGAAACTGACATGGTTAACACAGTAATGCAGTACTAACCACATAATTATTGTGTACTAAGCATGCTAGAAACAGACTAAACATGCTAGCAACACTTAGCTGAGTCATGAAGCATGCTATTATCACCATTATACAAAACATTTTGTAACTGACTTTGACATACTCTTACTATATATACCTCCTTAAATGTACATTTCCCAACCATGCTCTGTCTTCCTAAAGCCACCGAGTGTTGATGGCACGGGTGCGAGGGCCCTTTCATCGCTGCTTGCAGCTTTAATTTCTGCTGTTTTTGTTCTTGCGGCTCTGCACTGCTGTTGGTGCTTAAATGCTTGCTGCGCTGCTGTGCTTCATGTACATTTACATGTATATTCAATTTCTGCTCTTTTTGTTCTTCTGGCTCCGCACTGCTGTTGGTGCTTAAATGCTTGCTGTGCTGCTGTAATTGATGTGCTTACAGAACTTGATGTGCTTGATGTACATTAAATTTCTGATGTTTTGCTCTTCTGGCTCTGCATTGCGCTACAGCGGCTTTTGCTTGCTCTGCCTTGCAGGGCTTGGCCCCGTATTGCTGCTTGCAGCTATATTTAGGGGCCAAGCCCCGAAGGGGCTGAGGCACCTATTGTATCTGTTAGTTTTCCTATTATTAGGGGCCAAGCCCCGAAGGGGCTATGGCACCTATTGTATCTGTTAGTTTTCTTATTATTATTATTATTATTATTCTTCTTCCTCCTCTTGAAGTCTATGGCAGCCCTATGAACCATACATAGGAAAATGATGAAATTTGGCACACTTGTAGTGATGGTAATGAAAAGTAATTGTAGCAATTTTTGAGTCTCTAGGTCCAACTCTATAGCGCCACCAGCAGTTCAAAAATTCAACATTGAAATGGTTATAACTTTTGAACCCTTTGATCTAGAAAAATGAAACTTAGTACACCTGATTCATCTCATCATGCTGATTAGAACCAATATCTTACATTAAGACTCCGCCCATTACAGTAGTGGCCATTTTGAAAAGTACAGTATGCAGTTTTTTTGCTACTCCTCCTTCAAAATTGGTCTAATTTTGTCCAAACATGTACTCAAATGATCTTCGGACTGAGCCGCATAAAAGTACTGTCCCCGATTTTTTTTATTCTTCTCTGATCAAAAGTTATGACGTCGCAAACTTAACGAGGTCGACCCAAAATTGGTTCAGAAGCTATAGCTCGGCCAAACTTTGATCAATCGAAACGAAAATTGGTACACTTCATCGGAAGCATGATCTGAGGTTCCATGCCAAAGTTGGGAACAGCGCCACCTACGGGTCATGAGATATGGAAAATGCATATTTTGGCCAATAACTTATGAACAGTTTGTCAGAAAATTATAAACTTGGTGTCTATCGATTCCTTGGGTCATGACAAATCCGTGGATATCGATTTTGCCATGATGGGATGTACCACGTGTCCGCCATTTTGAATGATGTCATAATTTGCAATATCTTTTAAACTATTTGAAATTTCTTCACCAAATTTGGTATGGATCATCATTAGCATGGCCCGAAGGTACCTGAGAAATTTGATCACAGCGCCACCTAGTGTTCCAGAGATATCATTGTTTTTTGAAAAAACGCTTATAACTTTTGCTAACATTGCTTGAAATTTGATTTCTTTATGTCAATATATTCCTTGGCTTATGCCGATTTCAACGATATCTCATATGTTATTTATCAACAATGTGACTGGCCGCCATATTGGAGTGAATGTAAAACAGTTTTTTCGCTACTCCTCCTTCAAAATTGGTCTAATTTTGTCCAAACATGTACTCAAATGATCTTCGGACTGAGCCGCATAAAAGTACTGTCCCCGATTTTTTTGCTATACTCGAAAAAAAAAGTTATGATGTCGCAAACTTAATGAGGTCAACCCATAATTGGTTCAGAGGCTGTAACTTGTGAACAGTTTGTCACAAAATCATAAAATTGGTGTCTATCAATTCCTTGCGTCATGTCGAATCTGAGGATATCTATTTTGCCAGCATTGGATGTACCACATCATAAGCTATATTAGCATTAAGTTAGCTTAGCATGCTAATCTCGTTAACATGATTTTGTGTGCTCATTCACACACTGAAGCCTCTCCTCTGCAGCTTTGTAAAACATGTCCTCTGGGTGGCGCAAGTGGTTCAACCATGCGTCATGAATCCCGAACCATTGTGGTCGTGGGTTCGAGACCAGTGTGGGGCGACTTTGAAATTGTGTATAAAATAATAATTTAAATTCCTTCCGGCTCTGCACTGCTGTTGGTGCTTAAATGCTAGCTGTGCTGCTGTAATTGATGTGCTTACTGTGCTTGATGTACATTAAATTTCTGATGTTTTGCTCTTCTGGCTCCGCATTGCGCTACAGCGGCTGTTGCTTGCTCTGCCTTGCAGGGCTTGGCCCCGTATTGCTGCTTGCAGCTATATTTATTATTATTATTATTCCGCAAATGGGAGTCTATGGCAGCCCTATGAACCGTACATAGGAAAATGATGAAATTTGGCACACTTGTAGTGATGGCCATGAATAGTAAAAGTAGCAATTTTTGAGTCTCTAGGACCAACTCTATAGCGCCACCAGCAGTTCAAAAATTATACATTGAAATGGTCATAACTTTTGAACCCTTTGATCTAGAAAAATGAAACTTAGTACACCTGATTCATCTCATCATGCTGATCAGAACCAATATCTTACATTAAGACTCCACCCATTACAGTAGTGGCCATTTTGAAAAGTACAGTATGCAGTTTTTTTGCTACTCCTCCTTAAAAATTGGTCTAATTTTATCCAAACATGTGCTCAAATGATCTTCGGACTGAGCCGCATAAAAGTACTGTCCCCGATTTTTTTGCTATACGGAAAAAAAAAAAGTTATGATGTCACAAACTTAACGAGGTCGACCCAAAATTGGTTCAGAAGCTATAGTTCGGCCAAACTTTGATCAATCGAAACGAAAATTGGTACGCTTCATCGGAAGCATGATCAGAGGTTCCATGCCAAAGTTGGGAACAGCGCCACCTATGGGTCATGAGATATGGAAAATGCATATTTTGGCCAATAACTTGTGAACGGTTTGTCAGAAAATTATAAACTTGGTGTCTATCGATTCCTTGGGTCATGATGAATCCGTGGATATCGATTTTGCCATGATGGGATGTACCACGTGTCCGCCATTTTGAATTTTGTCATAATTTGCAATATCTTTTAAACTATTTGAAATTTCTTCACCAAATTTGGTATGGATCATCATTAGCATGGCCCGAAGGTACCTGAGACGTTTGATCACAGCGCCACCTAGTGTTCCAGAGATATCATTGTTTTTTGAAAAAACGCTTATAACTTTTGCTAACATTGCTTGAAATTTGATTTCTTTATGTCAATGTATTCCTTGGCTTATGCCGATTTCAACGATATCTTATATGTTATTTTTCAACAATGTGACTGGCCGCCATATTGGAGTGAATGTAAAACAGTTTTTTCGCTACTCCTCCTTCAAAATTGGTCTAATTTTGTCCAAACATGTACTCAAATGATCTTCGGACTGAGCCGCATAAAAGTACTGTCCCCGATTTTTTTGCTATACTGGAAAAAAAAAAGTTATGATGTCGCAAACTTAATGAGGTCGACCCATAATTGGTTCAGAGGCTGTAACTTGTGAACAGTTTGTCACAAAATCATAAAATTGGTGTCTATCGATTCCTTGCGTCATGTCGAATCCGAGGATATCTTTTTTGCCAGGATTGGATATACCACATCATAAGCTACATTAGCATTAAGATAGCTTAGCATGCTAATCTGATTAACTTGCTTTTGTGTGCTCATTCTTACACTGAAGCTCTCCTCTGCAGTTAATGATTGTACGTCCTCTGAGTGGTGCAATCTGCTAAACCATGTATCTAGAATCCTGAACCATTCTGGTCGTGGGTTCGAGTCCCATGTGGGATGACTTTAAAGTTGGTATAAAGTTGTCATTTAAATTCCTTCCGGCTCTGCACTGCTGTTGGTGCTTAAATGCTCGCTGTGCTATATTCAATTTCTGCTATTTTTGTTCTTCTGGCTCCGCACTGCTGTTGGTGCTTAAATGCTTGCTGTGCTGCTGTAATTGATGTGCTTACAGAACTTGCTGTGCTTGATGTACATTAAATTTCTGATGTTTTGCTCTTCTGGCTCCGCATTGCGCTATAGCGGCTTTTGCTTGATGTGCCTTGCAGGGCTTGGCCCCGTATTGCTGCTTGCAGCTATATTTAGGGGCCAAGCCCCGAAGGGGCTGAGGCACCTATTGTATCTGTTAGTTTTCTTATTATTATTATTATTCTTCCCAGTGGAAGTCTATGGCAGCCCTATGAACCGTAAGTAGGAAAATGATGAAATTTGGCACACTTGTACATATGGTCATGACAAGTAATTGGACCAATTTTGGAGTCTCTAGGATCAACTCTATAGCGCCACCACCAGTTCAAAAATTCAACATTCAAAGGGTTATAAATTTTGAACCATTTGATCTAGAAAAATGAAACTTAGTACACTTGATTCCTCTCGTCATGGTGATCAAGACCAATATAGTCCATTAAGACTCCGCCCATTACAGTAGTGGCCATTTTGAAAAGTACAGTATTAAGTTTTTTCGCTACTCCTCTTTCAAAATTTGACCAAATTTGACAAAAATTTACTCAAATGATCTTTGGACTGAGACGCACAGAAATGACTGAACAGATTTTTTTTATTCAAGTTTGTTCAAAAGTTATGGTGTCACAAAGTTAACGAGGTCGACCCAAAATTGGTTCAGAGGCTGTATCTCAGCCAAAAATTGATCAATCGAAACGAAAATTGATACGCTTCATCGGAAGTATGCCCTGAGGTTCCATGCCAAAGTTGGGAACAGCGCCACCTACGGGTCATGAGATATGGAAAATGGCTATTTTGGCCAATAACTTTTGAACAGTTTGTCAGAAAATCATAAATGTGGTATCTATGGATTCCTTGGGTCATGCTGAATCCATGGATACTGATTTTGCCAGGATTCAAAGAACCACTTGTCCGCCATTTTGATTTTTGTCATAAATTGCAATATCTTATTAAGTATTTGACATATCGGCACCAAAATTGGTAAGGATCATCATTAGCATGGCCTGAAGGTACCTGAGAACTTTGAACACAGCGCCACCTAGTGTTCCAGAGGTATAATGTGTTTTGCAAATATGCTTATAACTTTTGAAAACATAGGTTAAAATTTGATTTCTTTATGTCATTACGTTCCTTGGATTATGCAGATTCCGACGATATCTCATTTGTCATTTTCCAACAATGTGGCTGTCCGCCATATTGAAGCAAATGGTAAACAGTTTTTTCGCTACTCCTCCTTCAAATCTTGCTCAATTTTGCCCAAAGTTTGCTCAGATGATCTTTGGACCAAGCCGCACAGAAATGACCGAACAGATTTTTGATATTCGCTACCGTTCCCGAGATATTCGTCTCCAAAGTTGACCTAGCCTGTGTTTGTTGCCTTGTGCTAGTTAGCTTAGCATAATAATTGGTTAGCATGCTAACCAGATGCCATTCTTTCTAATGTGGCTCTTCAGCTATCAGGATAACCATAAGCTACATTAGCATTAAGCTAGCTTAGCATGCTAATCTCGTTAACATGATTTTGTGTGCTCATTCATACACTGAAGCCTCTCCTCTGCAGTTTGGTAAAACATGTCCTCTGGGTGGCGCAAGCGGTTCAACCATGCGTCATGAATCCCGAACCATTCTGGTCGTGGGTTCGAGACCAGTGTGGGGTGACTTTGAAATTGTGTATAAAATAGTCATTTAAATTCCTTCTGGCTCTGCACTGCTGTTGGTGCTTAAATGCTATTGTGCTTGATGTACATTTACATGTATATTCAATTTGTGCTGTTTTTGTTCTTGCGGCTCCGCACTGCTATAGTAAGAATACTTTGGTTATTAAAGTTTCTTATAAAGTTTTGAAAGCAGAGTATTTTTAGCTAATTTTTGAACCCAGGGAACCATTGGAGGGCTTGGCCCCTTTGAGGCTGCTTGCAGCTTTAATTAGGGGCCAAGCCCCGAAGGGGCTGAGGCACCTATTGTATCTGTTAGTTTTCTTATTAGGGGCCAAGCCCCAAAGGGGATAGCCCCTATTGTATCTGTTAGTTTTCTTATTATTATTCTTCTTCTTCTTCTTCCGCCAATGGAAGTCTATGGCAGCCCTATGAACCGTAAATAGGAAAATGATGAAATTTGGTACACTTCTAGTGATGCTAATGAATAGTAATTGGACCAATTTTTGAGTCTCTAGGACCAACTCCATAGCGCCACCACCAGTTCAAAAATTCAACATTGAAATGGTTATAACTTTTTAACCCTTTGATCTAGAAAAATTAAACTTAGTACACCTGATTCCTCTCATCATTCTGATCACAACCAATACATTACATTAAGACTCCGCCCATTACAGTAGTGGCCATTTTGAAAAGTACAGTATTCAGTTTTTTCGCTACTCCTCCTTCAAATTTTCTCCAATTTTGTCCAAAATTTGCTCAAATGATCTTTGGACTGAGCCGCACAGAAATGACTGAACAGATTTTTTTTATTCATCTTTGTTCAAAAGCTATGATGTCACAAACTTGACGAGGTCCACCCAAAATTGGCTAAGAGGCTGTATCTCGGCCAAAGTTTGATCAATCGAAACATAAATTGGTACACTTCATCAGAAGCTTGATATGAGGTTCCATGCCAAAGTTGGGAACAGCGCCACCTACGGGTCATGAGATATGGAAAATAGCTATTTTGGTCAATAACTTTTGAACAGTTTGTCAGAAAATCATAAATGTGGTATCTATGGATTCCTTGGGTCATGCTGAATCCGTGGATACCGATTTTGCCAGGATGGGATGTACCACGTGTCCGCCATTTTGAATTGTGTCATAATTTGCAATAACTTTTAAACTATTTGACATATCTTTACAAAATGTAGTATGGTTCATCGACACAATGTCCTGAAGGTACATGAGAAGATTGAGCACAGCGCCACCTAGTGTTCCAGAGATATAAGGTCTTTTGCAAAAACGCTTATAACTCTTGAAAACATTGTTCAAATTTTGATTTCTTTACATCATTATGTTCCTTGGCTTATGCCGATTCCGACGACATCTCATTTGTCATTTTCCAACAATGTGACTGTCCACCATATTGGAGCAAATGAAAAACAGTTGTTTCGCTACTCCTCCTTCAAATTTTGCTCAATTTTGTCAAAAATTTTATCAGATGATCTTTGGACCGAGCCGCACAGAAATGACTGAACAGATTTTTGATATTTGCTACCGTTCCTGAGATATTCATCTTCGAAGTTGACCTAGCCTGTGTATTTTGCCTTATGCCAGTTAACTTAGCATAATAATTGGTTAGCATGCTAACCAGATGCCATTCTTTCTAATGTGGCTCTTCAGCTATCAGGATAACCATAAGCTACATTAGCATTAAGCTAGCTTAGCATGCTAATCTCGTTAACATGTATTTTGTCTGCTTATTCTTACACTGAAACCTCTCCTCTGCAGCTTTGTAAAACATGTCCTCTGGGTGGCGCAATCTGTTCAACCATGCGTCATGAATCCCGAACCATTCCGGTCGTGGGTTCGAGACCAGTGTGGGGCGACTTTGAAATTGTGTATAAAATTGTCATTTGAACTCCTTTATTATCTAGGTAAGAGCTGTACTAATGTTTCTAACACTGGGATTAGAAATAAGTGTTTTTTTTTTCTACGTTCTGTGTTCGTTCTCATCAGAACTTCTGTTCATTTTGATTTTATCCTATCTGTACCTCTGAACCCATCTGTTCATGTACATTCTATTTCTGCTGTTTTTGCTCTTCTGGCTCCGCATTGCGCTACAGCCCTACTGTGCTACAGTGGCTTGGCCCCTGTATTGCTGCTTGCAGCTATATTTATTAGGGGCCAAGCCCCGAAGGGGCTATGGCACCTATTGTATCTGTTAGTTTTCTTATTATTATTAGGGGCCAAGCCCCGAAGGGGCTATGGCACCTATTGTATCTGTTAGTTTTCTTATTATTAGGGGCCAAGCCCCGAAGGGGCTATGGCACCTATTGTATCTGTTAGTTTTCTTATTATTATTATTATTATTATTCTTCTTCCTCCTCTTGAAGTCTATGGCAGCCCTATGAACCATACATAGGAAAATGATGAAATTTGGCACACTTGTAGTGATGGTAATGAAAAGTAATTGTAGCAATTTTTGAGTCTCTAGGTCCAACTCTATAGCGCCACCAGCAGTTCAAAAATTCAACATTGAAATGGTTATAACTTTTGAACCCTTTGATCTAGAAAAATGAAACTTAGTACACCTGATTCATCTCATCATGCTGATTAGAACCAATATCTTACATTAAGACTCCGCCCATTACAGTAGTGGCCATTTTGAAAAGTACAGTATGCAGTTTTTTTGCTACTCCTCCTTCAAAATTGGTCTAATTTTGTCCAAACATGTACTCAAATGATCTTCGGACTGAGCCGCATAAAAGTACTGTCCCCGATTTTTTTTATTCTTCTCTGATCAAAAGTTATGACGTCGCAAACTTAACGAGGTCGACCCAAAATTGGTTCAGAAGCTATAGCTCGGCCAAACTTTGATCAATCGAAACGAAAATTGGTACACTTCATCGGAAGCATGATCTGAGGTTCCATGCCAAAGTTGGGAACAGCGCCACCTACGGGTCATGAGATATGGAAAATGCATATTTTGGCCAATAACTTATGAACAGTTTGTCAGAAAATTATAAACTTGGTGTCTATCGATTCCTTGGGTCATGACAAATCCGTGGATATCGATTTTGCCATGATGGGATGTACCACGTGTCCGCCATTTTGAATGATGTCATAATTTGCAATATCTTTTAAACTATTTGAAATTTCTTCACCAAATTTGGTATGGATCATCATTAGCATGGCCCGAAGGTACCTGAGAAATTTGATCACAGCGCCACCTAGTGTTCCAGAGATATCATTGTTTTTTGAAAAAACGCTTATAACTTTTGCTAACATTGCTTGAAATTTGATTTCTTTATGTCAATATATTCCTTGGCTTATGCCGATTTCAACGATATCTCATATGTTATTTATCAACAATGTGACTGGCCGCCATATTGGAGTGAATGTAAAACAGTTTTTTCGCTACTCCTCCTTCAAAATTGGTCTAATTTTGTCCAAACATGTACTCAAATGATCTTCGGACTGAGCCGCATAAAAGTACTGTCCCCGATTTTTTTGCTATACTGGAAAAAAAAAGTTATGATGTCGCAAACTTAATGAGGTCAACCCATAATTGGTTCAGAGGCTGTAACTTGTGAACAGTTTGTCACAAAATCATAAAATTGGTGTCTATCGATTCCTTGCGTCATGTCGAATCTGAGGATATCTATTTTGCCAGCATTGGATGTACCACATCATAAGCTATATTAGCATTAAGTTAGCTTAGCATGCTAATCTCGTTAACATGATTTTGTGTGCTCATTCACACACTGAAGCCTCTCCTCTGCAGCTTTGTAAAACATGTCCTCTGGGTGGCGCAAGTGGTTCAACCATGCGTCATGAATCCCGAACCATTGTGGTCGTGGGTTCGAGACCAGTGTGGGGCGACTTTGAAATTGTGTATAAAATAATAATTTAAATTCCTTCCGGCTCTGCACTGCTGTTGGTGCTTAAATGCTAGCTGTGCTGCTGTAATTGATGTGCTTACTGTGCTTGATGTACATTAAATTTCTGATGTTTTGCTCTTCTGGCTCCGCATTGCGCTACAGCGGCTGTTGCTTGCTCTGCCTTGCAGGGCTTGGCCCCGTATTGCTGCTTGCAGCTATATTTATTATTATTATTATTCTTCTTCCTCCTCTTGAAGTCTATGGCAGCCCTATGAACCATACATAGGAAAATGATGAAATTTGGCACACTTGTAGTGATGGTAATGAAAAGTAATTGTAGCAATTTTTGAGTCTCTAGGTCCAACTCTATAGCGCCACCAGCAGTTCAAAAATTCAACATTGAAATGGTTATAACTTTTGAACCCTTTGATCTAGAAAAATGAAACTTAGTACACCTGATTCATCTCATCATGCTGATTAGAACCAATATCTTACATTAAGACTCCGCCCATTACAGTAGTGGCCATTTTGAAAAGTACAGTATGCAGTTTTTTTGCTACTCCTCCTTCAAAATTGGTCTAATTTTGTCCAAACATGTACTCAAATGATCTTCGGACTGAGCCGCATAAAAGTACTGTCCCCGATTTTTTTTATTCTTCTCTGATCAAAAGTTATGACGTCGCAAACTTAACGAGGTCGACCCAAAATTGGTTCAGAAGCTATAGCTCGGCCAAACTTTGATCAATCGAAACGAAAATTGGTACACTTCATCGGAAGCATGATCTGAGGTTCCATGCCAAAGTTGGGAACAGCGCCACCTACGGGTCATGAGATATGGAAAATGCATATTTTGGCCAATAACTTATGAACAGTTTGTCAGAAAATTATAAACTTGGTGTCTATCGATTCCTTGGGTCATGACAAATCCGTGGATATCGATTTTGCCATAATGGGATGTACCACGTGTCCGCCATTTTGAATGATGTCATAATTTGCAATATCTTTTAAACTATTTGAAATTTCTTCACCAAATTTGGTATGGATCATCATTAGCATGGCCCGAAGGTACATGAGAAGTTTGATCACAGCGCCACCTAGTGTTCCAGAGATATCATTGTTTTTTGAAAAAACACTTATAACTTTTGCCAACATTGCTTGAAATTTGATTTCTTTATGTCAATATATTCCTTGGCTTATGCCGATTTCAACGATATCTCATATGTTATTTTTCAACAATGTGACTGGCCGCCATATTGGAGCGAATGTAAAACAGTTTTTTCGCTACTCCTCCTTCAAAATTGGTCTAATTTTGTCCAAATATGTACTCAAATGATCTTCGGACTGAGCCGCATAAAAGTACTGTCCCCGATTTTTTTGCTCTACTGGAAAAAAAAAGTTATGATGTCGCAAACTTAACGAGGTCGACCCATAATTGGTTCAGAGGCTGTAACTTGTGAACAGTTTGTCACAAAATCATAAAATTGGTCTCTATCGATTCCTTGCGTCATGTCGAATCCGAGGATATCTTTTTTGCCAGCATTGGATGTACCACATCATAAGCTATATTAGCATTAAGTTAGCTTAGCATGCTAATCTCGTTAACATGATTTTGTGTGCTCATTCACACACTGAAGCCTCTCCTCTGCAGCTTTGTAAAACATGTCCTCTGGGTGGCGCAAGTGGTTCAACCATGCGTCATGAATCCCGAACCATTGTGGTCGTGGGTTCGAGACCAGTGTGGGGCGACTTTGAAATTGTGTATAAAATAATAATTTAAATTCCTTCCGGCTCTGCACTGCTGTTGGTGCTTAAATGCTAGCTGTGCTGCTGTAATTGATGTGCTTACTGTGCTTGATGTACATTAAATTTCTGATGTTTTGCTCTTCTGGCTCCGCATTGCGCTACAGCGGCTGTTGCTTGCTCTGCCTTGCAGGGCTTGGCCCCGTATTGCTGCTTGCAGCTATATTTATTATTATTATTCTTCTTCCTCCTCTTGAAGTCTATGGCAGCCCTATGAACCATACATAGGAAAATGATGAAATTTGGCACACTTGTAGTGATGGTAATGAAAAGTAATTGTAGCAATTTTTGAGTCTCTAGGTCCAACTCTATAGCGCCACCAGCAGTTCAAAAATTCAACATTGAAATGGTTATAACTTTTGAACCCTTTGATCTAGAAAAATGAAACTTAGTACACCTGATTCATCTCATCATGCTGATTAGAACCAATATCTTACATTAAGACTCCGCCCATTACAGTAGTGGCCATTTTGAAAAGTACAGTATGCAGTTTTTTTGCTACTCCTCCTTCAAAATTGGTCTAATTTTGTCCAAACATGTACTCAAATGATCTTCGGACTGAGCCGCATAAAAGTACTGTCCCCGATTTTTTTTATTCTTCTCTGATCAAAAGTTATGACGTCGCAAACTTAACGAGGTCGACCCAAAATTGGTTCAGAAGCTATAGCTCGGCCAAACTTTGATCAATCGAAACGAAAATTGGTACACTTCATCGGAAGCATGATCTGAGGTTCCATGCCAAAGTTGGGAACAGCGCCACCTACGGGTCATGAGATATGGAAAATGCATATTTTGGCCAATAACTTATGAACAGTTTGTCAGAAAATTATAAACTTGGTGTCTATCGATTCCTTGGGTCATGACAAATCCGTGGATATCGATTTTGCCATGATGGGATGTACCACGTGTCCGCCATTTTGAATGATGTCATAATTTGCAATATCTTTTAAACTATTTGAAATTTCTTCACCAAATTTGGTATGGATCATCATTAGCATGGCCCGAAGGTACCTGAGAAATTTGATCACAGCGCCACCTAGTGTTCCAGAGATATCATTGTTTTTTGAAAAAACGCTTATAACTTTTGCTAACATTGCTTGAAATTTGATTTCTTTATGTCAATATATTCCTTGGCTTATGCCGATTTCAACGATATCTCATATGTTATTTATCAACAATGTGACTGGCCGCCATATTGGAGTGAATGTAAAACAGTTTTTTCGCTACTCCTCCTTCAAAATTGGTCTAATTTTGTCCAAACATGTACTCAAATGATCTTCGGACTGAGCCGCATAAAAGTACTGTCCCCGATTTTTTTGCTATACTCGAAAAAAAAAGTTATGATGTCGCAAACTTAATGAGGTCAACCCATAATTGGTTCAGAGGCTGTAACTTGTGAACAGTTTGTCACAAAATCATAAAATTGGTGTCTATCAATTCCTTGCGTCATGTCGAATCTGAGGATATCTATTTTGCCAGCATTGGATGTACCACATCATAAGCTATATTAGCATTAAGTTAGCTTAGCATGCTAATCTCGTTAACATGATTTTGTGTGCTCATTCACACACTGAAGCCTCTCCTCTGCAGCTTTGTAAAACATGTCCTCTGGGTGGCGCAAGTGGTTCAACCATGCGTCATGAATCCCGAACCATTGTGGTCGTGGGTTCGAGACCAGTGTGGGGCGACTTTGAAATTGTGTATAAAATAATAATTTAAATTCCTTCCGGCTCTGCACTGCTGTTGGTGCTTAAATGCTAGCTGTGCTGCTGTAATTGATGTGCTTACTGTGCTTGATGTACATTAAATTTCTGATGTTTTGCTCTTCTGGCTCCGCATTGCGCTACAGCGGCTGTTGCTTGCTCTGCCTTGCAGGGCTTGGCCCCGTATTGCTGCTTGCAGCTATATTTAGGGGCCAAGCCCCGAAGGGGCAAGGCACCTATTGTATCTGTTAGTTTTCTTATTATTATTATTCTTCTTCTTCTTCTTCTTCTTCTTCTTCCGCCAATGGAAGTCTATGGCAGCCCTATGAACCGTACATAGGAAAATGATGAAATTTGGCACAGTTGTAGAGATAGCCATGAATAGTAATTGGACCAAATTTGGTGTCTCTAGGACCAACTCTATAGCGCCACCACCAGTTCAAAAATTCAACATTGAAATGGTTATAACTTTTGAACCCTTTGATCTAGAGAAATAAAACTTAGTACACTTGATTCATCTCATCATGGTGATCAAAATCAATAGCTTACATTAAGACTCCGCCCATTACAGTAGTAGCCATTTTGTAAAGTACAGTATTCCGTTTTTTCGCTACTCCTCCTTCAAAATTTGTCCAATTTTGTCCAAAATTTGCTCAAATGATCTTTGGACTGAGCCGCATAGAAATGACTGAACAGATTTTTTTTATTCATCTTTGTTCAAAAGTTATGATGTCGCAAACTTAATGAGGTTGACCCAAAATTGGTGTAGAGGCTGTATCTCGGCCAAAGTTTGATCAATCGAAACAAAAATTGATACACTTGATTGGAAGCATTGTTTGAGGGTCCGTGCCAAAGTTGGGAACAGCGCCACCTACGGGTCATGAGATATGGAAAATAGCTATTTTGGTCAATAACTTTTGAACAGTTTGTCAGAAAATCATAAATGTGGTATCTATGGATTCCTTGGGTCATGCCAAATCCATGCATACCGATTTTGCCAGGATGGGATGTACCACGTGTCCGCCATTTTGAATTTTGTCATAATTTGCAATAACTTTTAAACTATTTGACATATCTTCACAAAATTTAGTATGGATCATCGACACAATGTCCTGAAAGTACATGAGAAGATTGAGCACAGCGCCACCTAGTGTTCCAGAGATATAAGGTCTTTTGTAAAAACGCTTATAACTTTTGTAAATATTGTTCAAATTTTGATTTCTTTATGTCATTACATTCTTTGGCTTATGCCGATTCCGTCGATATCTCATTTGTCATTTTCCAACAATGTGACTATCCGCCATATTGGAACAAATGAAAAACAGTTTTTTCGCTACTCCTCCTTCAAATCTTACTCAATTTTGTCCAAAATTTGATCAGATGTTCTTTGGACTGAGCTGCACAGAAATGACTGAACAGATTTTTGATATTCGCTACCGTTCCTGAGATATTCATCTCCGAATTTGACCTAGCCTGTGTATGTTGCCTTATGCCAGTTACCTTAGCATAATAATTGGTTAGCATGCTAACCAGATGCCATTCTTTCTAATGTGGCTCTAGAGCTATCAGGATAACCATAAGCTACATTAGCATTAAGCTAGCTTAGCATGCTAATCTCGTTAACATGTTTTTGTGTGCTTATTCTTACACTGA
This sequence comes from Abramis brama, assembly GCF_963993115.1. Classification (NCBI taxonomy): domain Eukaryota; kingdom Metazoa; phylum Chordata; class Actinopteri; order Cypriniformes; family Leuciscidae; genus Abramis; species Abramis brama. The sequence continues at coordinate 23,269,918 of NC_139976.1, forward strand.
AGCCTCTCCTCTGCAGCTTTGAAATTTACGTCCTCTGAGTGGCGCAAGTTGTTAAACCATGTGTCATGAATCCCGAACCATTACGGTCGTGGGTTCGATTCCTGTGTGGCACATGTCCAGACTGAAGAGGTACTGTGGCCTTAAGTGGTGGAAAAGTTGTTTTAGTTCCACACATGATGTGTATCTGAGAAAGGATCTCCATAAATATAACATGCAGCAAATTTATATAAAACATCTTCATATTGAGTTCATTTTCACTTGTACTACTAAAACAGCTGTTTTTTTTTTTTTTCAAATTTAGCACACTTGTAGTGATTGTAATGAATAGCAATTGGACCAATTTTAGAGTCTCTAGGACCACCTCTATAGCGCCACCACCAGTTCAAAAATTCAAGGAAGGGCAGGAGAGGGGCAGAGGGGGCAGGAGAGGGGCAGGGGTCAGGAGAGGGGCAGGGATCAGGAGAGGGGCAGGGAGGGGAGTGATGGGGAGAGTTGCTGCTGCTTCAGGGCTTGGCCCCTGTATTGCTGCTTGCAGCTATATTTATTATTATTCTTCTTCTTCTTCTTCTTCTTCCGCCAATGGAAGTCTATGGCAGCCCTATGAACCGTACATAGGAAAATGATGAAATTTGGCACAGTTGTAGAGATGGCCATGAATAGTAATTGGACCAAATTTGGTGTCTCTATGACCAACTCTATAGCGCCACCACCAGTTCAAAAATTCAACATTGAAATGGTTATAACTTTTGAACCCTTTGATCTAGAGAAATAAAACTTAGTACACTTGATTCCGCTCATCATGCTGATCAAAATCAATAGCTTACATTAAGACTCCGCCCATTACAGTAGTAGCCATTTTGTAAAGTACAGTATTCCGTTTTTTCGCTACTCCTCCTTCAAAATTTGTCCAATTTTGTCCAAAATTTGCTCAAATGATCTTTGGACTGAGCCGCATAGAAATGACTGAACAGATTTTTTTTATTCATCTTTGTTCAAAAGTTATGATGTCGCAAACTTAATGAGGTTGACCCAAAATTGGTGTAGAGGCTGTATCTCGGCCAAAGTTTGATCAATCGAAAGAAAAATTGGTACACTTGATTGGAAGCATGGTTTGAGGGTCCGTGCCAAAGTTGGGAACAGCGCCACCTACGGGTCATGAGATATGGAAAATAGCTATTTTGGTCAATAACTTTTGAACAGTTTGTCAGAAAATCATAAATGTGGTATCTATGGATTCCTTGGGTCATGCCGAATCCATGGATACCGATTTTGCCAGGATGGGATGTACCACGTGTCCGCCATTTTGAATTTTGTCATAATTTGCAATAACTTTTAAACTATTTGACATATCTTCACAAAATTTAGTATGGATCGACACAATGTCCTGAAGGTACATGAGAAGATTGACCACAGCGCCACCTAGTGTTCCAGAGATATAAGGTCTTTTATAAAAACGCTTATAACTTTTGTAAATATTGTTCAAATTTTTATTTCTTTATGTCATTACATTCTTTGGCTTATGCCGATTCCGTCGATATCTCATTTTTCATTTTCCAACAATGTGACTATCCGCCATATTGGAACAAATGAAAAACAGTTTTTTTACTACTCCTCCTTCAAATCTTGCTAAATTTTGTCCAAAATTTGATCATATGTTCTTTGGACTGAGCTGCACAGAAATGACTGAACAGATTTTTGATATTCGTTACCGTTCCCGAGATATTCATCTCCGAATTTGACCTAGCCTGTGTTTGTTGCCTTATGCCAGTTACCTTAGCATAATAATTGGTTAGCATGCTAACCAGATGCCATTCTTTCTAATGTGGCTCTTCAGCTATCAGGATAACCATAAGCTACATTAGCATTAAGCTAGCTTAGCATGCTAATCTCGTTAACATGATTTTGTGTGCTTATTCTTACACTGAAGCCTCTCCTCTGCAGCTTTGTAAAACAAGTCCTCTGGGTGGCGCAATCTGTTCAACCATGCGTCATGAATCCCGAACCATTCCGGTCGTGGGTTCGAGACCAGTGTGGGGCGACTTTGAAATTGTGTATAAAATTGTCATTTGAACTCCTTTATTATCTAGGTAAGAGCTGTACTAATGTTTCTAACACTGGGATTAGAAATAAGTGTTTTTTTTTTCTACATTCTGTGTTCATTCTCATCAGAACTTCTGTTCATTTTGATTTTATCCTATCTGTACCTCTGAACCCATCTGTTCATGTACATTCTATTTCTGCTGTTTTTGCTCTTCTGGCTCCGCATTGCGCTACAGCCCTACTGTGCTACAGTGGCTTGGCCCCTGTATTGCTGCTTGCAGCTATATTTATTATTATTATTCTTCCCAGTGGAAGTCTATGGCAGCCCTATGAACCGTACATAGGAAAATGATGAAATTTGGCACACTTGTACATATGGTCATGACAAGTAATTGGACCAATTTTAGAGTCTCTAGGATCAACTCTATAGCGCCACCACCAGTTCAAAAATTCAACATTCAAAGGGTCATAAATTTTGAACCATTTGATCTAGAAAAATGAAACTTAGTACACTTGATTCCTCTCATCATGGTGATCAAGACCAATATAGTCCATTAAGACTCCGCCCATTACAGTAGTGGCCATTTTGAAAAGTACAGTATTAAGTTTTTTCGCTACTCCTCTTTCAAAATTTGACCAAATTTGACAAAAATGTACTCAAATGATCTTTGGACTGAGACGCACAGAAATGACTGAACAGATTTTTTTTATTCAAGTTTGTTCAAAAGTTATGGTGTCACAAAATTAACGAGGTCGACCCAAAATTGGTTCAGAGGCTGTATCTCAGCCAAAAATTGATCAATCGAAACGAAAATTGGTACACTTCATCAGAAGCATGATCTGAGCTACCATGCCAAAGTTGGGAACAGCGCCACCTACGGGTCATGAGATATGGAAAATGGCTATTTTGGCCAATAACTTTTGAACAGTTTGTCAGAAAATCATAAATTTGGTATCTATGGATTCCTTGGGTCATGCTGAATCCATGGATACTGATTTTGCCAGGATTCAATGAACCACTTGTCCACCATTTTGATTTTTGTCATAAATTGCATTATCTTATTAAGTATTTGACATATCGGCACCAAAATTGGTAAGGATCATCATTAGCATGGCCTGAAGGTACCTGAGAACTTTGAACACAGCGCCACCTAGTGTTCCAGAGGTATAAGGTGTTTTGCAAATATGCTTATAACTTTTGAAAACATAGGTTAAAATTTGATTTCTTTATGTCATTACGTTCCTTGGATTATGCAGATTCCGACGATATCTCATTTGTCATTTTCCAACAATGTGACTGTCCGCCATATTGAAGCAAATGGTAAACAGTTTTTTCGCTACTCCTCCTTCAAATCTTGCTCGATTTTGCCCAAAGTTTGCTCAGATGATCTTTGGACCAAGCCGCACAGAAATGACTGAACAGATTTTTGATATTCGCTACCGTTCCCGAGATATTCGTCTCCAAAGTTGACCTAGCCTGTGTTTGTTGCCTTATGCTAGTTAGCTTAGCATAATAATTGGTTAGCATGCTAACCAGATGCCATTCTTTCTAATGCGGCTCTTCAGCTATCATGATAACCATAAGCTACATTAGCATTAAGCTAGCTTAGCATGCTAATCTCGTTAACATGATTTTGTGTGCTCATTCATACACTGAAGCCTCTCCTCTGCAGTTTGGTAAAACATGTCCTCTGGGTGGCGCAAGCGGTTCAACCATGCGTCATGAATCCCGAACCATTCTGGTCGTGGGTTCGAGACCAGTGTGGGGCGACTTTGAAATTGTGTATAAAATAGTCATTTAAATTCCTTCTGGCTCTGCACTGCTGTTGGTGCTTAAATGCTATTGTGCTTGATGTACATTTACATGTATATTCAATTTGTGCTGTTTTTGTTCTTGCGGCTCCGCACTGCTATAGTAAGATTACTTTGGTTATTAAAGTTTCTTATAAAGTTTTGAAAGCAGAGTATTTTTAGCTACTTTTTGAACCCAGGGAACCATTGGAGGGCTTGGCCCCTTTGAGGCTGCTTGCAGCTTTAATTAGGGGCCAAGCCCCGAAGGGGCTATGGCACCTATTGTATCTGTTAGTTTTCTTATTATTATTATTATTATTATTCTTCTTCCTCCTCTTGAAGTCTATGGCAGCCCTATGAACCATACATAGGAAAATGATGAAATTTGGCACACTTGTAGTGATGGTAATGAAAAGTAATTGTAGCAATTTTTGAGTCTCTAGGTCCAACTCTATAGCGCCACCAGCAGTTCAAAAATTCAACATTGAAATGGTTATAACTTTTGAACCCTTTGATCTAGAAAAATGAAACTTAGTACACCTGATTCATCTCATCATGCTGATTAGAACCAATATCTTACATTAAGACTCCGCCCATTACAGTAGTGGCCATTTTGAAAAGTACAGTATGCAGTTTTTTTGCTACTCCTCCTTCAAAATTGGTCTAATTTTGTCCAAACATGTACTCAAATGATCTTCGGACTGAGCCGCATAAAAGTACTGTCCCCGATTTTTTTTATTCTTCTCTGATCAAAAGTTATGACGTCGCAAACTTAACGAGGTCGACCCAAAATTGGTTCAGAAGCTATAGCTCGGCCAAACTTTGATCAATCGAAACGAAAATTGGTACACTTCATCGGAAGCATGATCTGAGGTTCCATGCCAAAGTTGGGAACAGCGCCACCTACGGGTCATGAGATATGGAAAATGCATATTTTGGCCAATAACTTATGAACAGTTTGTCAGAAAATTATAAACTTGGTGTCTATCGATTCCTTGGGTCATGACAAATCCGTGGATATCGATTTTGCCATGATGGGATGTACCACGTGTCCGCCATTTTGAATGATGTCATAATTTGCAATATCTTTTAAACTATTTGAAATTTCTTCACCAAATTTGGTATGGATCATCATTAGCATGGCCCGAAGGTACCTGAGAAATTTGATCACAGCGCCACCTAGTGTTCCAGAGATATCATTGTTTTTTGAAAAAACGCTTATAACTTTTGCTAACATTGCTTGAAATTTGATTTCTTTATGTCAATATATTCCTTGGCTTATGCCGATTTCAACGATATCTCATATGTTATTTATCAACAATGTGACTGGCCGCCATATTGGAGTGAATGTAAAACAGTTTTTTCGCTACTCCTCCTTCAAAATTGGTCTAATTTTGTCCAAACATGTACTCAAATGATCTTCGGACTGAGCCGCATAAAAGTACTGTCCCCGATTTTTTTGCTATACTGGAAAAAAAAAGTTATGATGTCGCAAACTTAATGAGGTCGACCCATAATTGGTTCAGAGGCTGTAACTTGTGAACAGTTTGTCACAAAATCATAAAATTGGTGTCTATCGATTCCTTGCGTCATGTCGAATCCGAGGATATCTATTTTGCCAGGATTGGATGTACCATGTTATAAGCTACATTAGCATTAAGATAGCTTAGCATGCTAATCTGGTTAACTTGCTTTTGTGTGCTCATTCTTACACTGAAGCCTCTCCTCTGAAGGTTGTGATTATACGTCCTCTGAGTGGTGCAATCTGCTAAACCATGAATCTAAAATCCTGAGCCATTCTGGTTGTGGGTTCGAGTCCCATGTGGGATGACTTTAAAGTTGTCATTTAAATTCCTTCCGGCTCTGCACTGCTGTTGGTGCTTAAATGCTCGCTGTGCTTCATTTACATTTATATTTAATTTCTGCTGTTTTTGTTCTTGCGGCTCTGCACTGCTGTTGGTGCTTAAATGCTTGCTGCGCTGCTGTGCTTGATGTACATTTACATGTATATTCAATTTCTGCTCTTTTTGTTCTTCTGGCTCCGCACTGCTGTTGGTGCTTAAATGCTTGCTGTGTTGCTGTAATTGATGTGCTTACAGAACTTGCTGTGCTTGATGTACATTAAATTTCTGATGTTTTGCTCTTTTGGCTCCGCATTGCGCTACAGCGGCTTTTGCTTGCTGTGCCTTGCAGGGCTTGGCCCCGTATTGCTGCTTGCAGCTATATTAGCAATTGTTATTGTCAGAATAACAATTCTTCTTCTTCCCAGTGGAAGTCTATGGCAGCCCTATGAACCGTACATAGGAAAATGATGAAATTTGGCACACTTGTAGTGATGGCCATGAATAGTAAATGTAGCAATTTTTGAGTCTCTAGGACCAACTCTATAGCGCCACCAGCAGTTCAAAAATTCAACATTGAAATGGTTATAACTTTTGAACCCTTTGATCTAGAAAAATGAAACTTAGTACACCTGATTCATCTCATTATGCTGATCAGAACCAATATCTTACATTAAGACTCCACCCATTACAGTAGTGGCCATTTTGAAAAGTACAGTATGCAGTTTTTTTGCTACTCCTCCTTCAAAATTGGTCTAATTTTGTCCAAACATGTGCTCAAATGATCTTCGGACTGAGCCGCATAAAAGTACTGTCCCCGATTTTTTTTATTCTTCTCTGATCAAAAGTTATGACGTCACAAAGTTAACAAGGTCGACCTAAAATTGGTTCAGCGGCTGTATCTCGGCCAAACTTTGATCAATCGAAAACGAAAATTGGTACGCTTCATCGGAAGCATGATCTGAGGTTCCATGCCAAAGTTGGGAACAGCGCCACCTACGGGTCATGAGATATGGAAAATGCATATTTTGGCCAATAACTTGTGAACGGTTTGTCAGAAAATTATAAACTTGGTGTATATCGATTCCTTGGGTCATGATGAATCCGTGGATATTGATTTTGCCATGATGGGATGTAGCACGTGTCCGCCATTTTGAATTTTGTCATAATTTGCAATATCTTTTAAACTATTTGAAATTTCTTCACCAAATTTGGTATGGATCGTCATTAGCATGGCCCTAAGGTACCTGAGAAGTTTGATCACAGCGCCACCTAGTGTTCCAGAGATATCATTGTTTTTTGAAAAAACGCTTATAACTTTTGCTAACATTGCTTGAAATTTGATTTCTTTATGTCAATATATTCCTTGGCTTATGCCGATTTCAACGATATCTCATATGTTATTTTTCAACAATGTGACTGGCCGCCATATTGGAGTGAATGTAAAACAGTTTTTTCACTACTCCTCCTTCAAAATTGGTCTAATTTTGTCCAAACTTGTGCTCAAATGATCTTCGGACTGAGCCGCATAAAATTACTGTTCCCGATTTTTTTGCTATACTGGAAAAAAAAAAGTTATGATGTCGCAAACTTAATGAGGTCGACCCATAATTGGTTCAGAGGCTGTAACTTGTGAACAGTTTGTCACAAAATCATAAAATTGGTGTCTATCGATTCCTTGCGTCATGTCGAATCCGAGGATATCTATTTTGCCAGGATTGGATGTACCATGTTATAAGCTACATTAGCATTAAGATAGCTTAGCATGCTAATCTGGTTAACTTGCTTTTGTGTGCTCATTCTTACACTGAAGCCTCTCCTCTGAAGTTTGTGATTGTACGTCCTCTGAGTGGTGCAATCTGCTAAACCATGAATCTAAAATCTTGAGCCATTCTGGTTGTGGGTTCGAGTCCCATGTGGGATGACTTTAAAGTTGTCATTTAAATTCCTTCCGGCTCTGCACTGCTGTTGGTGCTTAAATGCTCGCTGTGCTTCATTTACATTTATATTTAATTTCTGCTCTTTTTGTTCTTGCGGCTCTGCACTGCTGTTGGTGCTTAAATGCTTGCTGCGCTGCTGTGCTTGATGTACATTTACATGTATATTCAATTTCTGCTCTTTTTGTTCTTCTGGCTCCGCACTGCTGTTGGTGCTTAAATGCTTGCTGTGTTGCTGTAATTGATGTGCTTACAGAACTTGCTGTGCTTGATGTACATTAAATTTCTGATGTTTTGCTCTTCTGGCTCCGCATTGCGCTACAGCGGCTTTTGCTTGCTGTGCCTTGCAGGGCTTGGCCCCGTATTGCTGCTTGCAGCTATATTTATTATTATTATTATTATTCCGCAAATGGGAGTCTATGGCAGCCCTATGAACCGTAAGTAGGAAAATTATGAAATTTGGCACAATTGTAGAAATGACCATGAATAGTAATTGGACCAATTTTTGACCCTCTAGGACCAACTCTATAGCGCCACCAGCAGTTCAAAAATTCAACATTGAAATGGTTATAACTTTTGAACCCTTTGATCTAGAAAAATTAAACTTAGTACACCTGATTGCTCTCATCATGCTGATCACAATCAATATCATACATTAAGACTCCGCCCATTACAGTAGTAGCTATTTTGAAAAGTACAGTATTCCGTTTTTTCGCTACTCCTCCTTCAAAATTGGTCTAATATTGTCCTAACATGTGCTCAAATGATCTTTGGACTGAGCCGCACAGAAGTGAGTGAACAGAATTTTTTTATTCATCTTTGTTCTAAAGTTATGATGTCGCAAACTTAACGAGGTCGACCCAAAATTGGTTCAGAAGCTATAGCTCGGCCAAACTTTGATCAATCGAAACGAGAATTGGTACACTTCATCGGAAGCATGATCTGAGGTTCAATGCCAAAGTTGGGAACAGCGCCACCTATGGGTCATGAGATATGGAAAATGCATATTTTGGCCAATAACTTTTGAACAGTTTGTCAGAAAATCATAAATGTGGTATCTATGGATTCCTTGCGTCATGCCGAATACGTGGATACCGATTTTGCCAGGATGGAGCACATGTCCGCCATTTTGAATTTTGTCATAATTTGCAATAACTTTTAAACTATTTGATATATCAGCACAAAATTTGGTAGGGATGATCGACACCATGTCCTGAAGGTCCATGAGAAGATTGAGCACAGCGCCACCTAGTGTTCTAGAGATATAAGGTCTTTTGCAAAAACGCTTATAACTCTTGAAAACATTGTTCAAATTTTGATTTCTTTATGTCATTACGTTCTTTGGCTTATGCCGGTTCCGACGACATCTCATTTGTCATTTTCCAACAATGTGACTGTCCGCCATATTGGAGCAAATGAAAAACAGTTTTTTCGCTACTCCTCCTTCAGATTTTGCTCAATTTTGCCCAAATTTTGATCAAATGTTCTTTGGACCAAGCCGCACAGAAGTGAGTGAACAGATTTTTGATTTTCTACCGTTCCCGAGATATTCATCTTCAAAGTTGACCTAGCCTGCATTTTTTGCCTTATGCTAGTTAACTTAGCATAATAATTGGTTAGCATGCTAACCAGATGCCATTCTTTCTAATGTGGCTCTTCAGCTATCAGGATAACCATAAGCTACATTAGCATTAAGCTAGCTTAACATGCTAATCTCGTTAACATGTATTTTGTCTGCTTATTCTTACACTGAAACCTCTCCTCTGTAGCTTTGTAAAACATGTCCTCTGGGTGGCGCAATCTGTTCAACCATGCGTCATGAATCCCGAACCATTCTGGTCGTGGGTTCGAGACCAGTGCAAGGTTATAATCGTTAACGAAAACGAACGAAAAAACAAAAACTAGGTGGGAAAAAACATTGTCGTTAACTGAAATAAAAATAAAAACGAGGCATTACAAAAAAACAATAACTAACTAAGACTGTAATGTGTGTTTGGCAAAACTAACTAAAATAAAATAAAATTATAGAGTAAATGTCCTTAGTTTTCGTCTTTGTCAAGATCTTTAATTTTTTAACGCTATTTAAAACACGCAGCGTATTCGTTCAGCTGCATTTCCTTTCGCTGCTCTCCCTCTGTCTCTGTCATTCATGCGCGCACACACACACACACACACACAGCCCCTCCCCTCCCTCCGTGCACACCGCGTCTCCATGAAAGCAAGTTCGCGAAAGGTTGGTATCTTTATCTCGTGAACACCTTTACACAATCACACATTAAAAAGTGGTATAAAAATATTTTAAATTCTGAATATAATTTTGTCAGTGTGTTAATGTCGACCCGAGAAGCGATTGCGAGCTAGATAACTAGTCGCAAGTTTGAGGTAAAATGCACATTTTGGTTGTGGATGTCGATGTCAAAACACTATATAAGCTGTGATTCAAATATTAAATAATGTTATGTCATTTTTTTACTTTTACACTGAATGTTTGCTGCTTCAATCCAGATGAGTAGGCTATTGACTGGGTAACGTTAGACTGAGTACAGTTGAGACACTTTTTGCGTTTTGATTTTTCACACAAAAATAGATACTGAAAAGACATGACATTTCATTAGCTTATAGACTAAGATATTATCAATCAATAAAACCCACAAGTAGTTTATATTTTCCACAATTAGCTCATAAAAATAAGGTGCTTTTTGTCTCAACCTTGTCTCAACTGTACCCATATGTGGTACAGTTGAGACACCCATTTCTAATGATGTAAAGGTAACTAACCATTCATTGTAAATATAAAAAATAAAGACAAATAAAGAAAATAACAATTGGGCAACATTTTTGTTGATTCAACCATTTATATTCATTCATTTTTTAAAAAAAATTGCACTGTTTAAAATTTATAAAGCAGGAACAAGATATGAAACAATATTTATTAATAATACAAGGGGAGTTTAAATATCACAAATATCTAATTTTATTTTCATTTGCGTCCTATGCTGGCTAATTACGATGTTTAACCTGTTATCATAACACTGAACAACTAAACAGTGTGTTTCCTAATAGAACTCTATCGGGGGTACACATGTGTGTCTCAACTATCCCCGCTGGCCACCTCACACATTTCTCTAGATTTTGCAATTACCTTGCATGACACAATACCATGAAATATGCCAGTTTTTAGGGCACAGAATAACGTTTGTGGTGATACCAGTTACGTTTTACAGTCATATAGGGATAATAAGCTATTCATTGTGTAGAGTGCATGGTGAAGTGAATGTCCTACTTTAGAAAAAAAACTTTTCCCAATATCTTTGGATCGGAGATGCGTCCATTGTTCAAATTGTATGATGTTTTTGTTGAGTTATTATTACACAATACTTTTTCTGACCTTTTTGAATCTTGCCCCTGACAAATAACCCAAATTGCAAAAAAAAAGACTAAAACTAACACTAAAACTAATAAAAACTAAACTAAAACTAAGCATTTTCAAAAAATAAAAACTAAACTAAACTAGCAAACCCACTTTAAAAACGAATTAAAACTAAACTGAATTTGAAAACAAAAAGTCAAAACGAAATAAAAATAAAAACTAATGAAAAATGCAAAACTATAATAACCCTGGACCAGTGTGGGGTGACTTTGAAATTGTGTATAAATTGTCATTTGAGCTCCTTTATTATCTGGGTAAGAGCTGTACTAATGTTTCTTACACTGGGATTAGAAATAAGTGTGTGTTTTTTTTCTACATTCTGTGTTCGTTCTCATCAGAACTTCTGTTCATTTTGATTTCATCCTATCTGTACTTCTGAACCTATCTGTTCTTAATGTACATTCTATTTCTGCTGTTTTGCTCTTCTGGCTCCGCATTGCGTAACAGCCCTACTGTGCTACAGCGGCTTGGCCCCGTATTGCTGCTTGCAGCTATATTTATTATTATTATTATTCTTCTTCTTCTGCCAATGGAGGTCTATGGCAGCCCTATGAACCGTACATAGGAAAATGATGAAATTTGGTACACTTCTAGTGATGCTAATGAATAGTAATTGGACCAATTTTTGAGCCTCTAGGACCAAGTCTATAGCGCCACCACCAGTTCAAATTTTCAACATTTAAATGGTTATAACTTCTGAACCCTTTGATCTAGAGACATGAAACTTAGTACATCTGATTCCTCTCATTATCGTGATCACAACCAATACCTTACATTAAGACTCTGTCCATTACAGTAGTGGCCATTTTGAAAAGTACAGTATTCAGTTTTTTCGCTACTCCTCCTTCAAAATTGGTCTAATTGGTCAAAGTTGGCCTAGCAACACCATAGCAGCCACCCAGAACACCCTAGCAACCACCTAGCAACTGCCTAGCAACCACCAAGAATACCCTAGCAACCACCCAGAACACCTTAGCAACTGCCTAGCAACGCCCTAGCAACCACCCAGAATACCATAGCAACTGCCTAGCAACCGCCAAGCAACCACCCAGAACACCCTAGCAACTGCCTAGCAACGCCCTAGCAACCACCCAAAACACCCTAGCAACTGCCTAGCAACCACCCAGAACACCCTAGCAACACCCTAGCAACCACCTAGAATACCATAGCAACCACCTAGCAACACTATAGCAACCACCCAGAACGCCCTAGCAACCACCTAGCAACACCCTAGCAACCACCAAGAATACCCTAGCAACCGCCTAGCAACCAACCAGAACACCTTAGCAACTGCTTAGCAACACCATAGCAACCGCCCAGAACACCCTAGCAACCACCTAGCAACTGCCTAGCAACCACCAAGAATACCCTAGCAACTGCCTAGCAACCACCCAGAACACCCTAGCAACTGCCTAGCAACACCATAGCAACCACCCAGAATACCCTAGCACCGCCTAGCATATTACAACCCTTAAAAACTTTAATTACAGACAATTCATCAAAAAAAGTTATAAGCACAACCATAACTCATTTTAGATTTCATAGACTCTAATCACAGGACCAAATTCAGGTATATCAAATCGTAAATAAAACCTATTTAAATCCTCTGCCAGTTGACTACTAGAGTCATACCCAGGTAATTGAACTTTCTTGACCCATTATATCCAGTTATGAGCTCCCCTTCCAAACAGACCCTAAATTGTTCATCCTCAACTCTTTCTCAAGGTGTATTTTGTAATTTGACTTTGCTTTCCTAACTTCTATTTTTATTTCCTTCTGCAACTCAAGTTTTTTGGCCAAATTACCCATGAAATGCTCTACATGTTTCGTTCATTAGTGATTTGAGGGATTTGGTGAATCATGGCTTATTGTTTGGAAATATTTAACAATCTTACTGGGGATAAGCATATCTTCACAAAAGGACACTAATACTTGTGTCTTAGTTTTAGACACTAAAACTACTAATAACATCTGTAAGTTCATCTATACTCGAGCAAGAGTCATAAAAGACATCCCAGTCTGTACATTCCAGACATCCCTGCAAAGATGCAGTAGACTCCTCAGACCACACACTGATGTTCTTAGTCTGTGGTCGTACTCTTTTTAAAACAGTTTTATATACAGGGACATATATAATGACAGTATTATGGTCCGCCGACCCCACTGGAGGCTGAACAACAGATTTATATGCACCTTTAATTGATCCCTAACAAAGGTCAAGAGTCTTATATGTGGGGCAAGACACATATTGATAAAAATTCCGCAATCACTACCTCATGGAACATTTGTTAAAATCGCCCAGGATCAAATTTGGAGCATCTCGAGAAATAGATTGCAGTCTATGCACAACACTCCCAAGGGTCTCTGCTGCATTTGCTGCATTTGCTTCATTTGCCCTTGGGTGTACATAGACCACTGTGACAAAAAGTATAACGAACGTTGTAAGGCCGATGCCACTGAAGAAGAAACTTTCTGTTATACTGGATCCTCACCGGTTGTTTAACAGGTGATGCATCCAGACATGTGGGAAGAAGGGATATAAACCACAGAAGGACAATAGACAGCACATCCATTTGACAAACTTGTCCCCCAGTTGAACGTCTTCAACAACAAAGTCCCAAAACAAACTCAAACGTATACATATACGTATATGAAAAGAGAGAAGTAGCTCCGGATACAATGTTTTTCTGAGGTGTTTATTAACTGCTATATCACCAAAAGTTACACAGTGTACAGAATTTAGTGTGAAAGCACCCCAATGTATTACTCTAGGAACTGCAAGAACTAGGAGGGCTGAAAAACATCTCTGTGGAGCTTCCTCATTGGCCAGTTAGTGATGACACGGTTCTTCACTTGGCAACCGCTGAAGCTCTAGCAACAGGTTGGTCCAGTTAACAGAATTATGATGTTGATTGTTCTGAAATGAAACAAATATTATGATTCATCTTTACCTTGCAGGGAAAGTGGGTGAGGAGCTACTGCATGAGGTTGCCTTTCGCTATGTGGAGGGAATGAATGACATGGAAGGGAGGAAGCCAGGACCATCAAGCATTCTAGGTATGCAACAACACAGGGCTTTGAAAGCCAATTTTTGGTATTTCTTGTCTACAGATGTGTCCACTAAGAATGTGCATAACAGGGAAAAATATCCTGCAATTTCATCTGGTGCCACATGGGACCATGAGTGATGCTCTGGCACAGGAAAAACATGACCAGTATGGGGAAGTAGTTTATATAAGTAGTAATAATAATGATAATGGGATTATTTAATATAGTGCCTTTCTGCAAACTGAAGGTCACTTTACAATATTATAACAAATAAACATGACAGCAGACAAAGAAACAATACAGATAAACTGAGATAGGTAACAAACTGAGGTAGATAACACACGTAACATGAATCAGATCATAAAGTCAGGGATCAGAGAACCAAGAAGAGAAAATCATGAAATCATGCAATGATGAGAGGTTGTGAATGTGTTGGGGACTAGAATTCTGGAGCGTGGGGTTAGAGATACAAAATGCCCTTCCACCAAATGATGCTAGTTTGTGCTGTGGGATTAACAGCAGATGGTGTCAGAAGTTCTAAGTGTGCAAGACCATGAAGGGCTTTGAATGTGATAAGCCGTATCGGTAACCCTTCCTTTTACAGTCCCCTAATTACTAGGTATTTACCTGGTAAATATATGGTAAGTTATAGTTGGTTATTGGTAATTACCACAGGTAACAAGAATGTAAATGCAGAGAAACTACAAACTAATTACTAGGTATTTACCTGGTAAGCATATGGTAAATGATAGTATTTTAGTGTGTAATTACTTAAGGTGATTAGTATGTAATTACAGAGAAACTACCAGGGAAAAAAACACCACTGTTAAATATTAACTCAACAAAGTACTCTGTACTTGTTACCTGTTTAGGTTGGTAATAACTCAGATTTAATTGTGTACTTCCTCAGAATGTAGGCAGCCAATTTTTAGAAACACCTCCAGTATTACCCATCAATTCAAGTTAGGTGTGTAGTTATCCTAGGGTTATGTTGGTAACAGTCTATGTTTATGTATTACTATCTTGAAATTAAGATGGTAGTTTCCAATAAATTACTTTGTCTTACATAGTTGTTGTTCATTGCTACACCCATTTATAGAGGGTTTATCAAATAATTTACCTTACACTTACCTGGTAACTACCCCGCAGGAACAGTTTTCCCTAATGTCATGGCACATCTTAAATACTGAGTATGTTCTTGCAGATGTTTTTACAATTTACTCAGTAAGTAAAGTGCAACTGTACTGTAAAATGAAGCCTTGTTTATTTCCATGGTATTACCGGAATTGTACCATATAATCTGATCATTCCCTTTTCCATAGTCACACTTTTTTTTACCTCGTATGTCCTGCAACGTTACCAAGGAAAACATGACAATTTACTCAGTAAGTAAAGTGTAACTGTACTGTAAAATGAAGCCTTGTTTATTTCCATGGAATTACTGGGATCTTACCCTATAATCTGATCATTCCCTTTTCCATATAGTCACATTTTTTTTACCTCGTATGTCCTGCAACGTTACCAAGGAAAACATGACAATTTACTCTGTAAGTAAAGTGCAACTGTACTGTAAAATGAAGCCTTGTTTATTTCCATGGTATTACCGGAATTGTACCATATAACCTGATCATTCCCTTTTCCATATAGTCACAATTTTTTACATTGTATGTCCTGCAACGTTACCAAGGAAAACATGACAATTTACTCGGTAAGTAAAGTGCAACTGTACTGTAAAAGGAAGCCTGGTCCGATCTCCATGAAATTTTGCATGCTTGTTAATGATGTTATGTCACATAAGTTCACCAATTTTTGTGAAGTTCTGGGTTTTTATTTAGGATTTATAAGCTTTTTAATGTATTTTGCCACGCCCATTTTATAAATGACCCTATTACAGCCATCCAAATGCAAAAGTTCAACTTTTTTTGATAATTATTGATCTAGAGAGTCCAGAGAATTGTCCTAGACTGGTTTGGTTCCGATTGGGCGAAAAACCTAGGACTAGTTCGCAAAAGTAGGTTTTTAACATATTCGTAAATATTTAATGAACGGTTTGATTGACATTAGTGGTTCTAGAGGCAAAGTTGTTCAACATGAGCAGATCTATCAAATGATATGCATTTTGTGATGATATGTGTAACACCACGTGATTACAGAGCCATAAAACTCGTTAGCGCCAACTAGTGGCCGATTTCTTTCAAAATTCTTACAGACCTCTAGGGCCATGAGTCAAACATGCCCATCGAGTTTCATTCCGATCGGCCTCTGTTAACCTTGTCTAATAGGTGCTCAAATTTATTGGCCAATGGCAGCCATGTTTTTTGAGATACACCAATGTCCTCATAGACATACATGGCACCTTGGGCCAAGACACTGCATACCAATTTTCAAGTCAATCGGACTAACGGTCAGGTGGTTATAGCCCTTTTCATGTTTTTTTCATGTTATAGCGCCACCTAGTGTTCAATCGTCGCGATTTTTTTACTGTGACCCCAGACTGAACCCATACATAAGTGTACCGAGTTTGGTTAATCTATCTCATTTACTTTTTGAGTTATAGCCATTTTAGTAAAATAGGCTCCTCCCACAACGTTCATTTTATGCCCTCTAGCGACCATGAACCGAAATTTCAACGTTTTTTTGATAATTATTTATCTTCAGACTCCAGAGAACATTTCTGCACTGGTTTGGTTCCGATCGGACAAAAAACCACGGTCTAGTTTGCAAAAGTAGGTTTTTGACAAAATTCAAAATGGCGGAAAATCTATCATGACGGAAATAAAATCGGAGATATACGTTTTGTTCGTCAGGCGTCCAGCTTTCCAATGATATAAGACACTTGAGTCTATGACATACGGTCTAGGAGTTATGAGCTGTTTCACGCTTTTGGTCACTATAGCGCCACCTATGGGCCAATCGGGGTCATAATCTCTGAACCTCTCCTCGATTTTTGTACTACCATCTGGCAAAGTTTCAATGCTCTAGCCCTTACGGTTTGGGCTGCACGATGCGTTTTACGGCAGAAGAATAATAATAATTAAAGCTGCAAGCAGCATTTATCGGGGTTCAAGCATTTAAGGCCTTTAAGCACATAAGCATTTAAGACATTAAGATTTATTTAGAAAGCTTTTAACCACTGAAAAAATAGATGGAAAAGTCCATTTACAGCCAATACAGGAAATTTACCATAGGAAATATATGGTTTTCAAAGCTTTTTAACAGTTATAGCGCCAGCTATGGTCCGATCTCCATAAAAATTTCCATGCTTCTTTAGCATGTTATTTCACATATGCCCATCAATTTTTGTGAAGTTCTGAGTTTTTATTTAGGCTTTATAGACGTTTGAGTGTATTTGGACACGCCTATTTTATAAATGATCCTCTTATAGCCAACCAAAAGCAAAATTTTAACTTTTTTTTGATAATTATTGATCTAGAGAGTCCAGAGAATTGTCCTAGACTGGTCTGGTTCCGATCGGGCGAAAAACCAGGGACTAGTTCGCAAAAGTAGGTTTTTAACATATTCGTGAATAATTAATAAACTGTTTGATTGACAGCAATGGTTCTAGAGGCAAAGTTGTTCAGCATGAGCAGGTCTATCAAATGATATGCATTTTGTGATGATAAGTGTAACACCACGTGATTACAGAGCCATAAAACTCGTTAGCGCCAACTAGTGGCCGATTTCTTTCAAAATTCTTACAGACCTCTAGGGCCATGAGTCGAACATGCCCACCGAGTTTTGTTCCGATCGGCCTCCATTAACCTTGTCTAATAGGTGCTCAAACTTCATTGGCCGATGGCGGCCATGTTTTTTGAGATACACCAATGTCCTCATAGATATACATGACAGCTTGGACCAAGACACTGCATACCAATTTTCAAGTCAATCGGACTAACGGTCAGGTGGTTACAGCCTGATTTATGTTTTTTTAATGTTATAGCGCCACCATGTGGCCAATCGCCGCAATCTTTTTACTATGACCTCAGATTGACCTCTTACACAGGTGTACCGAGTTTGGTGAAGATACCTCATTTACTTCTGGAGTTATAGCCATTTTAGTAAAATAGGCTCCGCCTTCTTTAAACATTTTGGCGCCCCTTAGCGACCGTCAATCGAAATTTCAACTTTTTTTCGATAATTATTGATATTCTGACTCCAGAGAACATTTCTGCACTGGTTTGGTTCCAATCGGACACAAAACCAGGGACTAGTTCACAAAAGTAGGTTTTGGACATAATTCAAAATGGCGGAAAATTTGCATACCGGAAATGAAATCCTTGAGGCCTTTTTTGTTCGGCTTGACCCAAGGATTCCAATGATATAAGACACTTGAGTCTGTGACAAACGGTTAATGAGATTTAAGCAAAAATATGATTTTTTTTTGTTTTTTGTACTGTAGCGCCACCTATGGGCCAATCGGGGTCATATTTTGATAACCTCTCCTCGATTTTTGTACTACCATCTGGCAAAGTTTCAAGTCTCTAGCACTTACGGTTTGGGCTGCACGATGCGTTTTACGGCAGAAGAAAAATAATAATAATAATTAAAGCTGCAAGCAGCATTTATCGGGGTTCAAGCTATTAAGGCCTTTAAGGGTTTTTAAGCACAAAAGCATCAAAAGTTATCAGGTTTTATTTAGCAAGCATGTAACCACTGACATAATAGATGGAAAAGACCATTTACAGCCAATACAGGCAATGTACCATAGGAAATATATGGTTTTAAAGCTTTTTAACAGTTATAGCGCCACCTATAGTCCGATCTCCATAAAATTTGGCATGCTTGTTAATGATGTTATGTCACATATGCTCACCAATTTTTGTGAGGTTCTGAGTTTTCATTTAGGATTTATAGGCTTTTTAGTGTATTTTGCTACGCCCATTTTATAAATGACCCTATTACAGCCATCCAAATGCAAAAGTTCAACTTTTTTTTGATAGTTTTTGATCTAGAGAGTCCAGAGAATTGTCCTAGACTGGTCTGGTTCCAATCGTGCGAAAAACCTAGGACTAGTTCGCAAAAGTAGGTTTTTAACATGTTTGCGAATATTTAATGAACGGTTTGATTGACAGCAATGGTCCTTGAGGCAAAGTTGTTCAGGATGAGGAGATCTATCAAATGATATGCATATTGTGTGGATATTTGTAACACCACGTGATTACAGAGCTGTAAAACTCGTTAGCGCCAACTAGTGGCCGATTTCTTTCAAAATTGTTACAGACCTCTATGGCCTTGAGTCGAACATGCCCATCGAGTTTCGTTCCGATCGGCCTCCGTTAACCTTGTCTAATAGGTGCTCAAAATTCATTGGCCGATGGCGGCCATGTTTTTCGAGATACGCCAATGTCCTCATACACATACATGGCACCTTGGACCAAGACACTGCATGCCAATTTTCAAGTCAATCGGACTAATGGTCAGGTGGTTATAGCCTGTTTTATGTTTTTTTCATGTTATAGCGCCACCATGTGGCCAATTGCCGCGGTTTTTTTACTGTGACCTCAGATTGACCTCTTACACATGTGTACCAAGTTTGGTGAAGATACCTCATTTACTTCTGGAGTTATAGCCATTTTAGTAAAATAGGCCCCTCCCACAACGTACGTTTTGGCGCCCCTTACCGTCCGTGAGTCGAAATTTCAACTTTTTTTCGATAGTTTTTGATAATCAGACTCTAGAGAACATTTCTGCACTGGTTTGGTTCCGATCGGGCGAAAAACCTAGGACTAGTTCGCAAAAGTATGTTTTTGACAAAATTCAAAATGGCGGAAAATCTATCATGGCGGAAATGAAATCGGAGATATACGTTTTGTTCGTCAGGCGTCCAGCTTTCCAATGATATAAGACACTTGAGTCTACGTCATACGGTCTAGTAGTTATGAGCAGTTTCGCGCTTTTGGTTGCTATAGCGCCACCTATGGGCCAATCGGGGTCATACTTTGATAGGTTCTCCCCAAATTGAGGACTACCATTTGGTCAAGTTTCAAGGTTCCAGCTCTTACGGTTTGGTCTGCACGATGCGTTTTAGGGGAAAATAATAATAATAATAATAATAATAATAATAATTAAAGCTGCAAGCAGCATTTATCGGGGTTCAAGCAGTTAAGGCCTTTAAGGCATTTAAGCACAAAAGCATCAAAAGTTATTAAGATTTATTTAGCAAGCATGTAACCACTGACATAATAGATGGAAAAGACCATTTACAGCCAATACAGGCAATTTGCCATGGGATATATATGGTTTTAAAGCTTTTTAACAGTTATAGCGCCACCTATGGTCCGATCTCCATAAAATTGTTTACTGTGACCTCAAATTGAACCCATACACATGTGTACTGAGTTTGGTGAAGATATCTCATTTACTTCTTGAGTTATAGCCATTTGAGTAAAATAGGCTCCTCCCACAACGATTTGCCACATTCTAGAATTATTTAATATGATTCTAGCATGATTTACTATCATATACCATGTTCCAGAATGATTTATTAGGATTCTAGCATGATTTACCTTGATACACCTCATTTCAGTATTATTTACTATGATTTACAATGTTTCTAGCATGATTAACCACATTACTAGCAATTATGTGAAGTGTCAGTGCAAATGAGGTGATGAACACTGACAAAATATTATTGTGTTATAATAGTTAGTTATATACGTGATTTTTAGTGTGTGTCCAAGTATGAATGCAAAAGCACATGTAAAAGCTCCAAAACTCTGGAATAGCCTTCCTGATACTGTTCGTTGCTCAGACTCGCTCTCCCAGTTTAAAACTAGATTAAAGTCGCATCTCTTCAGCCAGGCATTCATATAATATTTTTAATCTTACAGTTCAAATTACAATCCGGCCTCTAGTTAATAAACGCCAGAGGAGAACTGGCCCTCGACTGAGCCTGGGTTCTCCCAAGGTTTTTTTTTTCTCCATTGGGTCACCTGATGGAGTTTTAGGACACTATTAGGTCACTTGATGGAGTTTTTCGGTTCCTTGCCACTGTTGCCTTTGGCTTGCTCAGTTGGGGATATTCTGGGGATATCTAATTTGATTTTATCAATAAATTCCACTAGAAACAAACCTTGTTGTATTATTTTAATTTAATACTGTGAAGCTGCTTTGATACAATCTGTATTGTGAAAAGCGCTATACAAATATACTTGACTTGACTTGACTTGACTTAAAATATTTCATTATTGAGTAGAATGGCCAGCAGAGGGCACTAGAAGACCACTTATTGGCTCACTTTCACTTTAAACCAGTTTTCTGCACTAAAGCAAACCAGTTTTTCCATGTTAACTCAATGCATGCTTACACACACACACACACACACACACACACACATACACACACAGTTTAGTTAACCATGATTTACCATGATATACCACGTTCTAGTATTATTTACCAGGAGATAAACGACAATCTAGTATTATTTACTTTGATTTACCATGTTTCTAGCCTGATTTATCACATTACTAGCAATTATTTGAAGTGTCAGTGCAAATAAAGTGATTAACACTGACAAAATATGATTGTGTTATAAAAGTTATTGCTATATAAGTGATTTTTTTAGTGTGTATTCAAGTATGAATGCAAGCACATGTTGAAATATTTCATTAATAAGTAGAATGGCCAGCAGAGGGCAGTAGAAGACCACTTATTGGCTCACTTTCACTTTAAACCAGTTTTCTGCACTAAAGCAAACCAGTTTATCCATGTTAACTCAATGCATGCTTACACACACACACACACACACACACACACACACACACACACACACACACACACACACACACACACACAGACACACACACACAGCATAGTTAACCATGATTTACCATGATTTACCACATTACTAGCAATTATTTGAAGTGTCAGTGCAAATAAAGTGATTAACACTGACAAAATATGATTGTGTTATAATAGTTATTGCTATATAAGTGATTTTTAGTGTGTATTCAAGTATAAATGCAAGCACATGTGGAAAAATTTAATTAATAAGTAGAATGGCCAGCAGAGGGCAGTAGAAGACCACTTATTGGCTCACTTTCACTTTAAACCTCATGATTTTGACCAGTTTTCTGCACTAAAGCAAACCAGTGTTTCCATGTTAACTCAATAATGCATACTTGCTACATATGCTACACACAATAATGCTACACACACACACACACACACACACACACACACACACACACACACACACACATGTTTTAGTGATATTGGTGTCACATTCACCTTCATCACATTCACCTTCTGTCTTCATCACATTCACTATCTGTCGTCATCACCTGCACCTGCTCCTCATCACCCTCCTCATCATCACCTGCTCCTCATCATCATAACCGTCACCTGTTGTCCTTGTCTTGATCTGTGTATTTAAGTTCCCCTCTCATCCATTATCATTGTCGGTTATTGTTTGTGCACTAGCACTCTGTTATGTTTGTTTTCATGTTGGAAAATAAAACCTTTGTTATATTTGTACCACACACACACACACACACACACACACACACACACACACACACACACACACACACACACACACACACACACACACACACCATCATTTATCATGATTTACCATGGCTGATACCAATACCAATATGAGAAAATGACTATTTTAAACAGCGGGGGGCAGTAAAATACCACTTATTGGCTTAACATGCCATTAATTCATATCATTTTCACCTTTTTAACTGTTATAGAGGCAAATTTTGTCCGATCTGTCTGAAAATTTTCATGCTTGTTCAGGGTGATATTTCACACGTTCTGACTTGTTTTTAAGAAGGTCTGAGCATTGATTAAAGAGATATAGGCTTTCGGGGACACTTGGTAAAGGCCAGATTTTGAAGTGAACCTATTATAGCTATCCAAATGAAGTAGTTCAACTTTTTCTGACAATTATTGATCTAGTGAGTCCAGAGAATTGTATTGCACTAGTTTTGAACATTATGATATGAAAATTATATGATCAGAGATGGAAAAGACCATTTACAGCCAATACAGGCAGTTTACCATAGGAAATATATGATTTTAAAGCTTTTTAACAGTTATAGCGCCACCTATCGTCCGATCTCCATAGAATTTTTCATGCTTGTTAATGATGTTATGTCACATATGCTGACCACTTTTTGTGAAGTTCTGAGTTTTTATTTAGGATTTATAGGCTTTTTAATGTATTTTGACACGCCCATTTTATAAATGACCCTATTAGAGCCATCCAAATGCAAAAGTTCAACTTTTTTTTGATAGTTTTTGATCTAGAGAGTCCAGAGAATTGTCCTAGACTGGTCTGGTTCCGATCGGGCGAAAAACCTAGGACTAGTTCGCAAAAGTAGGTTTTTAACATGTTTGCGAATATTTAATGAACGGTTTGATTGACAGCAATGGTTCTTGAGGCAAAGTTGTTCAGGATGAGGAGATCTATCAAATGATATGCATATTGTGTGGATATTTGTAACACCACGTGATTACAGAGCCATAAAACTCGTTAGCGCCAACTAGTGGCCGATTTCTTTCAAAATTCTTACAGACCTCTAGGGCCTTGAGTCGAACATGCCCATCGAGTTTCGTTCCGATCGGCCTCCGTTAACCTTGTCTAATAGGTGCTCAAATTTCATTGGCCGATGGCGGCCATGTTTTTTGAGATACGCCAATGTCCTCATACACATACATGGCACCTTGGACCAAGACACTGCATACCAATTTTCAAGTCAATCGGACTAACGGTCAGGTGGTTATAGCCTGTTTTATGTTTTTTTCATGTTATAGCGCCACCATGTGGCCAATCGCCGCGGTTTTTTTACTGTGACCTCAGATTGACCTCTTACACATGTGTACCAAGTTTGGTGAAGATACCTCATTTACTTCTGGAGTTATAGCCATTTTAGTAAAATAGGCCCTGCCCACGACGTACGTTTTGGCGCCCCTTAGCGTCCGTGAATCGAAATTTCAACTTTTTTTCGATAGTTTTTGATATTCAGACTCAAGAGAACATTTCTGCACTGGATTGGTTCCGATCGGGCGAAAAACCTAGGACTAGTTCGCAAAAGTAGGTTTTTGACAAAATTCAAAATGGCGGAAAATCTATCATGGCGGAAATGAAATCGGAGATATACGTTTTGTTCGTCAGGCGTCCAGCTTTCCAATGATATAAGACACTTGAGTCTACGACATACGGTCTAGTAGTTATGAGCAGTTTTGCGCTTTTGGTTGCTATAGCGCCACCTATGGGCCAATCGGGGTCATACTTTTATAGGTTCTCCCCAAATTGAGGACTACCATTTGGCCAAGTTTCAAGGTTCCAGCTCTTACGGTTTGGTCTGCACGATGCGTTTAAGGGGAAAATAATAATAATAATAATAATAATAATAAAAATCAGTACAATTACAATAGGGTTTCAGCACTTCGTGCTTGAACCCCTAATAATTAAAGCTGCAAGCAGCATTTATCGGGGTTCAAGCATTTAAGGCCTTTAAGCACATAAGCATTTAAGACATTAAGTTTTATTTAGAAAGCTTTTAACCACTGAAATAATAGATGGAAAAGTCCATTTACAGCCAATACAGGCAATTTACCATAGGAAATATATGGTTTTCAAACCTTTTTAACAGTTATAGCGCCACCTATGGTCCGATCAACATGAAATTTGGCATGCTTGTTTAGAATATTATGGCACATATGCTCACCAATTTTCGTGAAGTTCTGAGTTTTCGTTTAGGATTTATAAGCTTTTGAGTGCATTTTGCCACGCCCATTTTCTTTATGACCCAATTATAGCCATACGAAAAATTCAAAAGTTCAACTTTTTTTCGATAATTATTGATCAGGAGAGTCCAGAGAATTGTCCTAGACTGGTCTGTTTCCGATCGGGCGAAAAACCAGGGACTAGTTCGCAAAAGTAGGTTTTTAACATATTCGCGAATAATTAATGAACGATTTGATTGACAGCAATGGTTCTTGAGGCAATGTTGTTCAGCATGAGCAGATCTATCAAATGATATGCATTTTGTGACAATAAGTGTAACACCACGTGATTACAGAGCCGTAAAACTCGTTAGCGCCAACTAGTGGCCGATTTCTTTCAAAATTCTTACAGACCTCTAGGGCTATGAGTTGAACATGCCCATCGAGTTTCATTCCGATCGGCCTCCGTTAACCTTGTCTAATAGGTGCTCAAACTTCATTGGCCGATGGCGGCCATGTTTTTTGAGATACACCAATGTCCTCATAGACATACATGACACCTTGGGCCAAGACACTGCATACCAATTTTCAAGTCAATCGGACTAACGGTCAGGTGGTTAAAGCCTGTTTTATGTTTTTTTCATGTTATAGCGCCACCATGTGGCCAATCGCCGCGATTTTTTTACTGTGACCTCAGATTGACCTCTTACACATGTGTACCGAGTTTGGTGAAGATACCTCATTTATTTCTGGAGTTATAGCCATTTTAGTAAAATAGGCCCCTCCCACAACGTACGTTTTGGCGCCCCTTAGCGTGCGTGAATCGAAATTTCAACTTTTTTTCGATAATTATTGATATTCAGACTCCAGAGAACATTTCTGTACTGGTTTGGTTCAGATCGGGCGAAAAACCTAGGACTAGTTCGCAAAAGTAGGTTTTTGGCAAAATTCAAAATGGCGGAAAATCTATCATGGCGGAAATGAAATCGGAGATATACGTTTTGTTCGTCAGGCATCCAGCTTTCCAATGATATAAGACACTTGAGTCTACGACATACGGTCTAGGAGTTCTGAGCAGTTTCGCGCTTTTGGTCGCTGTAGCGCCACCTATGGGCCGATTTGGCTAAGTCCGTGTATCTGAGTAGCGAGCAATACTACTACCATTTGACCAAGTATCACGTCTCTAGGCCTTACGGTTTTGGCTGCACGATGCGTTTTAGGGAAGAATAATAATAATAATAATTAAAGCTGCAAGCAGCATTTATCGGGGTTCAAGCAGTTAAGGCCTTTAAGGCATTTAAGCACAAAAGCATCAAAAGTTATTAAGATTTATTTAGGAAGCATGTAACCACTGACATAATAGATGGAAAAGACCATTTACAGCCAATACAGGCAATTTGCCATGGGATATATATGGTTTTAAAGCTTTTTAACAGTTATAGCGCCACCTATGGTCCGATCTCCATAAAATTGTTTACTGTGACCTCAAATTGAACCCATACACATGTGTACTGAGTTTGGTGAAGATATCTCATTTACTTCTTGAGTTATAGCCATTTGAGTAAAATAGGCTCCTCCCACAACGATTTGCCACATTCTAGAATTATTTAATATGATTCTAGCATGATTTACTATCATATACCATGTTCCAGAATGATTTATTAGGATTCTAGCATGATTTACCTTGATACACCTCATTTCAGTATTATTTACTATGATTTACAATGTTTCTAGCATGATTAACCACATTACTAGCAATTATGTGAAGTGTCAGTGCAAATGAGGTGATGAACACTGACAAAATATTATTGTGTTATAATAGTTAGTTATATACGTGATTTTTGTGTGTGTGTCCAAGTATGAATGCAAAAGCACATGTAAAATATTTCATTATTAAGTAGAATGGCCAGCAGAGGGCACTAGAAGACCACTTATTGGCTCACTTTCACTTTAAACCAGTTTTCTGCACTAAAGCAAACCAGTTTTTCCATGTTAACTCAATGCATGCTTACACACACACACACACACACACACACACACACACACACACACACACACACAGCATAGTTAACCATGATTTACCATGATATACCACGTTCTAGTATTATTTACCAGGAGATAAACGACAATCTAGTATTATTTACTTTGATTTACCATGTTTCTAGCCTGATTTATCACATTACTAGCAATTATTTGAAGTGTCAGTGCAAATAAAGTGATTAACACTGACAAAATATGATTGTGTTATAATGGTTATTGCTATATAAGTGATTTTTTTAGTGTGTATTCAAGTATGAATGCAAGCACATGTTGAAATATTTCATTAATAAGTAGAATGGCCTGCAGAGGGCAGTAGAAGACCACTTATTGGCTCACTTTCACTTTAAACCAGTTTTCTGCACTAAAGCAAACCAGTTTATCCATGTTAACTCAATGCATGCTTACACACACACACACACACACACACACACACACACACACACACACACACACAGCATAGTTAACCATGATTTACCACATTACTAGCAATTATTTGAAGTGTCAGTGCAAATAAAGTGATTAACACTGACAAAATATGATTGTGTTATAATAGTTATTGCTATATAAGTGATTTTTAGTGTGTATTCAAGTATAAATGCAAGCACATGTGGAAAAATTTAATTAATAAGTAGAATGGCCAGCAGAGGGCAGTAGAAGACCACTTATTGGCTCACTTTCACTTTAAACCTCATGATTTTGACCAGTTTTCTGCACTAAAGCAAACCAGTGTTTCCATGTTAACTCAATAATGCATACTTGCTACATATGCTACACACAATAATGCTACACACACACACACACACACACACACACACACACACACACACACACACACACACACACACACACACACACACACACAAATGTTTCAGTGATATTGGTGTCACATTCACCTTCATCACATTCACCTTCTGTCTTCATCACATTCACCATCTGTCGTCATCACCTGCACCTGCTCCTCATCACCCTCCTCATCATCACCTGCTCCTCATCATCATAACCGTCACCTGTTGTCCTTGTCTTGATCTGTGTATTTAAGTTCCCCTCTCATCCATTATCATTGTCGGTTATTGTTTGTGCACTAGCACTCTGTTATGTTTGTTTTCATGTTGGAAAATAAAACCTTTGTTATATTTGTACCACACACACACACACACACACACACACACACACACACACACACACACACACCATCATTTATCATGATTTACCATGGCTGATACCAATACCAATATGAGAAAATGACTATTTTAAACAGCAGGGGGCAGTAAAATACCACTTATTGGCTTAACATGCCATTAATTCATATCATTTTCACCTTTTTAACTGTTATAGAGGCAAATTTTGTCCGATCTGTCTGAAAATTTTCATGCTTGTTCAGGGTGATATTTCACACGTTCTGACTTGTTTTTAAGAAGGTCTGAGCATTGATTAAAGAGATATAGGCTTTCGGGGACACTTGGTAAAGGCCAGATTTTGAAGTGAACCTATTATAGCTATCCAAATGAAGTAGTTCAACTTTCTGACAATTATTGATCTAGTGAGTCCAGAGAATTGTATTGCACTATTTTTTTAACATTATGATATGAAAATTATATGATCAGAGATGGAAAAGACCATTTACAGCCAATACAGGCAGTTTACCATAGGAAATATATGATTTTAAAGCTTTTTAACAGTTATAGCGCCACCTATCGTCCGATCTCCATAGAATTTTTCATGCTTGTTAATGATGTTATGTCACATATGCTGACCAATTTTTGTGAAGTTCTGAGTTTTTATTTAGGATTTATAGGCTTTTTAATGTATTTTGACACGCCCATTTTATAAATTACCCTATTACAGCCATCCAAATGCAAAAGTTCAACTTTTTTTTGATAATTATTGATCTAGAGAGTCCAGAGAATTGTCCTAGACTGGTCTGGTTCCGATCGGGCAAAAAACCTAGGACTAGTTCGCAAAAGTAGGTTTTTAACATATTCATGAATATTTAATGAACTGTTTGATTGACAGCAATGGTTCTAGAGGCAAAGTTGTTCAGCATGAGCAGATCTATCATATGATATGCATTTTGTGACGATAAGTGTAACACCACGTGATTACAGAGCCATAAAACTCGTTAGCGCCAACTAGTGGCCGATTTCTTTCAAAATTCTTACAGACCTCTAGGGGCTTGAGCCGAACATGCCCACTGAGTTTTGTTCCGATCGGCCTCCGTTAACCTTGTCTAATAGGTGCTCAAACTTCATTGGCCGATAGCGGCCATGTTTTTTGAGATACACCAATGTCCTCATAGACATACATGGCACCTTGGACCAAGACACTGCATACCAATTTTCAAGTCAATCGGACTAACGGTCAGGTGGTTATAGCCTGTTTTATGTTTTTTTCATATTATAGCGCCACCATGAGGCCAATCACCGCGATTTTTTTACTGTGACCTCAACTTGAGCTCATACATATGTGTACCGAGTTTGTTGAAAATATCTCATTTCGTTCACGAGTTATAGCCATTTTTGTATAATTAGCTCCGCCTCCTGCGAACGTTTTGATGCCCCTTAGCAACCGTGGATCGAAATTTTAACTTTTTTTCGATAATTATTGATATTCAGACTCCTGTGAATATTTCTGCACTGGTTTGGTTCCGATCGGGCGAAAAACCAGGGACTAGTTCGCAAAAGTAGGTTTTGGACAAAATCCAAAATGGCGGAAAAATTTGCATACCGGAAATGAAATCCTTGAGGCCTTTTTTGTTCGGCTTGACCCAAGGATTCCAAAGATATAAGACACTTGAGTCTGTGACAAAGGGTTGATGAGATTTAAGCAAAAATATGCAATTTTTTTGTTTTTTGCACTGTAGCGCCACCTATTGGCCAATCTAGCTCATATTCTCTGAACCTCTCCTCGATTTTTGTACTACCTTCTGGCCAAGTTTCAAGTCTCTAGCACTTACGGTTTAGGCTGCACGATGCGTTTTACGGCGGAATAATAATAATAATAATAAAAATCAGCACAATTACAATAGGGTTTCAGCATTTCATGCTTGAACCCCTAAAAATCAGGGCAATTACAATAGGGTTTCAGCACTTCGTGCTTGAACCCCTAAAAATCAGTACAATTACAATAGGGTTTCAGCACTTCGTGCTTGAACCCCTAAAAATCAGTACAATTACAATAGGGTTTCAGCACTTCGTGCTTGAACCCCTAATAAAAATCAGTACAATTACAATAGGGTTTCAGCACTTCGTGCTTGAACCCCTAATTAAAGCTGCAAGCAGCATTTATCGGGGTTCAAGCTATTAAGGCCTTTAAGGGTTTTTAAGCACAAAAGCATCAAAAGTTATCAAGTTTTATTTAGCAAGCATTTAACCACTGACATAATAGATGGAAAACACCATTTACAGCCAATATAGGCAATGTACCATAGGAAATATATGGTTTTAAAGCTTTTTAACAGTTATAGCGCCAACTATGGTCCGATCTCCATGAAATTTTGCATGCTTGTTAATGATGTTATGTCACATAAGTTCACCAATTTTTGTGAAGTTCTGGGTTTTTATTTAGGATTTATAGGCTTTTGAGTGTATTTTGCCACGCCCCTTTTCTAAATGACCCTGTTACAGCCACCCAAATGCCAAAGTTCAACTTTTTTTTGATAATTATTGATCTAGAGAGTCCAGAGAATTGTCCTAGACTGGTTTGGTTCGGATCGGGCGAAAAACCAGGGACTAGTTCGCAAAAGTAGGTTTTGGACAAAATTCGACATAGCAGAAATGTTTCCCTGCCTACATCCAAATCGGAGATAGCCATTTTGTCCGCCTCGAGCCAAGGATTCCAACGATATAAGACACTTGATCCTGGGACAAACGGTCTAAGAGTTATGAGCGATTTTGAACTTTTGGTTGCTGTAGCGCCACCTATGGGCCAATCGGGGTCATACTTTGATAGGTTGTCCCCACATTGAGGCCTACCATCTGGCCAGGTTTCAAGTCTCTAGGCCTTACGGTTTGTCCTGCACGATGCGTTTTACGAATCCTTACAATTACAATAGGGTTTCAGCATTTCATGCTTGAACCCCTAATAATAATAATAAAAATCAGTACAATTACAATAGGGTTTCAGCACTTCGTGCTTGAACCCCTAATTAAAGCTGCAAGCAGCATTTATCGGGGTTCAAGCAGTTAAGGCCTTTAAGGCCTTTAAGGCCTTTAAGCACAAAAGCATCAAAAGTTATTAAGTTTTATTTAGCAAGCCAAAAAACTCGTTAGCGCCAACTAGTGGCCGATTTCTTTCAAAACTCTTACAGAGCTCTAGGGCCATGAGTCGAACATGCCCATCGAGTTTCGTTCCGATCGGCCTCCGTTAACCTTGTCTAATAGGTGCTCAAATTTCATTGGTCGATGGCGGCCATGTTTTTCGAGATACGCCAATGTCCTCATAGACCTACATGGCACCTTGGACCAAGACACTGCATACCAATTTTCAAGTCAATCGGACTAACGGTCACGTGGTCATAGCCCTTTTCATGGTTTTTTCACATTATAGCGCCACCTAGTGATCAATCGTCGCGATTTTTTTACCGTGACCCCAGATTGAACTCATACACATGTGTACCAAGTTTGGTAAAGATATCTCATTTACTTCTTGAGTTATAGCCATTTTAGTAAAATAGGCTCCTCCCACAACATTAATTTATCACCCCCTAGCGACCAGGAATCGAAATTTCGATATTTTTTCGATAATTATTGGTAATCAGACTCCAGAGAACATTTCTGCACTGGTTTGGATCCGATTGGACAAAAAACCAGGGACTAGTTCGCAAAAGTAGGTTTTTGACTACATTCAAAATGGCGGACAATTTGCATATAGTTAATGAAATCGGAGATATACGTTTTGACCTTCAGGTTCCCAGCTTTCCAATGATATAAGACACTTGAGTCTACGACATATGGTCTAGGAGTTATGAGCAGTTTCGCGCTTTTGGTTGCTATAGCGCCACCTATGGGCCAATCGGGGTCATACTTTGATAGGTTCTCCCCAAATTGAGTACTACCATTTGGCCAAGTTTCAAGGTTCCAGCATTTACGGTTTGGGCTGCACGATGCGTTTTAGGGGAGAATAATAATAATAATTAAAGCTGCAAGCAGCATTTATCGGGGTTCAAGCAGTTAAGGCCTTTAAGGCCTTTAAGCACACAAGCATCAAAAGACATTAAGTTTTATTTAGCAGGCATTTAACAATTGACATAATAGACGGAAAAGACCATTTACAGCCAATACAGGCAGTTTACCATGGGAAATATATGGTTTTAAAGCTTTTTAACAGTTATAGCGCCACCTTTGGTCCGATCTCCATAAAATTTGGCATGCTTGTTAATGATGTTATGTCACATATGCTCACCAATTTTTGTGAAGTTCTGAGTTTTCATTTATGATTTATAGGCATTTTAGTGTATTTTGCCACGCCCCTTTTGTAAATTACCCTGTTACAGCCAGGCAAATGCAAAAGTTCAACTTTTTTTCGATAATTATTTATCTAGAGAGTCCAGAGAATTGTCCTAGACTGGTCTGGTTCCGATCGGGCGAAAAACCAGGGACTAGTTCGCAAAAGTAGGTTTTTAACATATTTATGAATATTTAATGAACGGTTTGATTGACAGCAATGGTTCTTGAGGCAAAGTTGTTCAGCATGAGGAGATCTATCAAATGATATGCATTTTGTGACAATAAGTGTAACACCACGTGATTACAGAGCCTTAAAACTCGTTAGCGCCAACTAGTGGCCGATTTCTTTCAAAATTGTTACAGACCTCTAGGGGCTTGAGCCGAACATGCCCACCGAGTTTCGCTCCGATCGGACTTCGTTAACGGTGCTCAAACCTCATTGGCCAATGGCGGCCATGTTTTTCGAGATACGCCAATATCCTTTTACACATACATGGCCCCTTGGGCCAAGACACTGCATACCAAATTTCAAGTCATTCGGAAAAACGGTCAGGTGTCTATACGTTTTTTTTTTTTATAGCGCCACCATGTGGCCAATTGACGCAATTTTTTTACTGTGACCTCAGAGTGGCCTCTTACACATGTGTACCAAGTTTGGTGAAGTTTACTTAATTACTTCTCTAGTTATAGCCATTTTAGTAAAATAGGCTCCTCCCACAACGTTAATTTTGCACCCCCTAGGTACCATGAATCGAAATTTCAACGTTTTTTCGATAATTATTGATCTTCAGACTCCAGAGAACAATTCTGCACTGGTTTGGTTCCGATCGGGCGAAAAACCAGGGACTAGTTTGCAAAAGTAGTTTTTTGACAAAATTCAAAATGGCGAAAAATCTATCATGGCGGAAATGAAATCGGAGATATACGTTTTTTTCTTCATGAGCTCTGGATTTCAAAGATATAAGACACTTGAAGCTACGCCTTACGGTCTGGGAGTTCTGAGCAGTTTCGCGCTTTTGATTGCTATAGCGCCACCTATGGACCGATTGGGCTGAGTCCGTGTATCTGAGTAGCGAGCAATAGTACTACCATCTGGCAAAGTTTCAAGTCTCTAGGTCTTACGGTTTGGGCTGCACGATGCGTTTTATGGCGGAAAAATAATAATAATAAAAATCAGGACAATTACAATAGGGTTTCAGCACTTCGTGCTTGAACCCCTAATTAAAGCTGCAAGCAGCATTTATCGGGGTTCAAGCAGTTAAGGCCTTTAAGGCATTTAAGCTCAAAAGCATCAAAAGTTATTAAGATTTATTTAGCAAGCATGTAACCACTGACATAATAGATGGAAAAGACCATTTACAGCCAATACAGGCAATTTGCCATGGGATATATATGGTTTTAAAGCTTTTTAACAGTTATAGCGTCACCTATGGTCCGATCTCCATAAAATTGTTTACTGTGACCTCAAATTGAACCCATACACATGTGTACTGAGTTTGGTGAAGATATCTCATTTACTTCTTGAGTTATAGCCATTTGAGTAAAATAGGCTCCTCCCACAACGATTTGCCACATTCTAGAATTATTTAATATGATTCTAGCATGATTTACTATCATATACCATGTTCCAGAATGATTTATTAGGATTCTAGCATGATTTACCTTGATACACCTCATTTCAGTATTATTTACTATGATTTACAATGTTTCTAGCATGATTAACCACATTACTAGCAATTATGTGAAGTGTCAGTGCAAATGAGGTGATGAACACTGACAAAATATTATTGTGTTATAATAGTTAGTTATATACGTGATTTTTAGTGTGTGTCCAAGTATGAATGCAAAAGCACATGTAAAATATTTCATTATTAAGTAGAATGGCCAGCAGAGGGCACTAGAAGACCACTTATTGGCTCACTTTCACTTTAAACCAGTTTTCTGCACTAAAGCAAACCAGTTTTTCCATGTTAACTCAATGCATGCTTACACACACACACACACACACACACACACACACACACACACACACACACACACAGCATAGTTAACCATGATTTACCATGATATACCACGTTCTAGTATTATTTACCAGGAGATAAACGACAATCTAGTATTATTTACTTTGATTTACCATGTTTCTAGCCTGATTTATCACATTACTAGCAATTATTTGAAGTGTCAGTGCAAATAAAGTGATTAACACTGACAAAATATGATTGTGTTATAATAGTTATTGCTATATAAGTGATTTTTAGTGTGTATTCAAGTATAAATGCAAGCACATGTGGAAAAATTTAATTAATAAGTAGAATGGCCAGCAGAGGGCAGTAGAAGACCACTTATTGGCTCACTTTCACTTTAAACCTCATGATTTTGACCAGTTTTCTGCACTAAAGCAAACCAGTGTTTCCATGTTAACTCAATAATGCATACTTGCTACATATGCTACACACAATAATGCTACACACACACACACACACACACACACACACACACACACACACACACACACACAATGTTTCAGTGATATTGGTGTCACATTCACCTTCATCACATTCACCTTCTGTCTTCATCACATTCACCATCTGTCGTCATCACCTGCACCTGCTCCTCATCACCCTCCTCATCATCACCTGCTCCTCATCATCATAACCGTCACCTGTTGTCCTTGTCTTGATCTGTGTATTTAAGTTCCCCTCTCATCCATTATCATTGTCGGTTATTGTTTGTGCACTAGCACTCTGTTATGTTTGTTTTCATGTTGGAAAATAAAACCTTTGTTATATTTGTACCACACACACACACACACACACACACACACACACACACACACACCATCATTTATCATGATTTACCATGGCTGATACCAATACCAATATGAGAAAATGACTATTTTAAACAGCAGGGGGCAGTAAAATACCACTTATTGGCTTAATATGCCATTAATTCATATCATTTTCACCTTTTTAACTGTTACAGAGGCAAATTTTGTCCGATCTGTCTGAAATTTTTCATCCTTGTTCAGGGTGATATTTCACACGTTCTGACTTGTTTTTAAGAAGGTCTGAGCATTGATTAAAGAGATATAGGCTTTCGGGGACACTTGGTAAAGGCCACATTTTGAAGTGAACCTATTATAGCTATCCAAATGAAGAAGTTCAACTTTTTCTGACAACTATTGTTCTAGTGAGTCCAGAGAATGGTTATGCGATAGTTTTTAACATTATGATATGAAAATTATATGATCAGACATGGAAAAGACCATTTACAGCCAATACAGGCAGTTTGCCATAGGAAATATATGGTTTAAAAGCCTTTTAACTGTTATAGCGCCACCTTTGGTCCGATCTCCATAAAATGTTGCATGCTTGTTAATGATGTTATGTCACATATGCTCACCAACTTTTGTGAAGTTATGAGTTTTCATTTAGGATTTATAGGGTTTTTAGTGTATTTTGCCACGCCCATTTTATAAATGACCCTATTACAGCCATCCAAATGCAAAAGTTCAACTTTTTTTTGATAATTATTGATCTAGAGAGTCCAGAGAATTGTCCTAGACTGGTCTGGTTCCGATCGGGCAAAAAACCTAGGACTAGTTCGCAAAAGTAGGTTTTTAACATATTCATGAATAATTAATGAACAGTTTGATTGACAGCAATGGTTCTTGAGGCAAAGTTGTTCAGGATGAGGAGATCTATCAAATGATATGCATATTGTGTGGATATTTGTAACACCACGTGATTACAGAGCCGTAAAACTCGTTAGCGCCAACTAGTGGCCGATTTCTTTTAAAATTCTTACAGACCTCTAGGGCCATGAGCCGAACATGCCCATTGAGTTTCGTTTCGATCGGCCTCCGTTAACCTTGTCTAATAGGTGCTCAAACTTCATTGGCCGATGGCGGCCATGTTTTTTGAGATACGCCAATGTCCTCATACACATACATGGCACCTTGGACCAAGACACTGCATACCAATTTTCAAGTCAATCGGACTAACGGTCAGGTGGTTATAGCCTGATTTATGTTTTTTTCATGTTATAGCGCCACCATGAGGCCAATCGTCGCGGTTTTTTTACTGTGACCCCAGATTGAACTCATACACATGTGTACCAAGTTTGGTGAAGATACCTCATTTACTTCGGGAGTTATAGCCATTTTAGTAAAATAGGCCCCTCCCACAACGTACGTTTTGGCGCCCCTTAGCGTCCGTGAATCGAAATTTCAACTTTTTTTCGATAATTATTGATATTCAGACTCCAGAGAACATTTCTGTACTGGTTTGGTTCCGATCGGGCGAAAAACCTAGGACTAGTTCGCAAAAGTAGGTTTTTGGCAAAATTCAAAATGGCGGAAAATCTATCATGGCGGAAATGAAATCGGAGATATACGTTTTGTTCGTCAGGCATCCAGCTTTCCAATGATATAAGACACTTGAGTCTACGACATACGGTCTAGGAGTTCTGAGCAGTTTCGCGCTTTTGGTCGCTGTAGCGCCACCTATGGGCCGATTTGGCTAAGTCCGTGTATCTGAGTAGCGAGCAATACTACTACCATTTGACCAAGTATCACGTCTCTAGGCCTTACGGTTTTGGCTGCACGATGCGTTTTAGGGAAGAATAATAATAATAATTAAAGCTGCAAGCAGCATTTATCGGGGTTCAAGCAGTTAAGGCCTTTAAGGCATTTAAGCATTTAAGACATTAAGATTTATTTAGAAAGCTTTTAACCACTGAAATAATAGATTGAAAAGTCCATTTACAGCCAATACATGCAATTTACCATAGGAAATATATGGTTTTAAATCTGTTTAACAGTTATAGCGCCACCTATTGTCCGATCTCCATAAAATTTGGCATGCTTGTTAATGATGTTATTTTACATAAGTTCACCAATTTTTGTGAAGTTCTGAGTTTTTATTTAGGATTTATAGGCTTTTTAATGTATTTTGCCACGCCCATTTTATAAATGACCCTATTACAGCCACCCAAATGCAAAAGTTCAACTTTTTTTTGATAATTATTGATCTAGAGAGTCCAGAGAATTGTCCTAGACTGGTTTGGTTCCGATCGGTTGAAAAACCTAGGACTAGTTCGCAAAAGTAGGTTTTTCACATGTTCATGAATATTTAATGAACGGTTTGATTGACATTAGTAGTTCTTGAGGCAAAGTTGTTCGGCATGAGCAGATCTATCAATTGATATGCATTTTGTGTGGATGAGTGTAACACCACGTGATTACAGAGCCATAAAACTCGTTAGCGCCAACTAGTGGCCGATTTCTTTCAAAATTCTTACAGACCTCTAGGACCATGAGTCGAACATGCCCATTGAGTTTTGTTCCGATCGGCCTCCGTTAACCTTGTCTAATAGGTGCTCAAATTTCATTGGCCAATGGCGGCCATGTTTTTTGAGATACGCCAATGTCCTCATAGACATACATGGCACCTTGGACCAAGACACTGCATACCAATTTTCAAGTCAATCGGACTAACGGTCAGGTGGTTCTAGCCTGTTTTATGTTTTTTTCATGTTATAGCGCCACCATGTGGCCAATCGGCGCGATTTTTTTACTGTGACCTCATATTGAGCCCGTACATATGTGTACCGAGTTTGGTGAAAATATCTCATTTTGTTCACGAGTTATAACCATTTTAGTAAAATTAGCTCTGCCTCCTGCAAACGTTTTGACGCCCCTTAGCAACCGTGGATCGAAATTTCAACTTTTTTTCGATAATTATTGATATTCAGACACCAGAGAACATTTCTGCACTGGTTTGGTTCCGATCGGGCGAAAAACCAGGGACTAGTTTGCAAAAGTAGGTTTTGGACATAATCCAAAATGGCGGAAAAATTTGCATACCGGAAATGAAATCCTTGAGGCCAATTTTGTTCGGCTTGATCCAAGGATTCCAACGATATAAGACACTTGAGTCTGTGACAAACGGTTAATGAGATTTAAGCAAAAATATGCAATTTTTTTGTTTTTTGCACTGTAGCGCCACCTATTGGCCAATCTAGCTCATATTCTCTGAACCTCTCCTCGATTTTTGTACTACCTTTTGGCCAAGTTTCAAGTCTCTAGCACTTACGGTTTGGGCTGCACGATGCGTTTTAGCGGAGAAGAATAATAATAATTAAAGCTGCAAGCAGCATTTATCGGGGTTCAAGCATTTAAGGCCTTTAAGCACATAAGCATTTAAGACATTAAGTTTTATTTAGAAAGCTTTTAACCACTGAAATAATAGATGGAAAAGTCCATTTACAGCCAATACAGGCAATTTACCATAGGAAATATATGGTTTTCAAACCTTTTTAACAGTTATAGCGCCACCTATGGTCCGATCAACATGAAATTTGGCATGCTTGTTTAGAATATTATGGCACATATGCTCACCAATTTTCGTGAAGTTCTGAGTTTTCGTTTAGGATTTATAAGCTTTTGAGTGCATTTTGCCACGCCCATTTTCTTTATGACCCAATTATAGCCATACGAAAAATTCAAAAGTTCAACTTTTTTTCGATAATTATTGATCAGGAGAGTCCAGAGAATTGTCCTAGACTGGTCTGGTTCCGATCGGGCGAAAAACCAGGGACTAGTTCGCAAAAGTAGGTTTTTAACATATTCGCGAATAATTAATGAACGATTTGATTGACAGCAATGGTTCTTGAGGCAATGTTGTTCAGCATGAGCAGATCTATCAAATGATATGCATTTTGTGACAATAAGTGTAACACCACGTGATTACAGAGCCGTAAAACTCGTTAGCGCCAACTAGTGGCCGATTTCTTTCAAAATTCTTACAGACCTCTAGGGCTATGAGTTGAACATGCCCATCGAGTTTCGTTCCGATCGGCCTCCGTTAACCTTGTCTAATAGGTGCTCAAACTTCATTGGCCGATGGCGGCCATGTTTTTCGAGATACACCAATGTCCTCATAGACATACATGACACCTTGGGCCAAGACACTGCATACCAATTTTCAAGTCAATCGGACTAACGGTCAGGTGGTTAAAGCCTGTTTTATGTTTTTTTCATGTTATAGCGCCACCATGTGGCCAATCGCCACTATTTTTTTACTGTGACCTCAGATTGACCTCTTACACATGTTTACCGAGTTTGGTGAAGATACCTCATTTACTTCTGGAGTTATAGCCATTTTAGTAAAATAGGCCCCTCCCACAACGTACGTTTTGGCGCCCCTTAGCGTCCGTGAATCGAAATTTCAACTTTTTTTCGATAATTATTGATATTCAGACTCCAGAGAACATTTCTGTACTGGTTTGGTTCCGATCGGGCGAAAAACCTAGGACTAGTTCGCAAAAGTAGGTTTTTGGCAAAATTCAAAATGGCGGAAAATCTATCATGGCGGAAATGAAATCGGAGATATACGTTTTGTTCGTCAGGCATCCAGCTTTCCAATGATATAAGACACTTGAGTCTACGACATACGGTCTAGGAGTTCTGAGCAGTTTCGCGCTTTTGGTCGCTGTAGCGCCACCTATGGGCCGATTTGGCTAAGTCCGTGTATCTGAGTAGCGAGCAATACTACTACCATTTGACCAAGTATCACGTCTCTAGGTCTTACGGTTTTGGCTGCACGATGCGTTTTAGGGAAGAATAATAATAATAATAAAAATCAGGGCAATTACAATAGGGTTTCAGCACTTCGTGCTTGAACCCCTAATAAAAATCAGGGCAATTACAATAGGGTTTCAGCACTTCGTGCTTGAACCCCTAAAAATCAGTACAATTACAATAGGGTTTCAGCACTTCGTGCTTGAACCCCTAATAAAAATCAGCACAATTACAATAGGGTTTCAGCACTTCGTGCTTGAACCCCTAATAAGAAGAGACGTTTTGGACAGTTATAGCGCCACCTCTTGTCCGATCTTCACGAAACTTGGCATGCTTTTTCACCATGCTATGGCACATCTGCTCATCGATTTTTGTGAAGTTTGGGGTTTTCCCTTAGGTTGTGTAGGCTTTTGAGTGTTTTTTTGTCCCACCCCTTTCCTAAATTACCCTGCTACAGCCAGGCAAATGCAAAAGTTCCACTTTTTTTCGATAATTATTGATCTAGAGAGTCCAGAGAACTGTGCTAGACTGGTCTGGTTCCGATTGGGCCAAAAACCTAGGACTAGTTCGCAAAAGTAGGTTTTGGACAAAATTGGCCATAACAATTTTTTGGAGATAGCCATTTTGTCCGTCTGGATCCAGGGATCACAGTGATGCTAAAATGGACAATCTAGGACAAACTGTCTAGGAGTTGTGAGCAATTTAGTAAATTTGGTCATTATAGCGCCACCTATGGGCCAATCTGGGTCATATTTTGATAGGTTCTCCCCAAATTGAGGACTACCATTTGGCCAAGTTTCAAGGTTCCAGCTCTTACGGTTTGGTCTGCACGATGCGTTTTAGGGCGGAATAATAATAATAATAATAATAATAATAATAATAATTAAAGCTGCAAGCAGCATTTATCGGGGTTCAAGCATTTAAGGCCTTTAAACACATAAGCATTTAAGACATTAAGATTTATTTAGAAAGCTTTGAACCACTGAAATAATAGATGGAAAAGTCCATTTACAGCCAATACAGGAAATTTACCATAGGAAATATATGGTTTTCAAAGCTTTTTAACAGTTATAGCGCCACCTATGGTCCGATCTCCATAAAAATTTCCATGCTTCTTTAGCATGTTATTTCACATATGCCCATCAATTTTTGTGAAGTTCTGAGTTTTTATTTAGGCTTTATAGACGTTTGAGTGTATTTGGACACGCCTATTTTATAAATGATCCTCTTATAGCCAACCAAAAGCAAAATTTTAACTTTTTTTTGATAATTATTGATCTAGAGAGTCCAGAGAATTGTCCTAGACTGGTCTGGTTCCGATCGGGCGAAAAACCAGGGACTAGTTCGCAAAAGTAGGTTTTTAACATATTCGTGAATAATTAATAAACTGTTTGATTGACAGCAATGGTCCTAGAGGCAAAGTTGTTCAGCATGAGCAGGTCTATCAAATGATATGCATTTTGTGATGATAAGTGTAACACCACGTGATTACAGAGCCATAAAACTCGTTAGCGCCAACTAGTGGCCGATTTCTTTCAAAATTCTTACAGACCTCTAGGGCCATGAGTCGAACATGCCCACCGAGTTTTGTTCCGATCGGCCTCCGTTAACCTTGTCTAATAGGTGCTCAAACTTCATTGGCCGATGGCGGCCATGTTTTTTGAGATACACCAATGTCCTCATAGATATACATGACAGCTTGGACCAAGACACTGCATACCAATTTTCAAGTCAATCGGACTAACGGTCAGGTGGTTACAGCCTGATTTATGTTTTTTTCATGTTATAGCGCCACCATGTGGCCAATCGCCGCAATCTTTATACTATGACCTCAGATTGACCTCTTAAACAGGTGTACCGAGTTTGGTGAAGATACCTCATTTACTTCTGGAGTTATAGCCATTTTAGTAAAATAGGCACCGCCTTCTTCAAACATTTTGGCGCCCCTTAGTGACCGTCAATCGAAATTTCAACTTTTTTTCGATAATTATTGATATTCTGACTCCAGAGAACATTTCTGCACTGGTTTGGTTCCGATCGGACACAAAACCAGGGACTAGTTCGCAAAAGTAGGTTTTGGACATAATTCAAAATGGCGGAAAATTTGCATACCGGAAATGAAATCCTTGAGGCCTTTTTTGTTCGGCTTGACCCAAGGATTCCAATGATATAAGACACTTGAGTCTGTGACAAACGGTTAATGAGATTTAAGCAAAAATATGATTTTTTTTTGTTTTTTGCACTGTAGCGCCACCTATGGGCCAATCGGGGTCATATTTTGATAACCTCTCCTCGATTTTTGTACTACCATCTGGCAAAGTTTCAAGTCTCTAGCACTTACGGTTTGGGCTGCACGATGCGTTTTACGGCAGAAGAAAAATAATAATAATAAAAATTAAAGCTGCAAGCAGCATTTATCGGGGTTCAAGCAGTTAAGGCCTTTAAGGCATTTAAGCACAAAAGCATCAAAAGTTATTAAGATTTATTTAGGAAGCATGTAACCACTGACATAATAGATGGAAAAGACCATTTACAGCCAATACAGGCAATTTGCCATGGGATATATATGGTTTTAAAGCTTTTTAACAGTTATAGCGCCACCTATGGTCCGATCTCCATAAAATTGTTTACTGTGACCTCAAATTGAACCCATACACATGTGTACTGAGTTTGGTGAAGATATCTAATTTACTTCTTGAGTTATAGCCATTTGAGTAAAATAGGCTCCTCCCACAACGATTTGCCACATTCTAGAATTATTTAATATGATTCTAGCATGATTTACTATCATATACCATGTTCCAGAATGATTTATTAGGATTCTAGCATGATTTACCTTGATACACCTCATTTCAGTATTATTTACTATGATTTACAATGTTTCTAGCATGATTAACCACATTACTAGCAATTATGTGAAGTGTCAGTGCAAATGAGGTGATGAACACTGACAAAATATTATTGTGTTATAATAGTTAGTTATATACGTGATTTTTGTGTGTGTGTCCAAGTATGAATGCAAAAGCACATGTAAAATATTTCATTATTAAGTAGAATGGCCAGCAGAGGGCACTAGAAGACCACTTATTGGCTCACTTTCACTTTAAACCAGTTTTCTGCACTAAAGCAAACCAGTTTTTCCATGTTAACTCAATGCATGCTTACACACACACACACACACACACAGCATAGTTAACCATGATTTACCATGATATACCACGTTCTAGTATTATTTACCAGGAGATAAACGACAATCTAGTATTATTTACTTTGATTTACCATGTTTCTAGCCTGATTTATCACATTACTAGCAATTATTT
Source organism: Abramis brama (assembly GCF_963993115.1). Lineage (NCBI taxonomy): Eukaryota > Metazoa > Chordata > Actinopteri > Cypriniformes > Leuciscidae > Abramis > Abramis brama. The sequence continues at coordinate 23,313,071 of NC_139976.1, forward strand.
GAAGTGTCAGTGCAAATAAAGTGATTAACACTGACAAAATATGATTGTGTTATAATGGTTATTGCTATATAAGTGATTTTTTTAGTGTGTATTCAAGTATGAATGCAAGCACATGTTGAAATATTTCATTAATAAGTAGAATGGCCTGCAGAGGGCAGTAGAAGACCACTTATTGGCTCACTTTCACTTTAAACCAGTTTTCTGCACTAAAGCAAACCAATTTATCCATGTTAACTCAATGCATGCTTACACACACACACACACACACACACACACACACAGCATAGTTAACCATGATTTACCACATTACTAGCAATTATTTGAAGTGTCAGTGCAAATAAAGTGATTAACACTGACAAAATATGATTGTGTTATAATAGTTATTGCTATATAAGTGATTTTTAGTGTGTATTCAAGTATAAATGCAAGCACATGTGGAAAAATTTAATTAATAAGTAGAATGGCCAGCAGAGGGCAGTAGAAGACCACTTATTGGCTCACTTTCACTTTAAACCTCATGATTTTGACCAGTTTTCTGCACTAAAGCAAACCAGTGTTTCCATGTTAACTCAATAATGCATACTTGCTACATATGCTACACACAATAATGCTACACACACACACACACACACACACACACACACACACACACACACACACAAATGTTTCAGTGATATTGGTGTCACATTCACCTTCATCACATTCACCTTCTGTCTTCATCACATTCACCATCTGTCGTCATCACCTGCACCTGCTCCTCATCACCCTCCTCATCATCACCTGCTCCTCATCATCATAACCGTCACCTGTTGTCCTTGTCTTGATCTGTGTATTTAAGTTCCCCTCTCATCCATTATCATTGTCGGTTATTGTTTGTGCACTAGCACTCTGTTATGTTTGTTTTCATGTTGGAAAATAAAACCTTTGTTATATTTGTACCACACACACACACACACACACACACACACACACACACACACACACACACACCATCATTTATCATGATTTACCATGGCTGATACCAATACCAATATGAGAAAATGACTATTTTAAACAGCAGGGGGCAGTAAAATACCACTTATTGGCTTAACATGCCATTAATTCATATCATTTTCACCTTTTTAACTGTTATAGAGGCAAATTTTGTCCGATCTGTCTGAAAATTTTCATGCTTGTTCAGGGTGATATTTCACACGTTCTGACTTGTTTTTAAGAAGGTCTGAGCATTGATTAAAGAGATATAGGCTTTCGGGGACACTTGGTAAAGGCCAGATTTTGAAGTGAACCTATTATAGCTATCCAAATGAAGTAGTTCAACTTTCTGACAATTATTGATCTAGTGAGTCCAGAGAATTGTATTGCACTAGTTTTTTAACATTATGATATGAAAATTATATGATCAGAGATGGAAAAGACCATTTACAGCCAATACAGGCAGTTTACCATAGGAAATATATGATTTTAAAGCTTTTTAACAGTTATAGCGCCACCTATCGTCCGATCTCCATAGAATTTTTCATGCTTGTTAATGATGTTATGTCACATATGCTGACCAATTTTTGTGAAGTTCTGAGTTTTTATTTAGGATTTATAGGCTTTTTAATGTATTTTGACACGCCCATTTTATAAATTACCCTATTACAGCCATCCAAATGCAAAAGTTCAACTTTTTTTTGATAATTATTGATCTAGAGAGTCCAGAGAATTGTCCTAGACTGGTCTGGTTCCGATCGGGCAAAAAACCTAGGACTAGTTCGCAAAAGTAGGTTTTTAACATATTCATGAATATTTAATGAACTGTTTGATTGACAGCAATGGTTCTAGAGGCAAAGTTGTTCAGCATGAGCAGATCTATCATATGATATGCATTTTGTGACGATAAGTGTAACACCACGTGATTACAGAGCCATAAAACTCGTTAGCGCCAACTAGTGGCCGATTTCTTTCAAAATTCTTACAGACCTCTAGGGGCTTGAGCCGAACATGCCCACTGAGTTTTGTTCCGATCGGCCTCCGTTAACCTTGTCTAATAGGTGCTCAAACTTCATTGGCCGATAGCGGCCATGTTTTTTGAGATACACCAATGTCCTCATAGACATACATGGCACCTTGGACCAAGACACTGCATACCAATTTTCAAGTCAATCGGACTAACGGTCAGGTGGTTATAGCCTGTTTTATGTTTTTTTCATATTATAGCGCCACCATGAGGCCAATCACCGCGATTTTTTTACTGTGACCTCAACTTGAGCTCATACATATGTGTACCGAGTTTGGTGAAAATATCTCATTTCGTTCACGAGTTATAGCCATTTTTGTATAATTAGCTCCGCCTCCTGCGAACGTTTTGATGCCCCTTAGCAACCGTGGATCGAAATTTTAACTTTTTTTCGATAATTATTGATATTCAGACTCCTGTGAATATTTCTGCACTGGTTTGGTTCCGATCGGGCGAAAAACCAGGGACTAGTTCGCAAAAGTAGGTTTTGGACAAAATCCAAAATGGCGGAAAAATTTGCATACCGGAAATGAAATCCTTGAGGCCTTTTTTGTTCGGCTTGACCCAAGGATTCCAAAGATATAAGACACTTGAGTCTGTGACAAAGGGTTGATGAGATTTAAGCAAAAATATGCAATTTTTTTGTTTTTTGCACTGTAGCGCCACCTATTGGCCAATCTAGCTCATATTCTCTGAACCTCTCCTCGATTTTTGTACTACCTTCTGGCCAAGTTTCAAGTCTCTAGCACTTACGGTTTAGGCTGCACGATGCGTTTTACGGCGGAATAATAATAATAATAATAAAAATCAGCACAATTACAATAGGGTTTCAGCATTTCATGCTTGAACCCCTAATCAGTACAATTACAATAGGGTTTCAGCACTTCGTGCTTGAACCCCTAATAATAAAAATCAGTACAATTACAATAGGGTTTCAGCACTTCGTGCTTGAACCCCTAATAATAAAAATTAAAGCTGCAAGCAGCATTTATCGGGGTTCAAGCAGTTAAGGCCTTTAAGCACACAAGCATCAAAAGACATTTTTATTTAGCAAGCATTTAACAACTGCCATCATAGATGAAAAAGTCAATTTACAGCCAATACAGGCAGTTTACCATAGGAAAAATATGGTTTTATAGCGTTTTTACAGTTATAGCACCTTTTTGCCTGAGTCTTCTTAGTCTTGCCTGATCTCCACCACTTTCATTAGTAGTACTCAAAGTGTGCCCATATATATGTGTCAAATTTGTTGTAAATATGTAATTTTGATAAGGAGTTTAGACAATTATATTCAGTGGCGTAACGAGCCAACACCGGGCCCTTAAGTAGGATTATCAAGGCGGGCCCCTTGATGACGCAATTGATGATATTGATGACGCAATGTCCGAGAGTAGGCTACCATGAATAGGGCAGGATATGATCATACACAGCATATAAGAGATCAGGTGACTAACAAAATCAGGAGTAGCCTACGCTCACCAAAAAAAAAAAAAAAAACACTGGTGACAGCGCACCATAACACATTGTTAGGCCTAGGTCCAAATACATACAAAAGATGCTCTCTTACATTATAGCGGGAACTTTCCTATGTGCAACTGCAAAGTTGTCGATTAGATCAGGATTGTGCGCACGGGCATTCTCAATTGACCCTTCGCAGGGAGTTTGATTGACAGGCGATCTGACTAATCATAATCCGCCATTTTGGAGAGTTAGTAGATTAACATTGGAGGATTTAAATTTGAGAAAAACAAAGTGTACTGACGTCTTAGCACTTTAAAACAACATTTCTTTTATGTTCATTCATGTTTATTTTAATGCTATAAATTAACTAGAAGGAAGAGATGATTGGTTCACTAGCAGCTTTAACTGAGCCTCGAGTCTACAGCGATCTGTCAGACACATTAAAGAGTCACAAAACGGTATTTATTGTTTAAATGTCTCTAAAAAATGACTAGATTTGAAAGGTGAGACTTTTTCATATCAAAAGTACTTGTCTGTTTTAGATTTTAACATTTTGGCGTTATTGTTTAGCTATTTACCTATGTTTTCAAATTTCCTTTTTTTTTGTTGTTGTTGTTGTTGTCTCGATCGGACTAACGGCGTTGAAGATAACCACAATTTTTTAAAGTTTTAAATGACACTTACAAAAACCATAAGGCGAAACCTGGCATGTTTGGAGTTTATTGTTGGAGTCGGCAAGGATTCAGGAGTCTTAGGGGGTCACTCCTGTGAAAAAACACTGGCTTGAAACTTCTAAGGCTCCTTCAAGGCATTGTGCCAATGACATACTGAGTTTTTTGAGATACACCAATGTTCTCATAGACTATCATGGCACCCTGGACAAAGACACTGCGTGCCAATTTTCAGTAGACTAATGGTTGAGTCCGCTTATAGCTATTTTCATGATTTTTTTCACAGTTATAGCGCCACCAAGTGGCCAATTGTCACGATTTTTTTCATGTCAACTCAGATTGAGCTTATGAACATGTATCCCAAGTTTAACGAAAATATCTCTTTCCGCTCACAAGTTATAACCATTTTATAGCACCACCAAGTGGCCAATTGTCATGATTTTTTTTCACGTGACCTCAGAATGAGCTCATGAGCATGTGTCCCAAGATTTGCGAAAATATCTCTTTCCGTTCACAAGTTATAACCATTTTATAGTGCCACCAAGTGGCCAATTGTTGCGATTTTTTTCCCCAAGTGATCTCAGATTGAGCTCAGGAAGATGTATTCCTAGTTTAGCAAAAAAATCTCTTTCCGTTCACAATTTATAACCGTTTTAGTAAAAGTGGCCCTGCTGCCATCAAATATTTTGGTTCCCCTTATAGATCGTTAATTGAAATTTTGAATTTTTTGGATGATTATTGATTGTCAGACTCCAGAGAATATTCTTGCAGTGGTTTGGTTCCGATCGGGCCAAAAACCTAGGAGAAGTTCGCAAAAATAGGTTTTTCAAAAAAATGCAATTTACTCGAAATTGGCGCCTGAAGGGTGAGCAAATCGGAGATAGCCATTTTGTCCGCCTTGAGCCAAGTATTCCAACGATATGGGGCACTTGATCCTGGGACAAACGTTCTAAGAGTTATGAGCAATTTTGAACTTTTGGTTGCTGTAGGGTCATACTCTGATAGGTTGTCCCCAAATTGAGGCCTACCATCTGGCCAGGTTTCACGTCTCTAGGCCTTACGGTTTGTCCTGCACGATGCGTTTTACGAATCCTTACAATTACAATAGGGTTTCAGCATTTCATGCTTGAACCCCTAATAAGAATGAAGGCTTTTTGCCAGTTATTGCGCCACCTACGGTCCGATCTCCATGAAACTCTGCATGCCTCCTCACCATGTTCTGACACATATGCTCATCAATTTGTGTGAAGTTCTGAGTTTTCCTTTGGGATTTATAGGCTTTTGAGTGTATTTTGCCACGCCCCTTTTCTAAATGACCCTGTTACAGCCACCCAAATGCCAAAGTTCAACTTTTTTTTGATAATTATTGATCTAGAGAGTCCAGAGAATTGTCCTAGACTGGTTTGGTTCCGATCGGGCGAAAAACCAGGGACTAGTTTGCAAAAGTAGGTTTTGGACAAAATTCGACATAGCAGAAAATTTTCCCTGCCTACATCCAAATCGGAGATAGCCATGAGCCAAGGATTCCAACGATATAAGACACTTGATCCTGGGACAAACGGTCTAAGAGTTATGAGCGATTTTGAACTTTTGGTTGCTGTAGCGCCACCTATGGGCCAATCGGGGTCATACTCTGATAGGTTGTCCCCAAATTGAGGCCTACCATCTGGCCAGGTTTCAAGTCTCTAGGCCTTACGGTTTGTCCTGCACGATGCGTTTTACGAATCCTTACAATTACAATAGGGTTTCAGCATTTCAAGCTTGAACCCCTAATAAGAATGAAGGCTTTTTGCCATTTATAGCGCCACCTATGGTCCGATCTCCATGAAACTCTGCATGCTTCCTCACCGTGTTCTGACACATATGCTCATCAATTTTGGTGAAGTTCTGAGTTTTCCTTTGGGATTTATAGGCTTTTGAGTGTATTTTGCCACGCCCCTTTTCTAAATGACCCTGTTACAGCCACCCAAATGCCAAAGTCCAACTTTTTTTTGATAATTATTGATCTAGAGAGTCCAGAGAATTGTCCTGGACTGGTTTGGTTCCGATCGGGCGGAAAACCAGGGACTAGTTCGCAAAAGTAGGTTTTGGACAAAATTCGACATAGCAGAAATTTTCCCCTGCCTACATCCAAATCGGAGATAGCCATTTTGTCCGACTCGAGCCAAGGATTCTAACGATATAAGACACTTGATCCTGGGACAAACGGTCTAAGAGTTATGAGCGATTTTGAACTTTTGGTTGCTGTAGCGCCACCTATGGGCCAATCGGGGTCATACTCTGATAGGTTGTCCCCAAATTGAGGCCTACCATCTGGCCAGGTTTCAAGTCTCTAGGCCTTACGGTTTGTCCTGCACGATGCGTTTTACGAATCCTTACAATTACAATAGGGTTTCAGCATTTCATGCTTGAACCCCTAATAAGAATGAAGGCTTTTTGCCAGTTATAGCGCCACCTATGGTCCGATCTCCATGAAACTCTGCATGCTTCCTCACCGTGTTCTGACACATATGCTCATCAATTTTGGTGAAGTTCTGAGTTTTCCTTTGGGATTTATAGGCTTTTGAGTGTATTTTGCCACGCCCCTTTTCTAAATGACCCTGTTACAGCCACCCAAATGCCAAAGTTCAACTTTTTTTTGATAATTATTGATCTAGAGAATCCAGAGAATTGTCCTGGACTGATTTGGTTCCGATCGGGCGGAAAACCAGGGACTAGTTCGCAAAAGTAGGTTTTGGACATAATTCGACATAGCAGAAATTTTTCCCTGCCTACATCCAAATCGGAGATAGCCATTTTGTCCGCCTTGAGCCAAGGATTCCAACGATATAAGACACTTGACCCTGGGACAAACGGTCTAAGAGTTATGAGCGATTTTGAACTTTTGGTTGCTGTAGCGCCACCTATGGGCCAATCCGGGTCATACTCTGATAGGTTGTCCCCAAATTGAGGCCTACCATCTGGCCAGGTTTAAAGTCTCTAGGCCTTACGGTTTGTCCTGCACGATGCGTTTTACGAATCCTTACAATTACAATAGGGTTTCAGCATTTCATGCTTGAACCCCTAATAAGAATGAAGGCTTTTTGCCAGTTATAGCGCCACCTATGGTCCGATCTTCAAGAAACTTGGCATGCTTCTTCACCATGTTCTGACACACATGCTCATCAATTTTGGTGAAGTTCTGAGTTTTCCTTTGGGATTTATAGGCTTTTGAGTGTATTTTGCCACGCCCCTTTTCTAAATGACCCTGTTACAGCCACCCAAATGCCAAAGTTCAACTTTTTTTTGATAATTATTGATCTAGAGAGTCCAGAGAATTGTCCTGGACTGGTTTGGTTGCGATCGGGCGGAAAACCAGGGACTAGTTCGCAAAAGTAGGTTTTGGACAAAATTCGACATAGCAGAAATTTTTCCCTGCCTACGTCCAAATCGGAGATAGCCATTTTGTCCGCCTCGAGCCAAGGATTCCAACGATATAAGACACTTGATCCTGGGACAAACGGTCTAAGAGTTATGAGCGATTTTGAACTTTTGGTTGCTGTAGCGCCACCTATGGGCCAATCCGGGTCATACTCTGATAGGTTGTCCCCAAATTGAGGCCTACCATCTGGCCAGGTTTAAAGTCTCTAGGCCTTACGGTTTGTCCTGCACGATGCGTTTTACGAATCCTTACAATTACAATAGGGTTTCAGCATTTCATGCTTGAACCCCTAATAAGAATGAAGGCTTTTTGCCAGTTATAGCGCCACCTATGGTCCGATCTTCACGAAACTTGGCATGCTTCTTCACCATGTTCTGACACACATGCTCATCAATTTTGGTGAAGTTCTGAGTTTTCCTTTGGGATTTATAGGCTTTTGAGTGTATTTTGCCACGCCCCTTTTCTAAATGACCCTGTTACAGCCACCCAAATGCCAAAGTTCAACTTTTTTTTGATAATTATTGATCTAGAGAGTCCAGAGAATTGTCCTGGACTGGTTTGGTTGCGATCGGGCGGAAAACCAGGGACTAGTTCGCAAAAGTAGGTTTTGGACAAAATTCGACATAGCAGAAATGTTTCCCTGCCTACGTCCAAATCGGAGATAGCCATTTTGTCCGCCTCGAGCCAAGGATTCCAACGATATAAGACACTTGATCCTGGGACAAACGGTCTAAGAGTTATGAGCGATTTTGAACTTTTGGTTGCTGTAGCGCCACCTATGGGCCAATCGGGGTCATACTCTGATAGGTTGTCCCCAAATTGAGGCCTACCATCTGGCCAGGTTTCAAGTCTCTAGGCCTTACGGTTTGTCCTGCACGATGCGTTTTACGAATCCTTACAATTACAATAGGGTTTCAGCATTTCAAGCTTGAACCCCTAATAAGAATGAAGGCTTTTTGCCATTTATAGCGCCACCTATGGTCCGATCTCCATGAAACTCTGCATGCTTCCTCACCGTGTTCTGACACATATGCTCATCAATTTTGGTGAAGTTCTGAGTTTTCCTTTGGGATTTATAGGCTTTTGAGTGTATTTTGCCACGCCCCTTTTCTAAATGACCCTGTTACAGCCACCCAAATGCCAAAGTCCAACTTTTTTTTGATAATTATTGATCTAGAGAGTCCAGAGAATTGTCCTGGACTGGTTTGGTTCCGATCGGGCGGAAAACCAGGGACTAGTTCGCAAAAGTAGGTTTTGGACAAAATTCGACATAGCAGAAATTTTCCCCTGCCTACATCCAAATCGGAGATAGCCATTTTGTCCGACTCGAGCCAAGGATTCTAACGATATAAGACACTTGATCCTGGGACAAACGGTCTAAGAGTTATGAGCGACTTTGAACTTTTGGTTGCTGTAGCGCCACCTATGGGCCAATCGGGGTCATACTCTGATAGGTTGTCCCCACATAGAGGCCTACCATCTGGCCAGGTTTCAAGTCTCTAGGCCTTACGGTTTGTCCTGCATGATGCGTTTTACGAATCCTTACAATTACAATAGGGTTTCAGCATTTCATGCTTGAACCCCTAATGAGAATGAAGGCTTTTTGCCAGTTATAGCGCCACCTATGGTCCGATCTCCATGAAACTCTGCATGCTTCCTCACCATGTTCTGACACATATGCTCATCAATTTTGGTGAAGTTCTGAGTTTTCATTTGGGATGTTTAGGCTTTTTAGTGTATTTTGCCACACCCCTTTTCTAAATGACCCTGTTACAGCCACCCAAATGCAAAAGTTCAACTTTTTTTCGATAATTATTGATCTAGAGAGTCCAGAGAATTGTCCTAGACTGGTTTGGTTCCGATCGGGCGAAAAACCAGGGACTAGTTCGCAAAAGTAGGTTTTGGACAAAATTCGACATAGCAGAAAATGTTCCCTGCCTCCATCCAAATCGGAGATAGCCATTTTGTCCGCCTTGAGCCAAGGATTCCAACGATATAAGACACTTGATCCTGGGACAAACGGTCTAAGAGTTGTGAGCGATTTTGAACTTTTGGTCGCTGTAGCGCCACCTATGGGCCAATCGGGGTCATACTCTGATAGGTTGTCCCCAAATTGAGGCCTACCATCTGGCCACGTTTCAAGTCTCTAGGCCTTACGGTTTGTCCTGCACGATGCGTTTTACGAATCCTTACAATTACAATAGGGTTTCAGCATTTCATGCTTGAACCCCTAATAAAAATCAGTACAATTACAATAGGGTTTCAGCACTTCGTGCTTGAACCCCTAAAAATCAGCACAATTACAATAGGGTTTCAGCACTTCGTGCTTGAACCCCTAATAATAAAAATCAGCACAATTACAATAGGGTTTCAGCACTTCGTGCTTGAACCCCTAATAATAAAAATCAGTACAATTACAATAGGGTTTCAGCACTTCGTGCTTGAACCCCTAGTCAGCACAATTACAATAGGGTTTCAGCATTTCATGCTTGAACCCCTAAAAATCCTTACAATTACAATAGGGTTTCAGCACTTCGTGCTTGAACCCCTAAAAATCAGTACAATTACAATAGGGTTTCAGCACTTCGTGCTTGAACCCCTAATAAAAACCAGCACAATTACAATAGGGTTTCAGCACTTCGTGCTTGAACCCCTAATAAGAATGAAAGCTTTTTGCCAGTTATAGCGCCACCTATGGTCCGATCTGCATGAAACTCGGCATGCTTCTTCGCCATGTTATGACACATATGCTCAATCAATTTTTTTTTTTTGTGAAGTTCTGAGTTTTCCTGTAGGATTTATAGGCTTTTGAGTGTATTTTGTCACGCCCCTTTGCTAAATTACCCTGTTACAGCCAGGCAAATGCAAAAGTTCAACTTTTTTTTCGATAATTATTGATCTAGAGAGTCCAGAAAACTGTCCTAGACTGGTTTGGTTCCGATCGGGCCAAAAACCAGGGACTAGTTTGCAAAAGTAGGTTTCGGACAAATTGCGACATAGCAGAAATTGTTTTTGTCCGCCTTGAGCCAGGGATCACAGTGATGCTAAAATTGAGAATCTAGGACAAACTGTCTAGGAGTTATGAGCAACTGAGTAAATTTGTTCATTATAGCGCCACCTATGGGCCAATCGGGGTCATAGTTTGATAGGTTCTCCCCAAATTGAGGCCTACCATCTGGCCAGGTTTCAAGTCTCCAGCCCTTACGGTTTGGGCTGCACGATGCGTTTTAGGGGAAAATAATAATAATAAAAACCAGCACAATTACAATAGGGTTTCAGCACTTCGTGCTTGAACCCCTAATAAAAATCAGTACAATTACAATAGGGTTTCAGCACTTTGTGCTTGAACCCCTAAAAATCAGGACAATTACAATAGGGTTTCAGCACTTCGTGCTTGAACCCCTAATTAAAATATTAAACTGTATGACTATCATGTTTTTTCATCAAACCAGTAACCGTTTCATCCCAAAATGCTGTACTTTCTAATGTAATTTTCATGCTCTGCTTTGCTGTAATTACTGATTTGGCACTTCTGGCTAAAGATGACACATTTTCAAAATGCATCAGCATCAGGGTCCTGCACCAGCTGCCATTAAGATTAATGAGAAATCTAAAAGACAACATTCTCCTTGTATTGTATATCCTGTTTTTACTTCTCTTCCTAAAGGTATTGCACAGTTGCGGCCGGGCACTAAAGGGGGTTACAAGGTGCCATACAATCCAGAAGCCACAGGTTGTGGGGCAGCTATGAGGTCCATGTGTATCGGTCTTAGGTGAGGGTCAAACATGCTTTCTTTTGTACTTTGACATATTTTTGGCAGTAGTGTTGGGGATATCTAATTGTCTTTGCTTCACAGATATCCACATCCTGATCAGCTGTCCTCATTGGTTGAAGTTGCTGTGGAGACTGGAAGAATGACCCATCCTCATCCAACTGGTTTCCTTGGAGCTGTGGCTTCAGCCTTGTTCACTGCCTATGCAGTCCAGCGCAGACCAATCACAACCTGGGGCCTAGGTTTGTTGGAAGAGGCTTGTCCGGTCGCAAAAACATTTGTTCAGTCTGCAGGATATGCTGTTACTGAGACTGAGAGAGACTGGGACTTCTTTACTAGGAAATGGAAATGGTGAGAAGCTGATTTTTAAGGCACAGTGCATAAATATATGGTTCTGATCTATTACATGGTGCTACACTAATATATATCCGGCAGGCCATATCGGACTATTTTGATCTGCATTTATGTTTCGTTAGGTCAGGAGCATTAATGCAGTAACTCAATGTTATTTTTATTTATTTTGTGTCTCTGCCTACCACCAAGGATTTGATATACAGACTGTCAGATTTATTTTAAAACTATTTATATCCAAATTAGAGGAACAGTTTAGGAATTATAATTTATTTGCATAGTGCTTTTTACATTATAAATTGTTTCAAAGCTGCCTTACAGAATTTGATAATATTAATGTTCATGATATCTTAATGTATCATTCAATATAATGATCAACCAGAAAATATTTGCCATGTAGTGGAGGGACGAGGAAGGTTTAACCGTCTCGTTCCCTTTTGTAATCTTGTCACAAGGTAATTTCTGCCAACCAAGTGACCATCAGTCTAAGTCAAGTCAAGTCAAGTCATCTTCATTTATATAGCGCTTTTAACAAATGTAGATTGTTTCAAAGCAGCTTTACAGAGATAAACGTATTATTTAAGGTAACAGAGATTGTTTTGGCTTTATAGCGGTTCTTTAATAAAGTTATTTTCCAGCTAAAGTTAGTTTTCATTGATTCGCTTCCGTTGCAACGATCATTTGTTATTAAATTAGGGGCCGCTAAGACGACACCATTCTCTCTACACAGACTTTAAACGCGAACCTGTCATAAACGCTGATGGCATTCACATGCGCATTAAGAATTGGTTCTATAGTTATGTGCGTTTGAATATATGTGCGCAGGTTTGTAATTCCCTGCAAACCAAGCCTAAACAAAGTACTGGTCTTTTCTTATAAATTTTAATACAGAATTTTATTTTATTTTGTCACTTTATTTTATAGGTACGCAAAACGAATTTTCCCGACAACGCTTTATCTGTAGAGTGGTAAAGGGATCCTCCATAGGGAGAGACTAGTTGGCACTTCAGCACTGCGTTGTCATCGGGTCCAGGCGAAGGTCATTCGTCAGATCTGGATATGGCCTGGATCCGGCAGGCTGTGGGAAAACCTCGGGATAAACAAAGACACTAAAATTAGCGTAGATGCCATTCTTCTTATGATGTAACGAGTACATCAGGATTTATGGGAAGTGTTCCCGGTTCCGGCTGACCTAATCTATGCAGCCTAACATTGAATTATAGAAGTCTATAATGTATTATGTGAATGCTAGGTCAAAGAGATGTGTCTTTAATCTAGCTTTGAACTGACAGAGTGTGTCTGCTTCCCGGACAATGTTAGGAAGACTGTTACAAAGTTTTGGTGCTAAATAGGAAAAGGATCTACCGCCAGCAGTCGATTTTGATATTCTAGGTATTATTAACTGGCCAGAATTTTGAGATCGCAATAGACGTGAAGGACTATAATGCGTTAAGAGCTCGCTTAAGTACTGCGGAGCTAAACCATTTAGTGCTTTGTAAGTAATCAGCAATATTTAAAAATGTATGCAATGTTTAATAGGCAGCCAATGTAGTGTTGACAGAACCAGGCTAATATGGTCATACTTCCATATACTGATTGCCTTCATCACTGTCTCCTCTCTACCAGTAAGCTGGTGTGTGGTGGGCGTTCTTGCGCAATATGGCTGCCGTCGCATCATCCAGGTGGATGCTGCACATTGGTGGTGGTTGAGGAGATTCCCCCTCCCATGTAAAGCGCTTTGAGTACCCAGAAAAGCGCTATATAAATATAAATGTAACGAATTATACTTCCTGGTTCTGGTAAGAACTCGGGCTGCTGCGTTTTGAACTAGCTGCAGTTTGTTTATTAAGCGTGCAGGGCAACCACCCAGTAGAGCATTACAATAATCTAGCCTTGAGGTCATGAACGCATGAACTAATTGTTCCGCATTTGTCAATGAGAGCATATGGCATAATTTAGATATATTTTTAAGATGGAAAAATGCGGTTTTACAGATACTAGACACGTGACTTTCAAATGAAAGATTGGTATCAAAGAGCACACCCAGGTTCCTAACCGACGACGAAGACTTAACAGAGCAGCCATCAAGTGTTAGACAGTATTCTAGATTATTACGTGTGGAAGTTTTTTGTCCAATAATTAGAATCTCAGTTTTTTCAGAATTTAGAAGTAGGAAATTACTAGTCATCCAATTTTTTATATCAGCTATGCATTCCGTTAGTTTTGTGAATTTGTAAGTTTCGTTAGGTTTTGAAGAAATATACAGCTGAGTATTGTCAGCATAACAGTGAAAGCTAATTCCATGTTTCCTAATGATATCTCCTAAGGGTAGCATGTACAGAGTGAACAGCAACGGTCCTAGTACTGAGCCTTGTGGTACGCCATACTGAACTTGTGATCGATAAGACATCTCTTCATTTACTGCTACAAACTGATAACGGTCAGATAAGTATGATTTAAACCATGCTAGTGCAATTCCACTAATCCCAACATAGTTTTCTAGTCTATTTAAAATAATGTTGTGGTCAATGGTGTCAAATGCAGCACTAAGATCAAGTAACACTAATAGAGAGATACAACCACGATCGGATGATAAGAGCAAATCATTTGTGACTCTAACGAGAGCTGTCTCGGTACTATGGTATGGTCTAAATCCGGACTGAAAATCCTCGCAGATATCATTTCTTTCAAGAAAGGAACACAGTTGTGAGGATACCGCCTTTTCTAGTATCTTTGACAGAAAGGGTAGATTCGAGATTGGCCTGCAATTGACTAATTCTGTAGGATCAAGTTGTGTTTTTTTAACAAGCGGTTTAATCATAGCCAGCTTAAAGGTTTTTGGTACGTATCCTAGAGACAAAGACGAATTAATGATATTAAGAAGAGGATCTATATTAAGAAGATATTAAGAAGTAGCTTAGTCGGTATAGGGTCTAACATGTTGTCGATTTAGATGAATTAACGAGTTTGCAAAATTCTTCATCTCCTATAGCAATAAATGAATAAAAAATTTCCTCAGGGAGATTAAAATGCACTGCCTGATGTGATACTGTAGTAGACAGTTGCATAGTTATAATTTTGTCCCTGATATTATAAATCTTATAAGTGAAGAAGTTCATAAAGTCATTACTGCTGTGTTGCTTGGAAACTTCTGAGTTTGAAGCTTTATTTTTCGTTAGTTTAGCCACTGTTTCAAATAAATACCTAGGATTATGTTTATTTTCTTCTAATAGGGTTGAAAAATAAGCAGATCTAGCAGCTTTTAAAGCCTCTCTGTACGTAATCGAGCTCTCTTTCCATGAAATCTGAAATACCTCTAGTTTTGTTTTCTTCCAGTTTCGCTCCATTTTTCTGGATGCTCTCTTAAGGGCCCGAGTTTGCTCGTTGTACTACGGCGTTGTACTAATTTCTTTAATCTTCTTTAAGCGCAACGGAGCAACTGTGTCTAAAATGCTGGAAAAGAGAGAGTTAAAAGTTTCTGTTGCAATATCGAGTTCTTCTAAGCTATCCGGGATGCTGAGATGATGAAACTGATTAGGAAGATTATTGATAAAGCAATCTTTAGTGGCAGAAGTGATAGGTCTAACATATTTATAACACGGAGTCGGCTTTGCAGCCTTGGCTAAATGTAATTTACATGAGACTAGATAATGATCTGAGATGTCATCACTCTGCTGCAGAATTTCAACGGCATCAACATCAATTCCGTGTGATAATATTAGATCTAGAGTATGATTACGACAATGAGGTCCTGACACATGTTGTCTAACTCCAGTAGAGTTTAAAATGCCTTTAAATGCCAATCCCAATGCATCTTTTTCATTATCTATATGTATATTAAAATCACCAACAATTAGTACTTTATCTGCAGTCAATATTAATTCTGATAGAAAGTCCGCAAATTCTTTGATAAAATCTTTATGGTGCCCTGGTGGCCTGTATACAGTAGCCAGCACAAATCTCAAACGTGATTTATCGTTTACACTATATATTTTTACATTAAGCACCAACACTTCAAAAGAAGTATATTTAAAACTTGATTTCTTAGTGGTTTTGAAA
Organism: Abramis brama; assembly: GCF_963993115.1. NCBI lineage: Eukaryota > Metazoa > Chordata > Actinopteri > Cypriniformes > Leuciscidae > Abramis > Abramis brama. The sequence continues at coordinate 23,328,806 of NC_139976.1, forward strand.
ATATTACTATAAATTACAGCAACACCTCCCCCTTTGCCTTTCAGACGAGGTTCATGTTTATAACAGTAATCTTGCGGGGTGGTCTCATTTAAAGTAATGTAATCGTTTGGTTTTAGCCAGGATTCTGTCAAACACAGCACATCTAGGTTATTATCTGAAATCATATCATTAACAATGAGTGCTTTTGGAGTAAGGGATCAAATATTCAGCAACCCAAGCTTTAGCATTTGTTCATCTGTATTATCATCTGTTTTTTATTTGTTGAACATCAATTAAATGTTTAACCTTAGATGGGTTTGGACGTTTTTTGGATTTCCAAAAAATTTCTTGCTGCGCAGGCATTAATTCAGCCGGAACCGAATCATGTAAAGCAGGGGTCGGCAAGTAACTTTGGCTGCGGGCCAATATTTTTTTAGCTAGTAGATGGTGGTCCAGCTACACGGAGTAGGCCTATGGATACAAATTAAATACTCTTAAACCACACCTAAGCTTTAAGGAGGTCTGCGCGGGACTGTTTTTTTTTTTTTTCGTCCTGCTGATGAGTCAAGGTTCTATTCAGCAACCGCTTAAAATATTCACCCGCTTTATTTCCCGACCTGACGGGTCCGCAAAATTTAGATCTCGTTTCCAGAATCTCACATTCAAATGTCTCTAACGGAAAGAGAGAGATTAAGTAGCCTATAACAATTATAAATGCTATACAAAAATTGTGTTTGTGTCAATATAAATATTATTTTAACATTGTAGCCTACTGTCAGCAGAGAAAAAAATGTCACAGAAAAAATTAATGAAATATAAATAACATAAATTAAATAGGAAAAAAGCCTATCACTCAAATTTCTAAGCAACATAAACGAAAACCATATTGCCCTACTCTACTGACAAATGAAGTAGGCTATTTTCTGCCAAACTATTTCAAACATCCTTGCAAAAAAAGAATGTTGTTGACTGACAATGGTTTCAGTACCAAACAGCTCCTCAGAGCTAGGTGTACAGGTGGTCAGAATGAAGTGCGGATACGCTGTCAAAAGATGTCGGGAGTGGGCTATTGTCAGTCAGACCGCCCGCTCCGTCCAAAGTATAGGTACACCAGAGTTCCGACCGCTACCGTCTTTATACTTTAAAATTTAATTCCGCGCCACATGATTCCTTATGGGCGTTTCACACAGTATGCAGCGGTGAAATCGCCGTGCAGCTACGGCTTTTCTCAAGTAGTGGAAGAGTTTTGTGCAGCATTTAGTGCAAATATTTTTTATCAGGTAATACATATTATTTATCAGTGTGTTATACCCGAATAAATAATAATGAAAGTTCAAAAGTCGGACTGTAAGTGAATGAGACTTACAGGAGAGCATGATTGCTATTAACACCCTTATTAAAATGGCTGTAATCTGTTACCACAATAGTACTTGATCTGTTTAAAATGATTTCATTGATGTATGTCTGCTAAGGTGTTAAATTAAAATTCAAAATTAAAATTTGACCCGTTATTAATTTTTTCTATTTTTGATCTGAGCGCACAATCAGAAAAAATCGGAAAACGAGTTGTTATTTGTTTTTTCATTTTAGTTCAGGAAATAAATAATGGAAAAACAAGTCGTTTTTCATTTTTAGGCACCAAGCCCTGAAAGGGCGAAGGCCCTATTGTTTTCCTAAGGATTATTATTATTAGGGGCCAAGCCCTGAAAGGGCGAAGGCCCTATTGTTTTCATAAGGATTATTAGGGCCCAAGCTCTGAAAGGGCGAAGGCCCTATTGTTTTCGGTAGGATTATTAGGGCCCAAGCCCTGAAAGGGCGAAGGCCCTATTGTTTTCGGTAGGATTATTTATTATTATTATTAGGGCCCAAGCCCTGAAAGGGCGAAGGCCCTATTGTTTTCGGTAGGATTATTTATTATTAGGGCCCAAGCCCTGAAAGGGCGAAGGCCCTATTGTTTTCGGTAGGATTATTATTATTAGGGCCCAAGCCCTGAAAGGGCGGAGGCCCTATTGTTTTCGTAAGGATTATTAGGGCCCAAGCCCTGAAAGGGCGAAGGCCCTATTGTTTTCGGTAGGATTATTTATTAGGGCCCAAGCCCTGAAAGGGCGAAGGCCCTATTGTTTTCGTTAGGATTATTAGGGCCCAAGCCCTGAAAGGGCGAAGGCCCTATTGTTTTCGGTAGGATTATTAGGGCCCAAGCCCTGAAAGGGCGAAGGCCCTATTGTTTTCGGTAGGATTATTTATTATTAGGGCCCAAGCCCTGAAAGGGCGAAGGCCCTATTGTTTTCGTTAGGATTATTATTAGGGCCCAAGCCCTGAAAGGGCGAAGGCCCTATTGTTTCCGGTAGGATTATTTATTAGGGCCCAAGCCCTGAAAGGGCGAAGGCCCTATTGTTTTCGGTAGGATTATTTATTATTATTATTAGGGCCCAAGCCCTGAAAGGGCGAAGGCCCTATTGTTTTCGTTAGGATTATTAGGGCCCAAGCCCTGAAAGGGCGAAGGCCCTATTGTTTTCGGTAGGATTATTATTATTATTATTATTATTATTATTATTATTTTGTCAACCTTTCGGGCACTTTTGGGGCCCTTAACATGCTCGAAAACTCTTGAAATTTTGCACACACGTCAGAACCCGCGGCCATCAGGGCCGGACTGAAGCTGGTACCCGGGCGTGGCAGGGGGGCTCGACAGCGCCCCCTGGAACGGGATCCAAACACGTGTCCATAAATCAAACACGCTTGCATGTAATAATATGAAACTCGGTACACATATAGATCTCATTGGGCCGAACAACTTTCGTGCTCTAAGTTTTACGCCAGCCAAACAGGAAGTTGGCTATTTAGCGTTGTTTGGAAACGCATGCTGTGGAATTTAATATACTCCTCCTAGGGAATTCATCGATTCGCCTCCAAACTCGGTGTGCATGAAGTCAAGACATTGAGGATGCTAAATTGCGGACGGATTTTTGATATCTCGAACGGTTTGGCCGTGGCGAGGAAACAAATTTATGGCGAAAAAATGAAACAGGAAGTGTGTTATAACTTCTGCATACATTAACTGATCTTGATGAAACTTCAGCAGTGTGTTCGTTGTAAGAGGCCGATCACATGGATGTGACTATTGTGAGTCAAAGTTATAGCGCCACCAACAGGCAGCAGGAAGTACATCACTTTCAAAATGCTTTGAAATCAGTGTCTTATTTTTACCCGATTTGCTTCAAACTTTATGCGTACAATGTAGACACACGGCAGATGTAAACCTGTGAAAGGATTATTGATATCTTAGATACTGTTGCCGTGGCAACGCATCAAACTTTAATATTATTTTTTGATGCTTTTGAGACTCTTAACATACTTGAAATTGCATGAAACTCAACAGACACATCACATTTATTAGCCCGTAGACATGTGCAAAGTTTCAGAAACGGGCGTGGTGGAATGGCTCAGTAGCGCCACCTTTAGTCAAAAATGGGGGCTTAGTTTTTCCTAGAATCACAAAACTTGGTATGTGTATTGTTCTCATCAAGACGGACAACTTTCTAATTTACATGAACCATCTCCGACCAACAGGAAGAGAGATATTTTGGTTTGAATGTGGATTTTCTGAAGAATTTTCTCTCCCTCTCTCTGTGTCTGTGTGTGTGTGAGGGGAGGGGGAGATTTGACTATTGCTTTTATATTGTTAATCAAGGTTTCAGGGGCTTTTGGGGTCCTTAACGTGCTCAAAAACTCTTGAAACTTTGCACACAGGTCAGAACCCACGGCCATCAGGGCCGGGCTGAAGCTGGTACCCGGGCGTGGCTGGGGGGCTCAACAGCGCCCCCTTGAACGGGGTTCTAAAACTTGATCCATATATCAAACACGCTCGCATGAATTAATATGAAACTCGGTACACATATAGATCTCATCGGGCCGAACAACTTTACCCCGGTCAAGTTTTACGCCAGCCCAACAGGAAGTCGGCTATTATGGGTTGTTTGGAAAACGCTTGCTGTGGAATGTGAAATACTCCTCCTAGAAAATTCACCGTGTCCCCTTCAAACTCGGTGTGCATGTAGTCAAGACTTTGAGGATGCTAAATTGCGGACGGATTTTTGATATCTCGAACGGTTTGGCTGTGGCGAGGAATCGAATTTATGGCGAGAAAAGAGAAACACGGAAGTGGAATAACTTCTGCATACATTAACTGATCTTGATGAAACTTCAGCAGTGTGTTCGTGGTAAGAGGCCGATCAGATGGATGTAGCTATTGTGAGTCAAAGTTATAGCGCCACCAACTGGCAGCAGGAAGTGTGTCACTTTCAACATGCTTTTGACAAAAGTGGGGGGGTTAGTTTTAACTACAGTAAAGAAAAAACAGTTTGTATATTGTTCTCATCAAGCCGGACAACTTTCTAATTTACATTCAATAGCTCTGGCCATCAGGAAGTCAGATATTTTGGTCTGAATGTGAATTTTTTTGCAAAATCAGCCTCTGAATTTTTAGCCACTCCTCTTAAACTATTTATTTTATTCGTACCAAACTTTTTCAACATGATGAAACTACATTAAATATGCTAAATTGTGAATGGATAATAAATATCTCAAATGGTTTTGCTATGGCGAGGGATTAAAGTAATGTCCAAAAAGGAAACACTAAAAATCTTCTAAAAATGTAATTATATACCATTTATTTCTATATAAAAGAATACAAATATCACAACTAAACCCATTTTATTCTGTTTTTGCAATTCAAGAAGAATGAAAAAGTTAAAACAGGCTATTTAGTGCTATTTGGTTCAACAAAAAAGCAAACATAGGGCTATACTGCCCTCTTGTGTCCAAAAGGACATCAAAATAGTATATAAAACTTTTTACCAGGTAGGCCAATATTGTATTTAAATATACATTTATTAGGTATGTGTCTGAGGATATTTTCCCACCGGTTAATCGACGTGTGACACGAGTGGGTGCTTTTAAATCGCTAATATAATAGTGAAAGAAAAATAATGATAATGTTGCACACACAAATCACACACATGTGGGAAAGAATGATGCTTTTAAACAACACTAAACCGCCATTAGGTGTCGCCAGGCATCCATCTTAATAAGCGAGTCATTGATTCATTCGTTCAAACGATTCGTTCGAATGAGTCGATCATGATTAAGACAGATGTTTATGGATTGATCATTCAATCTTTGAGTCAACCGATTCGTTAAAAATGCTGAATCGTTCAGTTATGAGAAAACACGTGATGGTTCTGCCGTGATCTTTGTTTAACTATTTTCGCTGCTGAAACAGAACAAAAACAGTCAACATTGAATCTAAAATGTAAGTGACTTAATTGTAACTGTTTATTAACCTGTTGTATGAAATCTAGGGGTGGGAGAAAAAATGTATTCTTAGATGCATCGCGATGCGGACGTGGACGATTCTGAATCGATTCACAAATGTCATAAAATCGATTCTCTAAAAAAATATTTTTCTAATAACGTAATATTGACGGAAGGCAAAAGGCGGAACTCTAAGCGGACGTGCGTGCAGTCTGTGGCGCGCACATAACAGAGAAGTTTCTTCTGCTCACCAAGGCTGCATTTATTTGATTAAAAATACAAACAAAAACAGTAATATTGTAAAATATTATTCCAATTTAAAACGGCTGCTTTCTATTTTAATATATTTTAAACTGTTATTTATTCCTGTGATCAAAGCTGAGTTTTCAGCATCATTACTCCAGTCGTCACTGTCACATGATCCTTCAGAAATTATTCTAATATGATGATTGATACTCAAGAAACATTCATTATTATTTTAAATGTCGAAAACAGTTGTGTACAGTCTTTGATGAATAGAAAGTTCAAAAGAACAGCATTTATCTGAAATCTAAAGCTTTTGTAACGTTAAACACTACCGCTCAAAAGTTTTGGGTTAGTAATAATTACAATTTTATTTTTGGGGGAAATAAATAAAATAAATCAGTACTTTTATTTATGAAGGATGAGTTAAACTGATCAACAGTTACAGTAAAGACATTTATAATGTTAAAAATATATATATTTGAAATATATGCTGTTCTTTTGAACTTAACATTCATCAAAGCATTTTGAAAAAAAAAATCTGTACACAACTGTTTTCAACATTGAAAATAATAATGAATATTTTTTGAGCATCAATCATCATATTAGTATGATTTCTGAAGGATCATGTGACACTGAAGACTGGAGTAATGATGCTGAAAACTCAACTTTGATCACAGAAATGAATTACTATGTAAAATATTTAAAAATTGAAAACAGCTGTTTTAAATTGGAATAATATTTCACAATATTACTGTTTTTGTTTGTATTTTTAATCAATAAATGCAGCCTTGGTGAGCAGAAGAGACTTCTCCTAAAAACATTAAAAATCTTACTGACCCCAAACTTTTGAACAATATATATATATATATATATATATATATATATATATATATATATATATATATATATATATATATATATATATACATATATATGTATGTGTGTGTATGTATGTATGTATGTATGTATGTATATATATATATATATATATATATATATAAATATAGCTGCGAGCAGCGATGGAGGGCCCAAGCCGGCGGTACCGCCACCCCGGTGCCTTTAGGTAACTAAAGGCACCGGGGTTGCGGTGCCACCGGCTTGGGCCCGTAATCGCTGCTCGCAGCTATATTTTTTATTATTATTATTTTTTTTCTACTTCTCGGGCACTTTTGGGGGCCTTAACATGCTCGAAAACTCTTCAAACTTTGCACACAGGTCAGAACCCGCGGCCATCAGGGCCGGGCTGAAGCTGGTACCCGGGCGTGGCAGGGGGGCTCAACAGCGCCCCCTTGAATGGGGTCCGAAAACTTGGTCCATATATCAAACACGCTTGGATGAATTAATATGAAACTCGGTACACTTATAGATCTCATCGGGCCGAACAACTTCCGCGCTCTATGTTATTAGCTCCGCCCAACAGGAAGTCAGCTATTATGCGTTGTTTGAAAAACGCATGCTGTGGAATTTAATGTACTCCTCCTACAGAATTCATCCGATCCCCACCAAACTCGGTCAACGTGAAGTCAAGACATTGAAGATGCTAAATTGCGGACGGATTTTTGATATCTTGAACGGTTTGGCCGTGGCGAGGAAACGAATTTATGGCGAGAAAAGAGAAACAGGAAGTGTGTTATAACTTCTGCATACATTAACTGATCTTGATAAAACTTCAGCAGTGTGTTCGTTTTCAGAGGCCGATCACATTGATGTGACTATTGTGAGTCAAAGTTATAGCGCCACCAACTGGCAGCAGGAAGTGTGTCACTTTCAAAATTCTTTGAAGTCACCCTCTTATGTTTACCCGATTTGCTTCAAACTTTATGTGTATAATGTAGACACACGGCAGATGTAGACCTGTGAAAGGATTATTGATATCTTAGATACTGTTGCCGTGGCAACGCATCAAACTTTAATATTCTTTTCGGATGCGTTTGAGACTCTTAGCATGCATGAAATTGGATGAAACTCGACAGATACATCCCATTTATTAGCCAGTAGACATGTGAAAAGTTTCAGAAACGGGCGTGCCAGGGGGGCTCAACAGCGCCCCCTTGAACGGGGTCTGAAAACTTGGTCCATATATCAAACATGCTTGCATGAATTAATATGAAACTCGGTACACATATAGATCTCATCGGGCCGAACAACTTTCCCTCTGTCAAGTTTCACGCCAGCCCAACAGGAAGTCAGCTATTATGGGTTGTTTGGAAAACGCTTGCTGTGGAATGTGAAATACTCCTCCTAGAAAATTCATCCCATCCCCACCAAACTCGGTGTGCATGAAGTCAAGACATTGAGGATGCTAAATTGCGGACAGATTTTTGATATCTCGAACGGTTTGGCCGTGGCGAGGAAACAAATTTATGGCGAGAAAAGAGAGACACGAAGTGTTATAACTTCTGCAGACATTAACTGATCTTGATGAAACTTCAGCAGTGTGTTCGTGGTAAGAGGCCGGTCAGATGGATGCAACTATTGTGAGTCAAAGTTATAGCGCCACCAACTGGCAACAGGAACTGTGTCACTTTCAAAATGCTTTTGACAAAATGGGGGGGTTAGTTTTAAGTACAGTAAAAAAAAAAATAGTTTTTATATTGTTCTCATCAAGCCGGACAACTTTCTAATTTACATTCATTAGCTCCGGCCATCAGGAAGTCAGATATTTTGGTCTGAATGTGGATTTTTTTTGCAAAATCAGCCTCTGAATTTTTAGCCACTCCTCTTACACTATTTATTTTATTCCCACCAGACTTTTTCAACGTGATGAAAATACATTAAATATGCTAAATTGTGAAAGAATAATAAATATCTCAAACGGTTTTGCTATGGCGAGGGATTAAAATAATGTCCAAAAAGGAAACACTAAAAGCCTAAAATCTTCTAAAAATGTAATTATATACCATTTATTTCTATATAAAAGTATACAAATATCACAACTAAACCCATTTTATCCTGTTTTTAAAAAGAATTTTATTCTAATTTTATTCTAAAATTAAAAACAGTAAATTAAAAAAAAAAAAAAAACAAGTCATACATAGGGCTATACTGCCCTCTTGTGTCCAAAAGCACATCAAAATAGTATATAAAACTTTTTACCAGGTAGGCCAATATTCTATTTAAAGATACATTTATTAGGTATGTGTCTGAGGATATTTTCCCACCGGTTATTCGACGTGTGACACAAGCGGGTGCTTTTAAATTGCTAATATAAAAGTGAAAGAAAAATACAGACTTCCACACTGACATTGATAATGTTGCACACACAAATCACACACACGTTGGAAAGAATGATGCTTTTAAACAACACTAAACCGCCATTAGGTGTCGCCAGGCATCCATCTTAATAAGCGAGTCATTGATTCAGTCGTTCAAACGATTCGTTCGAATGAGTCGATCATGATTAAGACAGATGTTTATGGATTGATCATTCAAACTTTGAGTCAACCGATTCCTTAAAAATGCTGAATCGTTCAGTTATGAGAAAACACGTGATGCGTGATGGTTCTGCTGTGATCTTTAACTATTTTCGCTGCTGAAACAGAACAAAAACAGTCAATACTGCATCTAAAATGTAAGTGACTTAATTGTAACTGTTTATTAACCTGTTGTATGAAATCTAGGGGTGGGAGAAAAAATTGATTCTTAGATGCATCGCGATGCGGACGTGGACGATTCTGAATCAATTCACAAATGTCCAAAAATCGATTCTCTAAAAAAATATTTTTCTAATAACGTAATATTGACGGAACGCAAAAGGCGGAACTCTTAAGCGGACGTGCGTGCAGTCTGTGGCGCGCACATAACAGAGAAGTTTCTTCTGCTCACCAAGGCTGCATTTATTTGATTAAAAATACAAACAAAAACAGTAATATTGTAAAATATTATTCCAATTTAAAACAGCTGCTTTCTATTTTAATATATTTTAAACTGTTATTTATTCCTGTGATCAAAGCGGAGTCACTGTCACATGATCCTTCAGAAATTATTCTAATATGATGATTGATGCTCAAGAAACATTCATTATTATTTTAAATGTCGAAAACAGTTGTGTACAGTCTTTGATGAATAGAAAGTTTGGGGTTAGTAATAATTTAAATTTTATTTTTGGGGGAAAGAAATAAAATAAATCAATACTTTTATTTATGAAGGATGAGTTAAACTGATCAACAGTTACAGTAAAGATATTTATAATGTTAAAAAAATTATATTTGAAATAAATGCTGTTCTTTTGAACTTTACATTCATCAAAGCATTTTGATAAAAAAAATCTGTACACAACTGTTTTCAACATTGAAAATAATAATGAATATTTATTGAGCATCAATCATCATATTAGAATGATTTCTGAAGGATCATGTGACACTGAAGACTGGAGTAATGATGCTGAAAACTCAACTTTGATCACAGAAATTAATTACTATGTAAAACATTTTAAAATTGAAAATAGCTGTTTTAAATTGGAATAATATTTCACAATATTACAGTTTTTGTTTGTATTTTTAATCAAATAAATGCAGCCTTGGTAAGCAGAAGAGACTTCTCCTAAAAACATTAAAAATCTTACTGACCCCAAACTTTTGAACGGTAATATATATATATATATATATATATATATATATATATATATATATATATACATAAATATAGCTGCGAGCAGCGATGGAGGGCCAAAGCCGGCGGTACCGCCAACCCGGTGCCTTTAGGTAACTAAAGGCACCGGGGTTGCAGTGCCACCGGCTTGGGCCCGTAATCGCTGCTCGCAGCTATATTTATTATTATTATTATTATTATTATTTTTCTGTCAACCTTTCGGGCACTTTTGAGACCCTTAACGTGCTCGAAAACTCTTGAAACTTTGCACACAGGTCAGAACCCGCGGCCATCAGGGCCGGGCTGAAGCTGGTACCCGGGCGTGGCAGGGGGGCTCAACAGCGCCCCCTTGAACGGGGTCCGAAAACTTGGTCCATAAATCAGACACGCTTGCATGTAATAATATGAAACTCGGTTCATATATAGATCTCATCGGGCCGAACAACTTTCGTACTTTTACTTTTTACGCCAGCCCAACAGGAAGTCAGCTATTAAAGGTTGTTTGGAAACGCATGGTCTGGTATTTGAAACACTTCTCCTAGGGAATTCACCCGATCGCCACCAAACTCGGTGTGCATGAAGTTCAGGCATTGAGGATGAAAAATTGCATTTTTGATATCTCGAACGGTTTGGCCGTGGCGAGGAAACGAATTTATGGCGAATAATGGAAACAGGAAGTGTGTTATAACTTCTGCATACATTAACTGATCTTGATGAAACTTCAGCAGTGTGTTCGTTGTAAGAGGCCGATCACATGGATGTGACTATTGTGAGTCAAAGTTATAGCGCCACCAACTGGCAGCAGGAAGTGTGTCACTTTCAAAATGCTTTGAAATCACCCTCTTATTTTTATCCGATTTGCTTCAAACTTTATGTGTATAATGTAGACACACGGCAGATGTAGACCTGTGAAAGGATTATTGATATCTTAGATACTGTTGCCGTGGCAACGCATCAAACTTTATTATTCTTTTTTGATGCTTTTGAGACTCTTAACATACTTGAAATTGCATGAAACTCGACAGACACATCACACTTATTAGCCAGTAGACATGTGCAAAGTTTCAAAAACGGGCGTGGTGGAATGGCTCAGTAGCGCCACCTTTAGTCAAAAATGGGGGCTTAGTTTTTCCTAGAATCACAAAAATCGGTATGTATATTGTTCTCATCGAGCCGGACAACTTTCTAATTTACACTTAATAGCTCAAAGCAACAGAAAGTCAGATATTTTGGTTTGAATGTGATTTTTTTGGAGAATTTTCTCTCTCTCTCTGTCTCGGAGTGTGTGAGGGGTGGGGGTGATTTGTCAGTTGAGTGAGATTTTACTTTTTCATTTGTTTTTCAAGGTTTCTGGGGCTTTTGGGTCCCTAAACGTGCTCGAAAACTCTTGAAACTTTGCACACAGGTCAGAACCCGCGGCCATCAGGGCGGGGCTGAATCTGGTAGCCGGGCGTGGCAGGGGGGCTCAACAGCGCCCCCTTGAACGGGGTTCTAAAACTTGGTCCATATATCAAACACGCTTGCATGAATTAATTTGAAACTCGGTACACATATAGATCTCATCGGGCCGAACAACTTTCGTGCTCTAAGTTTTACGCCAGCCCAACAGGAAGTCGGCTATTTAGGGTTGTTTGGAAACGCTTGCTGTGGAATTTAATGTACTCCTTCTAGGAAATACATCGATTCGCCTCCAAACTCGGTCAGCGTGAAGTCAAGGCATTGAGGATGCTAAATTGCGGACGGATTTTTGATATCTTGAACGGTTTGGCCGTGGCGAGGAAATGAATTTATGGCGAGAAGAGAGAGACACGAAGTGTTATAACTTCTGCATACATTAACTGAGTAAGAGGCCGATCAGATGGATGTAACTATTGTGAGTCAAAGTTATAGCGCCACCAACTGGCAGCAGGAAGTGTGTCACTTTCAACATGCTTTTGACAAAAGTGGGGGGGTTAGTTTTACCAACAGTTACAAACATGAGTATATATATTGGTCTCACCGAGCCGGACAACTTTCTAATTAACAGTCATTAGCTCAGAGCAAAAGAAAGTCAGATATTTTGGTTTGAATGTGGATTTTTTGGATATTTCAGACTCTGAGTTTTTAGCTACTCTTCCAAACTGGCTTATTTTATTCACACCAAACTTTTTCAAAATGATGAAAATACATTAAAGATGCTAAATTGTGAACGGATATTAAACATCTCAAATGTTTTTGCTATAGTGAGGGACTGAAGTAATGTACAAAAATTAAACACTAAAAGCCTCATCTTCTAAAAATGTAATTATACACCATTTATTTCTATAAAAGTATACAAATATCACAACCAAACTCATTTTATTCTTTTTTTTTTTTTTAAATTTAATAATTATTTATAAGTTTAAAAATAGTAATTGTACTATTTAGTCTCATAAAAGTCAAGTCATACATAGGGCTATACTGCCCTCTTGTGTTCAAAATCAGGTAGGCCTATTGTATTTACATAAAAATATACTAGGTATGTGACGGTGAGAATATTTTACCACCGGTTAATCGACGTGTGACACCGCTGGGGGCTTTTGAATCGCAAACTTAAAAACGAAAGTAAAATATTTTCGTCCGCACTGACATTGATAGTGGTTGATAATAATAATAATAATTTGTTACATTTATATAGCGCTTTTTCTGAGACCTCAAAGCGCTTTACATAGATGGGGGGAATCTCCTCAACCACCACCAATGTGCAGCATCCACTTGGATGATGCGACGGCAGCCATATTGCGCCAGAACGCCCACCACACACCAGCTTACTGGTGGAGAGGAGACAGTGATGAAGCCAATCAGTATATCAGTACATGGGGATGATTAGGAGGCCATGATGGATAGAGGCCAAGGGGCAAATTTGGCCAGGATGCCGGGGTTACACCCCTACTCTTTTTCGAAGGACATCCTGGGATTTTTAATGACCACAGAGAGTCAGGACCTCGGTTTAATGTCTCATCCGAAGGACGGTGCTCTTTTGGCAGTATAGTGTCCCCGTCACTACACTGGGGCATTAGGACTCACACAGACCACAAGGTGAGCGGTTGAGCGGGCGTTTCAAATGAATTCCTATGGAAGTAGGAATAACACACACACACACACGGTTTACTATCTTTGTGGGGACTCTCCATAGACTTAATGGTTTTTATACTTTACAAACTGTATATTCTATCTCCTCACACTAACCCTACCCCTAAACCTACCCATTACAGAAAACTTTCTGCATTTTTACATTTCCAAAAAGACTCATTCTGTATGATTTCTAAGCTTGTTTACCCATGGGGACCTCTATTTAGGTCCCCATTGTGACACGAGTCCCCATGAGTCTGTGTGCATTCAGGTTGAAGTCCCCACCGGGATAGAAAAACATGAACACACATGCACACACACACACACACACACACACACACACACACACACATTCCAGCATTGCAATCTTGACATCGCAGCCTGTTCATTATAGCCATATATATATATATATATATATATATATATATATATATATATATATATATATATATATATATATATATATATATATATATATATATATATATATATATATAAATATAGCTTCGAGCAGCGATGAAGGGCCAAAGCTGGCGGTACCGCCTCCCCGGTGCCTTTAGGTAAAGGCACCGGGGTTGCGGTGCCACCGGCTTGGGCCCGTAATCGCTGCTCGCAGCTATATTTATTATTATTATTATTATTTTGTCAACCTTTCGGGCACTTTTGGGGCCCTTAACATGCTCAAAAACTCTTGAAACTTTGCACACATGTCAGAACCCGCGGCCATCAGGGCCGGACCGAAGCTGGTACCCGGGCGTGGCAGGGGGGCTCGACAGCGCCCCCTGGAACGGGATCCGAACACTTGTCCATAAATCAAACACGCTTGCATGTAATAATATGAAACTCGGTACACATATAGATCTCATCGGGCCGAACAACTTTCGTGCTCTAAGTTTTACGCCAGCCCAACAGGAAGTCGGCTATTATGGGTTGTTTGGAAACGCATGCTGTGGAATTTGATGTACTCCTCCTAGGAAATTCATCCATTCGCCTCCAAACTCGGTCAGCATGAAGTCAAGACATTGAGGATGCTAAATTGCGGACGGATTTTTGATATCTCGAACGGTTTGGCCGTGGCGAGGAAACGAATTTATGGCGAATAAGGGACACAGGAAGTGTGTTATAACTTCTGCATACATTAACTGATCTTGATTAAACTTCAGCAGTGTGTTCGTTGTAAGAGGCCGATCGCACAGATGTGACTATTGTGAGTCAAAGTTATAGCGCCACCAACAGGCAGCAGGAAGTACATCACTTTCAAAATGCTTTGAAATCACTGTCTTATTTTTACCCGATTTGCTTCAAACTTTATGTGTACAATGTAGACACACGGCAGATGTAGACCTGTGAAAGGATTATTGATATCTTAGATACTGTTGCCGTGGCAACACATCAAACTTTAATATTATTTTTTGATGCTTTTGGGACTCTTAACATACTTGAAATTGCATGAAACTCGACAGACACATCACATTTATTAGCCAGTAGACATGTGCAAAGTTTCAGAAACGGGCGTGGTGGAATGGCTCAGTAGCGCCACCTTTAGTCAAAAATGGGGGCTTAGTTTTTCCTAGAATCACAAAAATCGGTATGTATATTGTTCTCATCGAGCCGGACAACTTTCTGATTTACACTTATAAGCTCCAACCAACAGGAAGTCAGATATTTTGGTTTGAATGTGGATTTTCTGAAGAATTTTCTCTCTCTCTCTGTGTGTCTGTGTGTGTCTGTGTGTGTGTGTGGGGGGGGTTGTCTATTCCATTTAATCTTTGTTTTTCAAGGTTTTAGGGGCTTTTGGCGCACTTAACGTGCTCATAAACACTTGAAACTTTTCACACAGGTCAGAACCCACGGTCATCAGGGCCGGGCTGAAGCTGGTACACGGGCGTGGCAGGGGGGCTCAACAGCGCCCCCTTGAACACGGTCTGAAAACTTGGTCCATATATCAAACACGCTTGCATGAATTAATATTAAACTCGGTACACATATAGATCTTATCGGGCCGAACAACTTCAACACTCTAAATTATTAGCTCCGCCCAACAGGAAGTCTGCTATTATGGGTTGTTTGAAAAACGCATGCTGTGGAATTTGAAACACTCATCCTAGAGAATTCATCCGATCCCCACCAAACTCGGTCAGCATGAAGTCAAGACATTGAGGATGCTAAATTGCGGACGGATTTTTGATATCTCGAACGGTTTGGCCGTGGCGAGGAAACGAATTTATGGCGAGAAAAGAGAAACACGAAGTGTTATAACTTCTGCATACATTAACTGATCTTGATGAAACTTCAGCAGTGTGTTCATGGTAAGAGGCCGGTCAGATGGATGTAACTATTGTGAGTCAAAGTTATAGTGCCACCAACTGGTAGCAGGAAGTGTGTCACTTTCAAAATGCTTTTGACAAAAGTGGGGGGGTTACTTTTACCCACAGTTACAAAAATCAGTACGCATATTGGTCTCATCGAGCCGGACAACTTTCTAATTTACAGTCATTAGCTCCGAGCAACAGGAAGTCAGATATTTTGGTTTGAATGTGGATTTTTTGGATATGTCAGATTCTGAGTTTTTAGTTACTCCTCCTAAGTGGTTTATTTTATTCACACCAAACTTTTTCAACATGATAAAAATACATTAAAGATATATATATATATATATATATATATATATATATATATATATATATATATATATATATATATATATATATATATATAAATATAGCTGCGAGCAGCGATTACGGGCCAAAGCCGGCGGCACCGCCACCCCGGTGCCTTTAGGTAACTAAAGGCATCGGGGTTGCGGTGCCACCGGCTTGGGCCCGTAATCGCTGCTCGCAGCTATATTTATTATTATTGTTGTTCAAGGGTTCGGGGGCTTTTGGGACCCTTAACAGACTCAAAAACTCATGAAACTTTGCACACAGGTCAGAACCCGCGGCCATTAGGGCCGGGCTGAAGCTGGTACCCGGGCGTGGCAGGGGGGCTCGACAGCGCCCCCTAGAACACAATCTTAAATCTTGGACACATACAAGAACGTATTAGTATGAAACTCGGTACACATATAGATCTCATCGGGCCGAACAACTTTCACACTCTAAGTTATTAGCTCTGCCCAACAGGAAGTCAGCTATTATGGGTTGTTTGAAAAACGCATGCTGTGGAATTTAATGTACTCCTCCTAGGAAATTGATCCGATCCCCACCAAACTCGGTCAGCATGAAGTCAAGACATTGAGGATGCTAAATTGCGGACGGATTTTTGATATCTCGAACGGTTTGGCCGTGGCGATGAAACGAATTTATGGCGAGAAAAGATAAACAGGAAGTGTGTTATAACTTCTGCATACATTAACTGATCTTGATGAAACTTCCGCAGTGTGTTCGTTGTAAGAGGCCGATCACATGGATGTGACTATTGTGAGTCAAAGTTATAGCGCCACCAACTGGCAGCAGGAAGTGTGTCACTTTCAAAATGCTTTGAAATCACTCTCTTATTTTTACCCGATTTGCTTCAAACTTTATGTGTATAATGTAGACACACGGCAGATGTAGACCTGTGAAAGGTTTATTGATATCTTAGATACTGTTGCCGTGGCAACGCATCAAACTTTAATATTCTTTTGAGATGCTTTTGAGACTCTTAACATACTTGAAATTGGGTGAAACTCGACAGACACATCACATTTATTAGCCAGTAGACATGTGCAAAGTTTCAGAAACGGGCGTGGTGAGGGGCTCAGTAGCGCCACCTTTAGTCAAAAATGGGGGCTTAGTTTTAAGTAGAGTCACAAAAATCATTATGTATATTGTTCTCATCAAGCCGGACAACTTTCTAATTTATAGTCATAAGCTGTGACCAACAGGAAGTGAGATATTTTGGTTTGAATGTGATTTTTTGGAGAATTCTCTCTCTCTCTCTCTCTGCATCTGTGTCTCTGTGTGTGTGTGTGTGGGGTGGGGGGATTTGTCTGTTAGGAGAGATTTACTTTTATAATTGTTTTTCAAGGTTTCAGGGGCTTTTGGGGCCCTTAACGTGCTCGAAAACTCTTCAAACTTTGCACACAGGTCAGAACCTGCGGCCATCAGGGCCGGGCTGAAGCTGGTACCCAGGCGTGGCAGGGGGGCTCAACAGCGCCCCCTTGAATGGGGTCCGAAAACTTGGTCCATAAATCAAACATGCTTGCATGTAATAATATGAAACTCGGTACACATATAGATCTCATCGGGCCAAACAACTTTCGTGCTCTAAGTTTTACGCAAGCCCAACAGGAAGTCGGCTATTTAGGGTTGTTTGGAAACGCGTGCTGTGGAATTTAATGTACTCCTCCTAGGAAATTCTTTCAATTGCCACCAAACTCGGTCAGCATGAAGTAAAGACATTGAGGATGCTAAATTGCGGACGGATTTTTGATATCTCGAACGGTTTGGCCGTGGCGAGGAAACGAATTTATGGCGAGGAAAGAGAAAAACGAAGTGTTATAACTTCTGCATACATTAACTGATCTTGATGAAACTTCAGCAGTGTGTTCGTGGTAAGAGGCCGATCTCATGGATGTAACTATTGTGAGTCAAAGTTATAGCGCCACCAACTGGCAGCAGGAAGTGTGTCACTTTCTAAATGCTTTTGACAAAAGTGGGGGGGTTAATTTTATGTACAGTCACAAAAATCAGTACGCATATTGGTCTCATCGAGCCGGACAATTTTCTAATTTACTGTCATTAGCTCCGACCAACAGGAAGTCAGATATTTTGGTTTGAATGTGGATTTCTTTGCAAAATCAGCCTCTGAATTTTTACCCACTCCTCTTAAATGGTTTATTTTATTCCCACCAAACTTTTTCAACATGATGAAAATACATTAAAGATGCTAAATTGTAAACAGATAATAAATATCTCAAACGGTTTTGCTATGGCGAGGGATTAAATTAATGTAAAAAAAGGAAACACTAAAACCTCCTATCTTCTAAAAATGTAATTATACACCATTTATTTATATATAAAATTATACAAATATCAGAACTAAACCTATTTCATTCTTTTTTTATTTATTTTTTATTTAATAATTGTTTAAGTTTAAAAACATCCAGAATGTTTTTTTAGTCCAAAAAATAAATAAATTATGTCATTTATAGTGCTATACTGCCCTCTTGTGTTCAAAATCAGGTAGGCCTATTGTATCTATATAAAAATATACTAGGTATGTGACGGTGAGAATATTTTACCACCAGTTAATCAACGGGTTAATCAACGTTAATCAATGTTGTGGAATATTTTGAGTGTATCATAAAATCAGAATAAGGTAAGACAAGTTATATTTTCTGTCTTTTATATATATATATATATATATATATAAATATAGCTGCGAGCAGCGATGAAGGGCCAAAGCCGGCGGCACCGCCACCCAGGTGCCTTTAGGTAACTAAAGGCGCCGGGGTTGCGGTGCCACCGGCTTGGGCCCGTAATCGCTGCTCGCAGCTATATTTATTATTATTATTATTATTCTTATTTTTCTGTCAACCTTTCGGGCACTTTTGAGACCCTTAACGTGCTCGAAAACTCTTGAAACTTTGCACACAGGTCAGAACCCGCGGCCATCAGGGCCGGGCTGAAGCTGGTACCCGGGCGTGGCAGGGGGGCTCAACAGCGCCCCCTTGAATGGGGTCCGAAAACTTGGTCCATAAATCAGACACGCTTGCATGTAATAATATGAAACTCGGGACATATATAGATCTCATCGGGCCGAACAACTTTCGTACTTTTAATTTTTACGCCAGCCCAACAGGAAGTCAGCTATTAAGGGTTGTTTGGAAACGCATGGTCTGGTATTTGAAACACTTCTCCTAGGGAATTCACCCGATCGCCACCAAACTCGGTGTGCATGAAGTCAAGGCATTGAGGATGAAAAATTGCCAGGGGATTTTTGATATCTCGAACGGTTTGGCCGTGGCGAGGAAACGAATTTATGGCGAATAATGGAAACAGGAAGTGTGTTATAACTTCTGCATACATTAACTGATCTTGATGAAACTTCAGCAGTGTGTTCGTTGTAAGAGGCCGATCACATGGATGTGACTATTGTGAGTCAAAGTTATAGCGCCACCAACTGGCAGCAGGAAGTGTGTCACTTACAAAATGCTTTGAAATCACCCTCTTATTTTTATCCGATTTGCTTCAAACTTTATGTGTATAATGTAGACACACGGCAGATGTAGACCTGTGAAAGGATTATTGATATCTTAGATACTGTTGCCGTGGCAACGCATCAAACTTTAATATTCTTTTCGGATGCTTTTGAGACTCTTCACATGCTTGAAAATGCATGAAACTCGACAGACACATTACATTTATTAGCCAGTAGACATGTGCAAAGTTTCAGAAATGGGCGTGGTGAGGGGCTCAGTAGCGCCACCTTTTGTCAAAAATGGGGGCTTAGTTTTTCCTAGAATCACAAAAATCGGTATGTATATTGTTCTCATCGAGCCGGACAACTTTCTAATTCACAGTCATTAGCTCAGACCATCAGAAAGTCAGATATTTTGGTTTGAATGTGGATTTTCTGGAGAATTTTCTCTCTCTCTCTCTGTTTCTATGTGTGTGTGTGTGTGTGGAGGGGGTGGGGGGGATTTGTCTATTCCATTTAATCTTTGTTTTTCAAGGTTTCAGGGGCTTTTGGGGCCCTTAACATGCTCAAAAACTCTTGAAACTTTAAACACAGGTCAGAGCCCATGGTCATCAGGGCCGGGCTGAAGCTGGTACCCGGGCGTGGCAGGGGGGCTCAACAGCGCCCCCTTGAACACGGTCTGAAAACTTGGTCCATATATCAAAAACTCTTGCATGAATTAATATGAAACTCGGTACACATATAGATCTCATGGGGCTGAACAACTTCCGCACTCTAAGTTATTAGCTCCGCCCAACAGGAAGTCGGCTATTATGGGTTGTTTGAAAAACGCATGCTGTGGAATTTGATGTACTCCTCCTACAGAATTCATCCACTCGCCTCCAAACTCGGTCAGCATGAAGTCAAGACATTGAGGATTCTAAATTGCGGATGGATTTTTGATATCTCAAACGGTTTGGCCATGGCGAGGGCACGAATTTATGGCGAGAAAAGAGAAACACGAAGTGTTATAACTTCTGCATACATTAACTGATCTTGATGAAACTTCAGCAGTGTGTTCGTGGTAAGAGGCCGGTCAGATGGATGTAACTATTGTGAGTCAAAGTTATAGCGCCACCAACTGGCAGCAGGAAGTGTGTCACTTTCAAAATGCTTTTGACAAAAGTGGGGGGGTTACCTTTACGCACAGTTACAAAAATCAGTACGCATATTGGTCTCATCGAGCCGGACAACTTTCTAATTTACAGTCATTAGCTCCGAGCAACAGGAAGTCAGATATTTAGGTTTGAATGTGGATTTTTTGGATATGTCAGACTCTTGAGTTTTTAGCTACTCCTCCTAAGTGGTTTATTTTATTCACACCAAACTTTTTCAACATGATAAAAATACATTAAAGATATATATATATATATATATATATATATATATATATATATATATATATATATATATATATATATATAAATATAGCTGCGAGCAGCGATGAAGGGCCAAAGCCGGCGGCACCGCCACCCCGGTGCCTTTAGGTAACTAAAGGCATCGGGGTTGCGGTGCCACCGGCTTGGGCCCGTAATCGCTGCTCGCAGCTATATTTTATTATTATTATTAGGGCCCAAGCCCTGAAAGGGCAAAGGCCCTATTGTTTTCGGTAGGATTATTAGGGCCCAAGCCCTGAAAGGGCGAAGGCCCTATTGTTTTCGTTAGGATTATTATTAGGGCCCAAGCCCTGAAAGGGCGAAGGCCCTATTGTTTTCGGTAGGATTATTATTAGGGCCCAAGCCCTGAAAGGGCGAAGGCCCTATTGTTTTCGTTAGGATTATTATTATTATTATTATTATTGTTCTTCAAGGTTTCGGGGGCTTTTGGTGCCTTTAACGTGCTCAAAAACTCATGAAACTTTGCACACGGGTCAGAAGCTGCGGCCATTAGGGCCGGGCTGAAGATAGTACCCGGGCGTGGCAGGGGGGCTCGACAGCGCCCCCTTGAATGGGGTCCGAGTGCGGTCCGAAAACTTGGTCCATATACCAAACACGCTTGCATGAATTAATATGAAACTCGGTACACATATAGATCTTATCTGGCCGAACAACTTTCGTGCTCTAAGTTTTACGCCAGCCCAACAGGAAGTCGGTTATTATGGGTTGTTTGGAAAACGCATGCTGTGGAATTTGATGTACTCCTCCTAGGAAATTCATCCATTCATCCATACACTGGTAGTTTCATGCAATTTCAAGTATGTTAAGAGTCTCAAAAGCATCAAAAAAGAATAATAAAGTTTGAAACGTTGCCACGGCAACAGTATTTAAGATATCAATAATCCTTTCACAGGTCTACATCTGCCGTGTGTTTACATTATATATTCATGCAAGCGTGTTTGGTATATGGACCAAGTTTTCGGACCGCACTCGGACCCCATTCAAGGGGGCGCTGTCGAGCCCCCCTGCCACGCCCGGGTACTATCTTCAGCCCGGCCCTAATGGCCGCAGCTTCTGACCCGTGTGCAAAGTTTCATGAGTTTTTGAGCACGTTAAAGGCCCCAAAAGCCCCCGAAACCTTGAAGAACAATAATAATAATAAATATAGCTGCAAGCAGCAATTACCGGGGCCAAGCAGAATAAGACGACAAGACATGCCAACATGTCTGAAAGTGTCAGACCAACTGCAACAATGAGCAATTAAAGACATTTAAAGAGGATTTTAGGCGAAATGGCTGAAAAATCATGTAAAAAGTGATTCAAAATATGATTTAATGGATTGTCACTTTTGACCAAAAGGTGGCGCTGTTACGAAATTGATGTGGTGTGGTCAGAGTAAGGAGACAGTGACACATACAAAGTTTTGTGTCAATATGTCGAGGCATTGCAGATATAAAGCCTGAATAGTCATTTTGGCATCATGCCTCAACTTTGCTGCTGTGCTATACGAAAACGGTTTCATCAATCGACACGAAATCCATAACTTTTTGTCGGCACAGTCTGGAGATGATACGATTCGATTTTGGTGAAAATCGGACAAACGGTCTAGGAGGAGTTCGAAAAAGTAGGTTTTGAATGAAAATCAAGATGGCGGACAGGAAGTTTGGCCAAATAAGGAAAACTTGGTATCTATGTTCTCGGCTTGACCCAAGGAATCTATTAAGACCCGTGGCATTTCAATAGCCAGATTTATTCAAAAGTTATTAGCCTTTTTGGAAATTTTGTTATAACTTTTGACCACTAGGTGGCGCTGTCTTGAAATATTTTGGTTGCCTTCAGGGGATGGTGCTGATGACACATTCTGAGTTTGGTAATATTACACCAATGCATTTGTTTAGTATAGCATTTTATTTCACAAAACTGTATTGAAGTCAATGGGAATTCCATGTTTTGTTCTATTATAGCGCCACCAAGAGGCTCAGTCCCACCATTTTTTTTATGTGTCCTCAGAGTGAGCCCATACATATATGTGTCGATTTTGGTGCAAAAATCTCAATTTGCTTCGGAGTTATAGACATTTATATGAAAAAACACGTAAAAAATGACTGACACATGACTTTGATTGAATATTACTACTCCTAAACATCAATATTTTCGCATTTGGGCATTGGCGTATAGCTATCGACCTATGTTTCCAAACTTCTGACGGTGGTTTCGTCTCGATCGGACAAGCGGTTTCGAAGATATAGCCTAATGTTTTTTAAGCGCTAAATCACAACGCTACACAAACCGTTAGGCGAAACCTAACATGTTTGGTATCGTTGGACTCGGCAACGATTCAGGAGTCCAATGAGATGAGTTTCGTGAAAATAAGTCGATCACACCCAAAGTTATAAGCATTTGAAAAAAAAAATTCACCACTAGGTGGCGCTGTTACGAAACTTCTCACACTCCTTCAGGACATCGTGTTGATGACCCATACCAAGTTTCGTAACAATCCGTTCATGCGTTGTTAAAATACAGCATTTTAGCACAAAATTCAAAATGGCCGACAGTCAAAATGGCCGATATGGCAAAATTGGATATCAGTCGACTCGGCATGACGCCCTGAATCTATCAAGACCAATTTTATGATTTTTGGACAAACTGTTCAGAAGTTATAAGCAAAAATAGCCATTTTTCATATCTCCGGACCTGTAGGTGGCGCTGTGCCGAAACGCAGCATGTAGCCTCAGGTCATGCTTGTGAGTACATGTACCAAGTTTGGTCTGAATACGATAAACCGTTGCGGAGATACAGCCTTACGACTGTTTTTGCAAGCGCTACGTAAAATTTGTTCGAGCGTTTATCGAAAACGGTTTGACGAATCAACAAGATTTTAATAACTTTTTGTCACCCCTGCCTGAAGATGATCCGATTCAATTTTCGTGCAAATCGGACAAACCGTCTAGGACGAGTTCGAAAAAGTACCTTTTTAGGAAAATTCAAAATGGCGGCCATGTTTTTATGACGGAAAATGACGATATAGGGTGCAATCGAATCGTCATGAGCTCAGGAATCAGAGGAAAAAAGGATTTCGCTGATTGGCCTTACGGTTCAAAAGTTATTAGCAAAGTAAAAGTGAAACTTTGGACAGGTGGTGGCGCTAGAGGGAATGACTTAGACACACCAAAATTGGTGTACTTAATGTTGGGACTGTCCTCTATCAGAATGTCAAACCAAAACAACTTTCCCGCAATCGATTCTATGGGCTGCCATAGACTCCCATGGCGGAAGAAGAAGAATAATAATAAATATAGCTGCAAGCAGCAATTACCGGGGCCAAGCAGAATAAGACGACAAGACATGCCAACATGTCTGAAAGTGTCAGACCAACTGCAACAATGAGCAATTAAAGACATTTAAAGAGGATTTTAGGCGAAATGGCTGAAAAATCATGTAAAAAGTGATTCAAAATATGATTTAATGGATTGTCACTTTTGACCAAAAGGTGGCGCTGTTACGAAATTGATGTGGTGTGGTCAGAGTAAGGAGACAGTGACACATACAAAGTTTTGTGTCAATATGTCGAGGCATTGCAGATATAAAGCCTGAATAGTCATTTTGGCATCATGCCTCAACTTTGCTGCTGTGCTATACAAAAACGGTTTCATCAATCGACACGAAATCCATAACTTTTTGTCGGCACAGTCTGGAGATGATACGATTCGATTTTGGTGAAAATCGGACAAACGGTCTAGGAGGAGTTAGAAAAAGTAGGTTTTGAATGAAAATCAAGATGGCGGACAGGAAGTTTGGCCAAATAAGGAAAACTTGGTATCTATGTTCTCGGCTTGACCCAAGGAATCTATTAAGACCCGTGGCATTTCAATAGCCAGATTTATTCAAAAGTTATTAGCCTTTTTGGAAATTTTGTTATAACTTTTGACCACTAGGTGGCGCTGTCTTGAAATATTTTGGTTGCCTTCAGGGGATGGTGCTGATGACACAATCTGAGTTTCGTAATATTACACCAATGCATTTGTTTAGTATAGCATTTTATTTCACAAAACTGTATTGAAGTCAATGGGAATTTCATATTTTGTTCAATTATAGCGCCACCAAGAGGCTCAGTCCCACAATTTTTTTTACGTGTCCTCAGAGTGAGCCCATACATATGTGTGTCAATTTTGGTGAAAATATCTCAATTCGCTTCGGAGTTATAGACATTTATATGAAAAAACACGAAAAAAATGACTGACACATGACTTTGATTGGAAATTAGTACCCCTAAACATCAATATTTTCGCATTTGGGCATTGGCGTATAGCTATCGACCTATGTTTCCAAACTTCTGACGGTGGTTTCGTCTCGATCGGACTAGCGGTTTCAAAGATATAGCCAAATGTTTTTTAAGCGCTAAATCACAACGCTACACAAACCGTAAGGCGAAACCTAGCATGTTTGGTATCGTAGGACTCGGCAACGATTCAGGAGTCTAAAAAGATGAGTTTCGTGAAAATAAGTCGACCACACCCAAAGTTATAAGCATTTGAAAAAAAAAATTCACCACTAGGTGGCGCTGTTTCGAAACTTCTCAGGCTCATTCAGGGCATTGTGCTGATGACCCATACCACATTTCGTAACAATCCGTTCATGCGTTCATAAAATACAGAATTTTAGCACAAAATTCAAAATGGCCGACAGCCAAAATGACCGATATGGTCAAATTGGATATCAGTCGACTCGGCATGTTGCCCTGAATCTAACGAGACCAATTGTATGATTTTTGGACAAACTGTTCAGAAGTTATAAGCAAAAATAGCCATTTTTCATATCTCCGGACCAGTAGGTGGCGCTGCGCCGAAACACAGCATGTAGCCTCAGGTCATGCTTGTGAGTACAAGTACCAAGTTTGGTCTGAATACGATAAACCGTTGCGGAGATACGGCCTTACGACTGTTTTTGCTAGCGCTACGTAAAATGTATTTGTGCGTTTATTGAAAACGGTTTGACGAATCCATTTGAATTCCATAACTTTTTGTCAGCACTACCTGAAGATGATCTGGTTCAATTTTCGTGCAAATCGGACAAACCGTCTAGGACGAGTTCGAAAAAGTAGCTTTTTTTGAAAATTCAAGATGGCGGCCATATTTTTATGACGGCAAATGACGTCATAGGGTGCAATCGAATCGCCATGAGCTCAGGAATCAGAGGAAAAAAGAATTTCGCTGATTGGCCTTACGGTTCAAAAGTTATTAGCAAAATAAAAGTGAAACTTTGGACAGGTGGTGGCGCTAGAGGGAATGACTTAGAAACACCAAAATTGGTGTATTTAATGTTGAGACGGTCCTCTATCAGAATGTCAAACCAAAACAACTTTCCCGCAATCGGTTCTATGGGCTGCCATAGACTCCCATGGCGGAAGAATAATAATAATAATAAATATAGCTGCAAGCAGCAATTACCGGGGCCAAGCAGAATAAGACGACAAGACATGCCAACATGTCTGAAAGTGTCAGACCAACTGCAACAATGAGCAATTAAAGACATTTAAAGAGGATTTTAGGCGAAATGGCTGAAAAATCATGTAAAAAGTGATTCAAAATATGATTTAATGGATTGTCACTTTTGACCAAAAGGTGGCGCTGTTACGAAATTGATGTGGTGTGGTCAGAGTAAGGAGACAGTGACACATACAAAGTTTTGTGTCAATATGTCGAGGCATTGCAGATATAAAGCCTGAATAGTCATTTTGGCATCATGCCTCAACTTTGCTGCTGTGCTATACAAAAACGGTTTCATCAATCGACACGAAATCCATAACTTTTTGTCGGCACAGTCTGGAGATGATACGATTCGATTTTGGTGAAAATCGGACAAACGGTCTAGGAGGAGTTAGAAAAAGTAGGTTTTGAATGAAAATCAAGATGGCGGACAGGAAGTTTGGCCAAATAAGGAAAACTTGGTATCTATGTTCTCGGCTTGACCCAAGGAATCTATTAAGACCCGTGGCATTTCAATAGCCAGATTTATTCAAAAGTTATTAGCCTTTTTGGAAATTTTGTTATAACTTTTGACCACTAGGTGGCGCTGTCTTGAAATATTTTGGTTGCCTTCAGGGGATGGTGCTGATGACACAATCTGAGTTTCGTAATATTACACCAATGCATTTGTTTAGTATAGCATTTTATTTCACAAAACTGTATTGAAGTCAATGGGAATTTCATATTTTGTTCAATTATAGCGCCACCAAGAGGCTCAGTCCCACAATTTTTTTTACGTGTCCTCAGAGTGAGCCCATACATATGTGTGTCAATTTTGGTGAAAATATCTCAATTCGCTTCGGAGTTATAGACATTTATATGAAAAAACACGAAAAAAATGACTGACACATGACTTTGATTGGAAATTAGTACCCCTAAACATCAATATTTTCGCATTTGGGCATTGGCGTATAGCTATCGACCTATGTTTCCAAACTTCTGACGGTGGTTTCGTCTCGATCGGACTAGCGGTTTCAAAGATATAGCCAAATGTTTTTTAAGCGCTAAATCACAACGCTACACAAACCGTAAGGCGAAACCTAGCATGTTTGGTATCGTAGGACTCGGCAACGATTCAGGAGTCTAAAAAGATGAGTTTCGTGAAAATAAGTCGACCACACCCAAAGTTATAAGCATTTGAAAAAAAAAATTCACCACTAGGTGGCGCTGTTTCGAAACTTCTCAGGCTCATTCAGGGCATTGTGCTGATGACCCATACCACATTTCGTAACAATCCGTTCATGCGTTCATAAAATACAGAATTTTAGCACAAAATTCAAAATGGCCGACAGCCAAAATGACCGATATGGTCAAATTGGATATCAGTCGACTCGGCATGTTGCCCTGAATCTAACGAGACCAATTGTATGATTTTTGGACAAACTGTTCAGAAGTTATAAGCAAAAATAGCCATTTTTCATATCTCCGGACCAGTAGGTGGCGCTGCGCCGAAACACAGCATGTAGCCTCAGGTCATGCTTGTGAGTACAAGTACCAAGTTTGGTCTGAATACGATAAACCGTTGCGGAGATACGGCCTTACGACTGTTTTTGCTAGCGCTACGTAAAATGTATTTGTGCGTTTATTGAAAACGGTTTGACGAATCCATTTGAATTCCATAACTTTTTGTCAGCACTACCTGAAGATGATCTGGTTCAATTTTCGTGCAAATCGGACAAACCGTCTAGGACGAGTTCGAAAAAGTAGCTTTTTTTGAAAATTCAAGATGGCGGCCATATTTTTATGACGGCAAATGACGTCATAGGGTGCAATCGAATCACCATGAGCTCAGGAATCAGAGGAAAAAAGAATTTCGCTGATTGGCCTTACGGTTCAAAAGTTATTAGCAAAATAAAAGTGAAACTTTGGACAGGTGGTGGCGCTAGAGGGAATGACTTAGAAACACCAAAATTGGTGTATTTAATGTTGAGACGGTCCTCTATCAGAATGTCAAACCAAAACAACTTTCCCGCAATCGGTTCTATGGGCTGCCATAGACTCCCATGGCGGAAGAATAATAATAATAATAATAATAATAATAATAATAATAAATATAGCTGCAAGCAGCAATTATCGGGGCCAAGCGCAAGCAGATGACAGGATATGCCAACATGGCTGAAGGTGTCAGACCAACTGCAACAATGAGCAATTAAAGACATTTAAAGAGGATTTTAGGTGAAATGGCTGTAAAATCACATAAACAGTAATACAAAATATGATTTAATTGATTATCACTTTCGACCACAGTTACGAAACTGATGTGATGTGGTCAGAGAGAAGTGACAATGACACATACAAAGTTTGGTGTCAATATGTCAAGGCATTGCAGAGATAAAGCCTGAATAGTCCTTTTGGCATCATGCCTCAACTTTGCTGTTGCGCTATACGAAAACGGTTTCGTCTATCGACACGAAATCCATAACTTTTAGTCAGCACGGTCTGGAGATGATACGATTCGATTTTGGTGAAAATCGGACAAACGGTCTAGGAGGAGTTCGAAAAAGTAGGTTTTGAATGAAAATCAAGATGGCGGACAGGAAGTTTGGCCAAATAAGGAAAACTTGGTATCTATGTTCTCGGCTTGACCCAAGGAATCTATTAAGACCCGTGGCATTTCAATAGCCAGATTTATTCAAAAGTTATTAGCCTTTTTGGAAATTTTGTTATAACTTTTGACCACTAGGTGGCGCTGTCTTGAAATATTTTGGTTGCCTTCAGGGGATGGTGCTGATGACACAATCTGAGTTTCGTAATATTACACCAATGCATTTGTTTAGTATAGCATTTTATTTCACAAAACTGTATTGAAGTCAATGGGAATTTCATATTTTGTTCAATTATAGCGCCACCAAGAGGCTCAGTCCCACAATTTTTTTTACGTGTCCTCAGAGTGAGCCCATACATATGTGTGTCAATTTTGGTGAAAATATCTCAATTCGCTTCGGAGTTATAGACATTTATATGAAAAAACACGAAAAAAATGACTGACACATGACTTTGATTGGAAATTAGTACCCCTAAACATCAATATTTTCGCATTTGGGCATTGGCGTATAGCTATCGACCTATGTTTCCAAACTTCTGACGGTGGTTTCGTCTCGATCGGACTAGCGGTTTCAAAGATATAGCCAAATGTTTTTTAAGCGCTAAATCACAACGCTACACAAACCGTAAGGCGAAACCTAGCATGTTTGGTATCGTAGGACTCGGCAACGATTCAGGAGTCTAAAAAGATGAGTTTCGTGAAAATAAGTCGACCACACCCAAAGTTATAAGCATTTGAAAAAAAAAATTCACCACTAGGTGGCGCTGTTTCGAAACTTCTCAGGCTCATTCAGGGCATTGTGCTGATGACCCATACCACATTTCGTAACAATCCGTTCATGCGTTCATAAAATACAGAATTTTAGCACAAAATTCAAAATGGCCGACAGCCAAAATGACCGATATGGTCAAATTGGATATCAGTCGACTCGGCATGTTGCCCTGAATCTAACGAGACCAATTGTATGATTTTTGGACAAACTGTTCAGAAGTTATAAGCAAAAATAGCCATTTTTCATATCTCCGGACCAGTAGGTGGCGCTGCGCCGAAACACAGCATGTAGCCTCAGGTCATGCTTGTGAGTACAAGTACCAAGTTTGGTCTGAATACGATAAACCGTTGCGGAGATACGGCCTTACGACTGTTTTTGCTAGCGCTACGTAAAATGTATTTGTGCGTTTATTGAAAACGGTTTGACGAATCCATTTGAATTCCATAACTTTTTGTCAGCACTACCTGAAGATGATCTGGTTCAATTTTCGTGCAAATCGGACAAACCGTCTAGGACGAGTTCGAAAAAGTAGCTTTTTTTGAAAATTCAAGATGGCGGCCATATTTTTATGACGGCAAATGACGTCATAGGGTGCAATCGAATCGCCATGAGCTCAGGAATCAGAGGAAAAAAGAATTTCGCTGATTGGCCTTACGGTTCAAAAGTTATTAGCAAAATAAAAGTGAAACTTTGGACAGGTGGTGGCGCTAGAGGGAATGACTTAGAAACACCAAAATTGGTGTATTTAATGTTGAGACGGTCCTCTATCAGAATGTCAAACCAAAACAACTTTCCCGCAATCGGTTCTATGGGCTGCCATAGACTCCCATGGCGGAAGAATAATAATAATAATAATAATAATAATAATAATAATAATAATAATAAGAAACGGAACAGATACAATAGGTGCCTCCGCACCTTCGGTGCTTGGCCCCTAATAATAATAAGAAACGGAACAGATACAATAGGTGCCTCCGCACCTTCGGTGCTTGGCCCCTAATAATAATAATAATAATAAATATAGCTGCAAGCAGCAATTACCGGGGCCAAGCAGAATAAGACGACAAGACATGCCAACATGTCTGAAACAATGAGCAATTAAAGACATTTAAAGAGGATTTTAGGCGAAATGGCTGAAAAATCATGTAAAAAGTGATTCAAAATATGATTTAATGGATTGTCACTTTTGACCAAAAGGTGGCGCTGTTACGAAATTGATGTGGTGTGGTCAGAGTAAGGAGACAGTGACACATACAAAGTTTTGTGTCAATATGTCGAGGCATTGCAGATATAAAGCCTGAATAGTCATTTTGGCATCATGCCTCAACTTTTCTGCTGTGCTATACGAAAACGGTTTCATAAATCGACACGAAATCCATAACTTTTTGTCGGCACAGTCTGGAGATGATACGATTCGATTTTGGTGAAAATCGGACAAACGGTCTAGGAGGAGTTCGAAAAAGTAGGTTTTGAATGAAAATCAAGATGGCGGACAGGAAGTTTGGCCAAATAAGGAAAACTTGGTATCTATGTTCTCGGCTTGACCCAAGGAATCTATTAAGACCCGTGGCATTTCAATAGCCAGATTTATTCAAAAGTTATTAGCCTTTTTGGAAATTTTGTTATAACTTTTGACCACTAGGTGGCGCTGTCTTGAAATATTTTGGTTGCCTTCAGGGGATGGTGCTGATGACACAATCTGAGTTTCGTAATATTACACCAATGCATTTGTTTAGTATAGCATTTTATTTCACAAAACTGTATTGAAGTCAATGGGAATTTCATATTTTGTTCAATTATAGCGCCACCAAGAGGCTCAGTCCCACAATTTTTTTTACGTGTCCTCAGAGTGAGCCCATACATATGTGTGTCAATTTTGGTGAAAATATCTCAATTCGCTTCGGAGTTATAGACATTTATATGAAAAAACACGAAAAAAATGACTGACACATGACTTTGATTGGAAATTAGTACCCCTAAACATCAATATTTTCGCATTTGGGCATTGGCGTATAGCTATCGACCTATGTTTCCAAACTTCTGACGGTGGTTTCGTCTCGATCGGACTAGCGGTTTCAAAGATATAGCCAAATGTTTTTTAAGCGCTAAATCACAACGCTACACAAACCGTAAGGCGAAACCTAGCATGTTTGGTATCGTAGGACTCGGCAACGATTCAGGAGTCTAAAAAGATGAGTTTCGTGAAAATAAGTCGACCACACCCAAAGTTATAAGCATTTGAAAAAAAAAATTCACCACTAGGTGGCGCTGTTTCGAAACTTCTCAGGCTCATTCAGGGCATTGTGCCGATGACCCATACCACATTTCGTAACAATCCGTTCATGCGTTCATAAAATACAGAATTTTAGCACAAAATTCAAAATGGCCGACAGCCAAAATGACCGATATGGTCAAATTGGATATCAGTCGACTCGGCATGTTGCCCTGAATCTAACGAGACCAATTGTATGATTTTTGGACAAACTGTTCAGAAGTTATAAGCAAAAATAGCCATTTTTCATATCTCCGGACCAGTAGGTGGCGCTGCGCCGAAACACAGCATGTAGCCTCAGGTCATGCTTGTGAGTACAAGTACCAAGTTTGGTCTGAATACGATAAACCGTTGCGGAGATACGGCCTTACGACTGTTTTTGCTAGCGCTACGTAAAATGTATTTGTGCGTTTATTGAAAACGGTTTGACGAATCCATTTGAATTCCATAACTTTTTGTCAGCACTACCTGAAGATGATCTGGTTCAATTTTCGTGCAAATCGGACAAACCGTCTAGGACGAGTTCGAAAAAGTAGCTTTTTTTGAAAATTCAAGATGGCGGCCATATTTTTATGACGGCAAATGACGTCATAGGGTGCAATCGAATCGCCATGAGCTCAGGAATCAGAGGAAAAAAGAATTTCGCTGATTGGCCTTACGGTTCAAAAGTTATTAGCAAAATAAAAGTGAAACTTTGGACAGGTGGTGGCGCTAGAGGGAATGACTTAGAAACACCAAAATTGGTGTATTTAATGTTGAGACGGTCCTCTATCAGAATGTCAAACCAAAACAACTTTCCCGCAATCGGTTCTATGGGCTGCCATAGACTCCCATGGCGGAAGAATAATAATAATAATAATAATAATAATAAATATAGCTGCAAGCAGCAATTACCGGGGCCAAGCAGAATAAGACGACAAGACATGCCAACATGTCTGAAAGTGTCAGACCAACTGCAACAATGAGCAATTAAAGACATTTAAAGAGGATTTTAGGCGAAATGGCTGAAAAATCATGTAAAAAGTGATTCAAAATATGATTTAATGGATTGTCACTTTTGACCAAAAGGTGGCGCTGTTACGAAATTGATGTGGTGTGGTCAGAGTAAGGAGACAGTGACACATACAAAGTTTTGTGTCAATATGTCGAGGCATTGCAGATATAAAGCCTGAATAGTCATTTTGGCATCATGCCTCAACTTTGCTGCTGTGCTATACGAAAACGGTTTCATCAATCAACACGAAATCCATAACTTTTTGTCGGCACAATCTGGAGATGATACGATTCGATTTTGGTGAAAATCGGACAAATGGTCTAGGAGGAGTTCGAAAAAGTAGGTTTTGAATGAAAATCAAGATGGCGGACAGGAAGTTTGGCCAAATAAGGAAAACTTGGTATCTATGTTCTCGGCTTGACCCAAGGAATCTATTAAGACCCGTGGCATTTCAATAGCCAGATTTATTCAAAAGTTATTAGCCTTTTTGGAAATTTTGTTATAACTTTTGACCACTAGGTGGCGCTGTCTTGAAATATTTTGGTTGCCTTCAGGGGATGGTGCTGATGACACAATCTGAGTTTCGTAATATTACACCAATGCATTTGTTTAGTATAGCATTTTATTTCACAAAACTGTATTGAAGTCAATGGGAATTTCATATTTTGTTCAATTATAGCGCCACCAAGAGGCTCAGTCCCACAATTTTTTTTACGTGTCCTCAGAGTGAGCCCATACATATGTGTGTCAATTTTGGTGAAAATATCTCAATTCGCTTCGGAGTTATAGACATTTATATGAAAAAACACGAAAAAAATGACTGACACATGACTTTGATTGGAAATTAGTACCCCTAAACATCAATATTTTCGCATTTGGGCATTGGTGTATAGCTATCGACCTATGTTTCCAAACTTCTGACGGTGGTTTCGTCTCGATCGGACTAGCGGTTTCAAAGATATAGCCAAATGTTTTTTAAGCGCTAAATCACAACGCTACACAAACCGTAATGCAAAACCTAGCATGTTTGGTATCGTAGGACTCGGCAACGATTCAGGAGTCTAAAAAGATGAGTTTCGTGAAAATAAGTCGACCACACCCAAAGTTATAAGCATTTGAAAAAAAAAATTCACCACTAGGTGGCGCTGTTTCGAAACTTCTCAGGCTCATTCAGGGCATTGTGCTGATGACCCATACCACGTTTCGTAACAATCCGTTCATGCGTTCATAAAATACAGAATTTTAGCACAAAATTCAAAATGGCCGACAGCCAAAATGACCGATATGGTCAAATTGGATATCAGTCGACTCGGCATGTTGCCCTGAATCTAACGAGACCAATTGTATGATTTTTGGACAAACTGTTCAGAAGTTATAAGCAAAAATAGCCATTTTTCATATCTCCGGACCAGTAGGTGGCGCTGCGCCGAAACACAGCATGTAGCCTCAGGTCATGCTTGTGAGTACATGTACCAAGTTTGGTCTGAATACGATAAACCGTTGCGGAGATACGGCCTTACGACTGTTTTTGCTAGCGCTACGTAAAATGTATTTGTGCGTTTATTGAAAACGGTTTGACGAATCCATTTGAATTCCATAACTTTTTGTCAGCACTACCTGAAGATGATCTGGTTCAATTTTCGTGCAAATCGGACAAACCGTCTAGGACGAGTTCGAAAAAGTAGCTTTTTTTGAAAATTCAAGATGGCGGCCATATTTTTATGACGGCAAATGACGTCATAGGGTGCTATCGAATCGCCATGAGCTCAGGAATCAGAGGAGAAAAGAATTTCGCTGATTGGCCTTACGGTTCAAAAGTTATTAGCAAAATAAAAGTGAAACTTTGGACAGGTGGTGGCGCTAGAGGGAATGACTTAGAAACACCAAAATTGGTGTATTTAATGTTGAGACGGTCCTCTATCAGAATGTCAAACCAAAACAACTTTCCCGCAATCGGTTCTATGGGCTGCCATAGACTCCCATGGCGGAAGAATAATAATAATAATAATAATAATAAATATAGCTGCAAGCAGCAATTACCGGGGCCAAGCAGAATAAGACGACAAGACATGCCAACATGTCTGAAAGTGTCAGACCAACTGCAACAATGAGCAATTAAAGACATTTAAAGAGGATTTTAGGCGAAATGGCTGAAAAATCATGTAAAAAGTGATTCAAAATATGATTTAATGGATTGTCACTTTTGACCAAAAGGTGGCGCTGTTACGAAATTGATGTGGTGTGGTCAGAGTAAGGAGACAGTGACACATACAAAGTTTTGTGTCAATATGTCGAGGCATTGCAGATATAAAGCCTGAATAGTCATTTTGGCATCATGCCTCAACTTTGCTGCTGTGCTATACGAAAACGGTTTCATCAATCGACACGAAATCCATAACTTTTTGTCGGCACAGTCTGGAGATGATACGATTCGATTTTGGTGAAAATCGGACAAACGGTCTAGGAGGAGTTCGAAAAAGTAGGTTTTGAATGAAAATCAAGATGGCGGACAGGAATTTTGGCCAAATAAGGAAAACTTGGTATCTATGTTCTCGGCTTGACCCAAGGAATCTATTAAGACCCGTGGCATTTCAATAGCCAGATTTATTCAAAAGTTATTAGCCTTTTTGGAAATTTTGTTATAACTTTTGACCACTAGGTGGCGCTGTCTTGAAATATTTTGGTTGCCTTCAGGGGATGGTGCTGATGACACAATCTGAGTTTCGTAATATTACACCAATGCATTTGTTTAGTATAGCATTTTATTTCACAAAACTGTATTGAAGTCAATGGGAATTTCATATTTTGTTCAATTATAGCGCCACCAAGAGGCTCAGTCCCACAATTTTTTTTACGTGTCCTCAGAGTGAGCCCATACATATGTGTGTCAATTTTGGTGAAAATATCTCAATTCGCTTCGGAGTTATAGACATTTATATGAAAAAACACGAAAAAAATGGCTGACACATGACTTTGATTGGAAATTAGTACCCCTAAACATCAATATTTTCGCATTTGGGCATTGGCGTATAGCTATCGACCTATGTTTCCAAACTTCTGACGGTGGTTTCGTCTCGATCGGACTAGCGGTTTCAAAGATATAGCCAAATGTTTTTTAAGCGCTAAATCACAACGCTACACAAACCGTAAGGCGAAACCTAGCATGTTTGGTATCGTAGGACTCGGCAACGATTCAGGAGTCTAAAAAGATGAGTTTCGTGAAAATAAGTCAACCACACCCAAAGTTATAAGCATTTGAAAAAAAAAATTCACCACTAGGTGGCGCTGTTTCGAAACTTCTCAGGCTCATTCAGGGCATTGTGCTGATGACCCATACCACGTTTCGTAACAATCCGTTCATGCGTTCATAAAATACAGAATTTTAGCACAAAATTCAAAATGGCCGACAGCCAAAATGACTGATATGGTCAAATTGGATATCAGTCGACTTGGCATGTTGCCCTGAATCTAACGAGACCAATTTTATGATTTTTGGACAAACTGTTCAGAAGTTATAAGCAAAAATAGCCATTTTTCATATCTCCGGACCAGTAGGTGGCGCTGCGCCGAAACACAGCATGTAGCCTCAGGTCATGCTTGTGAGTACAAGTACCAAGTTTGGTCTGAATACGATAAACCGTTGCGGAGATACGGCCTTACGACTGTTTTTGCTAGCGCTACGTAAAATGTATTCGTGCGTTTATCGAAAACGGTTTGACGAATCAATTTGAATTCCATAACTTTTTGTCAGCACTACCTGAAGATGATCTGGTTCAATTTTCGTGCAAATCGGACAAACCGTCTAGGACGAGTTCGAAAAAGTAGCTTTTTTTGAAAATTCAAGATGGCGGCCATATTTTTATGACGGAAAATGACGTCATAGGGTGCAATCGAATCGCCATGAGCTCAGGAATCAGAGGAAAAAATAATTTTGTTGATTGGCCTTACGGTTCAAAAGTTATTAGCAAAGTAAAAGTGAAATTTTGGACAGGTGGTGGCGCTAGAGGGAATGACTTAGAAACACCAAAATTGGTGTATTTAATGTTGGGACTGTCCTCTATCAGAATGTCA
Organism: Abramis brama; assembly: GCF_963993115.1. Classification (NCBI taxonomy): domain Eukaryota; kingdom Metazoa; phylum Chordata; class Actinopteri; order Cypriniformes; family Leuciscidae; genus Abramis; species Abramis brama. The sequence goes on from NC_139976.1 coordinate 23,365,741, forward strand.
AACCAAAACAACTTTCCCGCAATCGGTTCTATGGGCTGCCATAGACTCCCAGAGCGGAAGAATAATAATAATAATAAATATAGCTGCAAGCAGCAATTACCGGGGCCAAGCAGAATAAGACGACAAGACATGCCAACATGTCTGAAAGTGTCAGACCAACTGCAACAATGAGCAATTAAAGACATTTAAAGAGGATTTTAGGCGAAATGGCTGAAAAATCATGTAAAAAGTGATTCAAAATATGATTTAATGGATTGTCACTTTTGACCAAAAGGTGGCGCTGTTACGAAATTGATGTGGTGTGGTCAGAGTAAGGAGACAGTGACACATACAAAGTTTTGTGTCAATATGTCGAGGCATTGCAGATATAAAGCCTGAATAGTCATTTTGGCATCATGCCTCAACTTTGCTGCTGTGCTATACGAAAACGGTTTCATCAATCGACACGAAATCCATAACTTTTTGTCGGCACAGTCTGGAGATGATACGATTCGATTTTGGTGAAAATCGGACAAACGGTCTAGGAGGAGTTCGAAAAAGTAGGTTTTGAATGAAAATCAAGATGGCGGACAGGAAGTTTGGCCAAATAAGGAAAACTTGGTATCTATGTTCTCGGCTTGACCCAAGGAATCTATTAAGACCCGTGGCATTTCAATAGCCAGATTTATTCAAAAGTTATTAGCCTTTTTGGAAATTTTGTTATAACTTTTGACCACTAGGTGGCGCTGTCTTGAAATATTTTGGTTGCCTTCAGGGGATGGTGCTGATGACACAATCTGAGTTTCGTAATATTACACCAATGCATTTGTTTAGTATAGCATTTTATTTCACAAAACTGTATTGAAGTCAATGGGAATTTCATATTTTGTTCAATTATAGCGCCACCAAGAGGCTCAGTCCCACAATTTTTTTTACGTGTCCTCAGAGTGAGCCCATACATATGTGTGTCAATTTTGGTGAAAATATCTCAATTCGCTTCGGAGTTATAGACATTTATATGAAAAAACACGAAAAAAATGACTGACACATGACTTTGATTGGAAATTAGTACCCCTAAACATCAATATTTTCGCATTTGGGCATTGGCGTATAGCTATCAACCTATGTTTCCAAACTTCTGACGGTGGTTTCGTCTCGATCGGACTAGCGGTTTCAAAGATATAGCCAAATGTTTTTTAAGCGCTAAATCACAACGTTACACAAACCGTAAGGCAAAACCTAGCATGTTTGGTATCGTAGGACTCGGCAACGATTCAGGAGTCTAAAAAGATGAGTTTCGTGAAAATAAGTCGACCACACCCAAAGTTATAAGCATTTGAAAAAAAAAATTCACCACTAGGTGGCGCTGTTTCGAAACTTCTCAGGCTCATTCAGGGCATTGTGCTGATGACCCATACCACGTTTCGTAACAATCCGTTCATGCGTTCATAAAATACAGAATTTTAGCACAAAATTCAAAATGGCCGACAGCCAAAATGACCGATATGGTCAAATTGGATATCAGTCGACTCGGCATGTTGCCCTGAATCTAACGAGACCAATTGTATGATTTTTGGACAAACTGTTCAGAAGTTATAAGCAAAAATAGCCATTTTTCATATCTCCGGACCAGTAGGTGGCGCTGCGCCGAAACACAGCATGTAGCCTCAGGTCATGCTTGTGAGTACAAGTACCAAGTTTGGTCTGAATACGATAAACCGTTGCGGAGATACGGCCTTACGACTGTTTTTGCTAGCGCTACGTAAAATGTATTTGTGCGTTTATCGAAAACGGTTTGACGAATCCATTTGAATTCCATAACTTTTTGTCAGCACTACCTGAAGATGATCTGGTTCAATTTTCGTGCAAATCGGACAAACCGTCTAGGACGAGTTCGAAAAAGTAGCTTTTTTTGAAAATTCAAGATGGCGGCCATATTTTTATGACGGAAAATGACGTCATAGGGTGCAATCGAATCGCCATGAGCTCAGGAATCAGAGAAAAAAAGAATTTCGCTGATTGGCCTTACGGTTCAAAAGTTATTAGCAAAGTAAAAGTGAAACTTTGGACAGGTGGTGGCGCTAGAGGGAATGACTTAGAAACACCAAAATTGGTGTATTTAATGTTGAGACGGTCCTCTATCAGAATGTCAAACCAAAACAACTTTCCCGCAATCGGTTCTATGGGCTGCCATAGACTCCCATGGCGGAAGAATAATAATAATAATAATAATAATAATAATAAGAAACGGAACAGATACAATAGGTGCCTCCGCACCTTCGGTGCTTGGCCCCTAATAATAATAATAATAATAATAATAATAATAAGAAACGGAACAGATACAATAGGTGCCTCCGCACCTTCGGTGCTTGGCCCCTAATAATAATAATAATAAGAAACGGAACAGATACAATAGGTGCCTCCGCACCTTCGGTGCTTGGCCCCTAATAAATATAGCTGCAAGCAGCCATTACCGGGGCCAAGCAGAATAAGACGACAAGACATGCCAACATGTCTGAAAGTGTCAGACCAACTGCAACAATGAGCAATAAAGACATTTAAAGAGGATTTTAGGCAAAATGCCTGAAAAATCATAGAAACAATAATTAAAAATATGATTTGATGGATTATCACTTTCGACCAATAGGTGGCGCAGTTACAAAACTGATGTGATGTGGTCAGAATGAAGTTACAATGACACATACAAAGTTTGGTGTCAATATTTCAAGGCATTGCAGAGATAAAGCCTTAATTAGTGCTATTAGCATCATGTCTCAACTTTGCTGCTGCGCTATACGAAAACGGTTTCGTCTATCGACACGAAATCCATAACTTTTAGTCGGCACAGTCTGGAGATGATACGATTCGATTTTGGTGAAAATCGGACAAACGGTCTAGGAGGAGTTCGAAAAAGTAGGTTTTGAATGAAAATCAAGATGGCGGACAAGAAGTTTGACCAAATAAGGAAAATTTGGTATATATGTTCTCGGCTTGATCCAAGGAATCTATTAAGACCAGTGGTATTTACATAGGCCGATGTATTCAAAAGTTATTAGCAGTTTTGGAAATGCTATTATAACTTTTGACCACTAGGTGACGCTGTCTCTAAATATTTTGGGTACCTTCAGGGGATGGTGCTGATGGCACATTCTGAGTTTCGTAATATTACACCAATGCATTTGTTAAGTATAGCATTTTATTTCACAAAACTGCATTGAAGTCAATGGGAATTTCATGTTTTGTTCTATTATAGCGCCACCAAGAGGCTCAGTCCCACCATTTTTTTTATGTGTCCTCAGAGTGAGCCCATACATATATGTGTCGATTTTGGTGCAAAAATCTCAATTTGCTTCGGAGTTATAGACATTTATATGAAAAAACACGTAAAAAATGACTGACACATGACTTTGATTGAATATTACTACCCCTAAACATCAATATTTTCGCATTTGGGCATTGGCATATAGCTATCGACCTATGTTTCCAAACTTCTGACGGTGGTTTCGTCTCGATCGGACAAACGGTTTCGAAGATATAGCCTAATGTTTTTTAAGCGCTAAATCACAACGCTACACAAACCGTAAGGCGAAACCTAGCATGTTTGGTATCGTTGGACTCGGCAACGATTCAGGAGTCTAAGGAGATGAGTTTCGTGAAAATACGTCGACCACACCCAAAGTTATAAGCATTTGAAAAAAAAAATTCACCACTAGGTGGCGCTGTTTCGAAACTTCTCACACTTCTTCAAGACATCGTGCTGATGACCCATACCAAGATTTGTAACAATCCGTTCATGCGTTGTTAAAATACAGCATTTTAGCACAAAATTCAAAATGGCCGACAGCCAAAATGACCGATATGGTCAAATTGGATATCAGTCGACTCGGCATGTTGCCCTGAATCTAACGAGACCAATTGTATGATTTTTGGACAAACTGTTCAGAAGTTATAAGCAAAAATAGCCATTTTTCATATCTCCGGACCAGTAGGTGGCGCTGCGCCGAAACACAGCATGTAGCCTCAGGTCATGCTTGTGAGTACAAGTACCAAGTTTGGTCTGAATACGATAAACCGTTGCGGAGATACGGCCTTACGACTGTTTTTGCTAGCGCTACGTAAAATGTATTTGTGCGTTTATCGAAAACGGTTTGACGAATCCATTTGAATTCCATAACTTTTTGTCAGCACTACCTGAAGATGATCTGGTTCAATTTTCGTGCAAATCGGACAAACCGTCTAGGACGAGTTCGAAAAAGTAGCTTTTTTTGAAAATTCAAGATGGCGGCCATATTTTTATGACGGCAAATGACGTCATAGGGTGCAATCGAATCGCCATGAGCTCAGGAATCAGAGGAAAAAAGAATTTCGCTGATTGGCCTTACGGTTCAAAAGTTATTAGCAAAATAAAAGTGAAACTTTGGACAGGTGGTGGCGCTAGAGGGAATGACTTAGAAACACCAAAATTGGTGTATTTAATGTTGAGACGGTCCTCTATCAGAATGTCAAACCAAAACAACTTTCCCGCAATCGGTTCTATGGGCTGCCATAGACTCCCATGGCGGAAGAATAATAATAATAATAATAATAATAAGAAACGGAACAGATACAATAGGTGCCTCCGCACCTTCGGTGCTTGGCCCCTAATAATAAGAAACGGAACAGATACAATAGGTGCCTCCGCACCTTCGGTGCTTGGCCCCTAATAAATATAGCTGCAAGCAGCAATTACCGGGGCCAAGCAGAATAAGACGACAAGACATGCCAACATGTCTGAAAGTGTCAGACCAACTGCAACAATGAGCAATTAAAGACATTTAAAGAGGATTTTAGGCGAAATGGCTGAAAAATCATGTAAAAAGTGATTCAAAATATGATTTAATGGATTGTCACTTTTGACCAAAAGGTGGCGCTGTTACGAAATTGATGTGGTGTGGTCAGAGTAAGGAGACAGTGACACATACAAAGTTTTGTGTCAATATGTCGAGGCATTGCAGATATAAAGCCTGAATAGTCATTTTGGCATCATGCCTCAACTTTGCTGCTGTGCTATACGAAAACGGTTTCATCAATCGACACGAAATCCATAACTTTTTGTCGGCACAGTCTGGAGATGATACGATTCGATTTTGGTGAAAATCGGACAAACGGTCTAGGAGGAGTTCGAAAAAGTAGGTTTTGAATGAAAATCAAGATGACGGACAGGAAGTTTGGCCAAATAAGGAAAACTTGGTATCTATGTTCTCGGCTTGACCCAAGGAATCTATTAAGACCCGTGGCATTTCAATAGCCAGATTTATTCAAAAGTTATTAGCCTTTTTGGAAATTTTGTTATAACTTTTGACCACTAGGTGGCGCTGTCTTGAAATATTTTGGTTGCCTTCAGGGGATGGTGCTGATGACACAATCTGAGTTTCGTAATATTACACCAATGCATTTGTTTAGTATAGCATTTTATTTCACAAAACTGTATTGAAGTCAATGGGAATTTCATATTTTGTTCAATTATAGCGCCACCAAGAGGCTCAGTCCCACAATTTTTTTTACGTGTCCTCAGAGTGAGCCCATACATATGTGTGTCAATTTTGGTGAAAATATCTCAATTCGCTTCGGAGTTATAGACATTTATATGAAAAAACACGAAAAAAATGACTGACACATGACTTTGATTGGAAATTAGTACCCCTAAACATCAATATTTTCGCATTTGGGCATTGGCGTATAGCTATCGACCTATGTTTCCAAACTTCTGACGGTGGTTTCGTCTCGATCGGACTAGCGGTTTCAAAGATATAGCCAAATGTTTTTTAAGCGCTAAATCACAACGTTACACAAACCGTAAGGCAAAACCTAGCATGTTTGGTATCGTAGGACTCGGCAACGATTCAGGAGTCTAAAAAGATGAGTTTCGTGAAAATAAGTCGACCACACCCAAAGTTATAAGCATTTGAAAAAAAAAAATTCACCACTAGGTGGCGCTGTTTCGAAACTTCTCAGGCTCATTCAGGGCATTGTGCTGATGACCCATACCACGTTTCGTAACAATCCGTTCATGCGTTCATAAAATACAGAATTTTAGCACAAAATTCAAAATGGCCGACAGCCAAAATGACCGATATGGTCAAATTGGATATCAGTCGACTCGGCATGTTGCCCTGAATCTAACGAGACCAATTGTATGATTTTTGGACAAACTGTTCAGAAGTTATAAGCAAAAATAGCCATTTTTCATATCTCCGGACCAGTAGGTGGCGCTGCGCCGAAACACAGCATGTAGCCTCAGGTCATGCTTGTGAGTACAAGTACCAAGTTTGGTCTGAATACGATAAACCGTTGCGGAGATACGGCCTTACGACTGTTTTTGCTAGCGCTACGTAAAATGTATTTGTGCGTTTATCGAAAACGGTTTGACGAATCCATTTGAATTCCATAACTTTTTGTCAGCACTACCTGAAGATGATCTGGTTCAATTTTCGTGCAAATCGGACAAACCGTCTAGGACGAGTTCGAAAAAGTAGCTTTTTTTGAAAATTCAAGATGGCGGCCATATTTTTATGACGGAAAATGACGTCATAGGGTGCAATCGAATCGCCATGAGCTCAGGAATCAGAGAAAAAAAGAATTTCGCTGATTGGCCTTACGGTTCAAAAGTTATTAGCAAAGTAAAAGTGAAACTTTGGACAGGTGGTGGCGCTAGAGGGAATGACTTAGAAACACCAAAATTGGTGTATTTAATGTTGAGACGGTCCTCTATCAGAATGTCAAACCAAAACAACTTTCCCGCAATCGGTTCTATGGGCTGCCATAGACTCCCATGGCGGAAGAATAATAATAATAAATATAGCTGCAAGCAGCAATTACCGGGGCCAAGCAGAATAAGACGACAAGACATGCCAACATGTCTGAAAGTGTCAGACCAACTGCAACAATGAGCAATTAAAGACATTTAAAGAGGATTTTAGGCGAAATGGCTGAAAAATCATGTAAAAAGTGATTCAAAATATGATTTAATGGATTGTCACTTTTGACCAAAAGGTGGCGCTGTTACGAAATTGATGTGGTGTGGTCAGAGTAAGGAGACAGTGACACATACAAAGTTTTGTGTCAATATGTCGAGGCATTGCAGATATAAAGCCTGAATAGTCATTTTGGCATCATGCCTCAACTTTGCTGCTGTGCTATACGAAAACGGTTTCATCAATCGACACGAAATCCATAACTTTTTGTCGGCACAGTCTGGAGATGATACGATTCGATTTTGGTGAAAATCGGACAAACGGTCTAGGAGGAGTTCGAAAAAGTAGGTTTTGAATGAAAATCAAGATGGCGGACAGGAAGTTTGGCCAAATAAGGAAAACTTGGTATCTATGTTCTCGGCTTGACCCAAGGAATCTATTAAGACCCGTGCCATTTCAATAGCCAGATTTATTCAAAAGTTATTAGCCTTTTTGGAAATTTTGTTATAACTTTTGACCACTAGGTGGCGCTGTCTTGAAATATTTTGGTTGCCTTCAGGGGATGGTGCTGATGACACAATCTGAGTTTCGTAATATTACACCAATGCATTTGTTTAGTATAGCATTTTATTTCACAAAACTGTATTGAAGTCAATGGGAATTTCATATTTTGTTCAATTATAGCGCCACCAAGAGGCTCAGTCCCACAATTTTTTTTACGTGTCCTCAGAGTGAGCCCATACATATGTGTGTCAATTTTGGTGAAAATATCTCAATTCGCTTCGGAGTTATAGACATTTATATGAAAAAACACGAAAAAAATGACTGACACATGACTTTGATTGGAAATTAGTACCCCTAAACATCAATATTTTCGCATTTGGGCATTAGCGTATACCTATCGACCTATGTTTCCAAACTTCTGACGGTGGTTTCGTCTCGATCGGACTAGCGGTTTCAAAGATATAGCCAAATGTTTTTTAAGCGCTAAATCACAACGCTACACAAACCGTAAGGCGAAACCTAGCATGTTTGGTATCGTAGGACTCGGCAACGATTCAGGAGTCTAAAAAGATGAGTTTCGTGAAAATAAGTCGACCACACCCAAAGTTATAAGCATTTGAAAAAAAAAATTCACCACTAGGTGGCGCTGTTTCGAAACTTCTCAGGCTCATTCAGGGCATTGTGCTGATGACCCATACCACATTTCGTAACAATCCGTTCATGCGTTCATAAAATACAGAATTTTAGCACAAAATTCAAAATGGCCGACAGCCAAAATGACCGATATGGTCAAATTGGATATCAGTCGACTCGGCATGTTGCCCTGAATCTAACGAGACCAATTGTATGATTTTTGGACAAACTGTTCAGAAGTTATAAGCAAAAATAGCCATTTTTCATATCTCCGGACCAGTAGGTGGCGCTGCGCCGAAACACAGCATGTAGCCTCAGGTCATGCTTGTGAGTACAAGTACCAAGTTTGGTCTGAATACGATAAACCGTTGCGGAGATACGGCCTTACGACTGTTTTTGCTAGCGCTACGTAAAATGTATTTGTGCGTTTATTGAAAACGGTTTGACGAATCCATTTGAATTCCATAACTTTTTGTCAGCACTACCTGAAGATGATCTGGTTCAATTTTCGTGCAAATCGGACAAACCGTCTAGGACGAGTTCGAAAAAGTAGCTTTTTTTGAAAATTCAAGATGGCGGCCATATTTTTATGACGGCAAATGACGTCATAGGGTGCAATCGAATCGCCATGAGCTCAGGAATCAGAGGAAAAAAGAATTTCGCTGATTGGCCTTACGGTTCAAAAGTTATTAGCAAAATAAAAGTGAAACTTTGGACAGGTGGTGGCGCTAGAGGGAATGACTTAGAAACACCAAAATTGGTGTATTTAATGTTGAGACGGTCCTCTATCAGAATATCAAACCAAAACAACTTTCCCGCAATCGGTTCTATGGGCTGCCATAGACTCCCATGGCGGAAGAATAATAATAATAATAATAATAATAATAATAATAAATATAGCTGCAAGCAGCAATTACCGGGGCCAAGCAGAATAAGACGACAAGACATGCCAACATGTCTGAAAGTGTCAGACCAACTGCAACAATGAGCAATTAAAGACATTTAAAGAGGATTTTAGGCGAAATGGCTGAAAAATCATGTAAAAAGTGATTCAAAATATGATTTAATGGATTGTCACTTTTGACCAAAAGGTGGCGCTGTTACGAAATTGATGTGGTGTGGTCAGAGTAAGGAGACAGTGACACATACAAAGTTTTGTGTCAATATGTCGAGGCATTGCAGATATAAAGCCTGAATAGTCATTTTGGCATCATGCCTCAACTTTGCTGCTGTGCTATACAAAAACGGTTTCATCAATCGACACGAAATCCATAACTTTTTGTCGGCACAGTCTGGAGATGATACGATTCGATTTTGGTGAAAATCGGACAAACGGTCTAGGAGGAGTTCGAAAAAGTAGGTTTTGAATGAAAATCAAGATGGCGGACAGGAAGTTTGGCCAAATAAGGAAAACTTGGTATCTATGTTCTCGGCTTGACCCAAGGAATCTATTAAGACCCGTGGCATTTCAATAGCCAGATTTATTCAAAAGTTATTAGCCTTTTTGGAAATTTTGTTATAACTTTTGACCACTAGGTGGCGCTGTCTTGAAATATTTTGGTTGCCTTCAGGGGATGGTGCTGATGACACAATCTGAGTTTCGTAATATTACACCAATGCATTTGTTTAGTATAGCATTTTATTTCACAAAACTGTATTGAAGTCAATGGGAATTTCATATTTTGTTCAATTATAGCGCCACCAAGAGGCTCAGTCCCACAATTTTTTTTACGTGTCCTCAGAGTGAGCCCATACATATGTGTGTCAATTTTGGTGAAAATATCTCAATTCACTTCGGAGTTATAGACATTTATATGAAAAAACACGAAAAAAATGACTGACACATGACTTTGATTGGAAATTAGTACCCCTAAACATCAATATTTTCGCATTTGGGCATTGGCGTATAGCTATCGACCTATGTTTCCAAACTTCTGACGGTGGTTTCGTCTCGATCGGACTAGCGGTTTCAAAGATATAGCCAAATGTTTTTTAAGCGCTAAATCACAACGCTACACAAACCGTAAGGCAAAACCTAGCATGTTTGGTATCGTAGGACTCGGCAACGATTCAGGAGTCTAAAAAGATGAGTTTCGTGAAAATAAGTCGACCACACCCAAAGTTATAAGCATTTGAAAAAAAAAATTCACCACTAGGTGGCGCTGTTTCGAAACTTCTCAGGCTCATTCAGGGCATTGTGCTGATGACCCATACCACGTTTCGTAACAATCCGTTCATGCGTTCATAAAATACAGAATTTTAGCACAAAATTCAAAATGGCCGACAGCCAAAATGACCGATATGGTCAAATTGGATATCAGTCGACTCGGCATGTTGCCCTGAATCTAACGAGACCAATTGTATGATTTTTGGACAAACTGTTCAGAAGTTATAAGCAAAAATAGCCATTTTTCATATCTCCGGACCAGTAGGTGGCGCTGCGCCGAAACACAGCATGTAGCCTCAGGTCATGCTTGTGAGTACAAGTACCAAGTTTGGTCTGAATACGATAAACCGTTGCGGAGATACGGCCTTACGACTGTTTTTGCTAGCGCTACGTAAAATGTATTTGTGCGTTTATTGAAAACGGTTTGACGAATCCATTTGAATTCCATAACTTTTTGTCAGCACTACCTGAAGATGATCTGGTTCAATTTTCGTGCAAATCGGACAAACCGTCTAGGACGAGTTCGAAAAAGTAGCTTTTTTTGAAAATTCAAGATGGCGGCCATATTTTTATGACGGCAAATGACGTCATAGGGTGCAATCGAATCGCCATGAGCTCAGGAATCAGAGGAAAAAAGAATTTCGCTGATTGGCCTTACGGTTCAAAAGTTATTAGCAAAATAAAAGTGAAACTTTGGACAGGTGGTGGCGCTAGAGGGAATGACTTAGAAACACCAAAATTGGTGTATTTAATGTTGAGACGGTCCTCTATCAGAATGTCAAACCAAAACAACTTTCCCGCAATCGGTTCTATGGGCTGCCATAGACTCCCATGGCGGAAGAATAATAATAATAATAATAATAATAATAATAATAATAATAATAATAAGAAACGGAACAGATACAATAGGTGCCTCCGCACCTTCGGTGCTTGGCCCCTAATAATAAATATAGCTGCAAGCAGCAATTACCGGGGCCAAGCAGAATAAGACGACAAGACATGCCAACATGTCTGAAAGTGTCAGACCAACTGCAACAATGAGCAATTAAAGACATTTAAAGAGGATTTTAGGCGAAATGGCTGAAAAATCATGTAAAAAGTGATTCAAAATATGATTTAATGGATTGTCACTTTTGACCAAAAGGTGGCGCTGTTACGAAATTGATGTGGTGTGGTCAGAGTAAGGAGACAGTGACACATACAAAGTTTTGTGTCAATATGTCGAGGCATTGCAGATATAAAGCCTGAATAGTCATTTTGGCATCATGCCTCAACTTTACAGCTGTGCTATACGAAAACGGTTTCATCAATCGACACGAAATCCATAACTTTTTGTCGGCACAGTCTGGAGATGATACGATTCGATTTTGGTGAAAATCGGACAAACGGTCTAGGAGGAGTTCGAAAAAGTAGGTTTTGAATGAAAATCAAGATGGCGGACAGGAAGTTTGGCCAAATAAGGAAAACTTGGTATCTATGTTCTCGGCTTGACCCAAGGAATCTATTAAGACCCGTGGCATTTCAATAGCCAGATTTATTCAAAAGTTATTAGCCTTTTTGGAAATTTTGTTATAACTTTTGACCACTAGGTGGCGCTGTCTTGAAATATTTTGGTTGCCTTCAGGGGATGGTGCTGATGACACATTCTGAGTTTGGTAATATTACACCAATGCATTTGTTTAGTATAGCATTTTATTTCACAAAACTGTATTGAAGTCAATGGGAATTCCATGTTTTGTTCTATTATAGCGCCACCAAGAGGCTCAGTCCCACCATTTTTTTTATGTGTCCTCAGAGTGAGCCCATACATATATGTGTCGATTTTGGTGCAAAAATCTCAATTTGCTTCGGAGTTATAGACATTTATATGAAAAAACACGTAAAAAATGACTGACACATGACTTTGATTGAATATTACTACTCCTAAACATCAATATTTTCGCATTTGGGCATTGGCATGTAGCTATCGACCTATGTTTCCAAACTTCTGACGGTGGTTTCGTCTCGATCGGACAAGCGGTTTCGAAGATATAGCCTAATGTTTTTTAAGCGCTAAATCACAACGCTACACAAACCGTTAGGCAAAACCTAACATGTTTGGTATCGTTGGACTCGGCAACGATTCAGGAGTCCAATGAGATGAGTTTCTTGAAAATAAGTCGATCACACCCAAAGTTATAAGCATTTGAAAAAAAAAATTCACCACTAGGTGGCGCTGTTTCGAAACTTCTCAGGCTCATTCAGGGCATTGTGCTGATGACCCATACCACGTTTCGTAACAATCCGTTCATGCGTTCATAAAATACAGAATTTTAGCACAAAATTCAAAATGGCCGACAGCCAAAATGACCGATATGGTCAAATTGGATATCAGTCGACTCGGCATGTTGCCCTGAATCTAACGAGACCAATTGTATGATTTTTGGACAAACTGTTCAGAAGTTATAAGCAAAAATAGCCATTTTTCATATCTCCGGACCAGTAGGTGGCGCTGCGCCGAAACACAGCATGTAGCCTCAGGTCATGCTTGTGAGTACAAGTACCAAGTTTGGTCTGAATACGATAAACCGTTGCGGAGATACGGCCTTACGACTGTTTTTGCTAGCGCTACGTAAAATGTATTTGTGCGTTTATTGAAAACGGTTTGACGAATCCATTTGAATTCCATAACTTTTTGTCAGCACTACCTGAAGATGATCTGGTTCAATTTTCGTGCAAATCGGACAAACCGTCTAGGACGAGTTCGAAAAAGTAGCTTTTTTTGAAAATTCAAGATGGCGGCCATATTTTTATGACGGCAAATGACGTCATAGGATGCAATCGAATCGCCATGAGCTCAGGAATCAGAGGAAAAAAGAATTTCGCTGATTGGCCTTACGGTTCAAAAGTTATTAGCAAAATAAAAGTGAAACTTTGGACAGGTGGTGGCGCTAGAGGGAATGACTTAGAAACACCAAAATTGGTGTATTTAATGTTGAGACGGTCCTCTATCAGAATGTCAAACCAAAACAACTTTCCCGCAATCGGTTCTATGGGCTGCCATAGACTCCCATGGCGGAAGAATAATAATAATAATAAATATAGCTGCAAGCAGCAATACGGGGCCAAGCCCTGCAAGGCAGAGCAAGCAACAGCCGCTGTAGCGCAATGCGGAGCCAGAAGAGCAAAACATCAGAAATTTAATGTACATCAAGCACAGTAAGCACATCAATTACAGCAGCACAGCTAGCATTTAAGCACCAACAGCAGTGCAGAGCCGGAAGGAATTTAAATTATTATTTTATACACAATTTCAAAGTCGCCCCACACTGGTCTCGAACCCACGACCACAATGGTTCGGGATTCATGACGCATGGTTGAACCACTTGCGCCACCCAGAGGACATGTTTTACAAAGCTGCAGAGGAGAGGCTTCAGTGTGTGAATGAGCACACAAAATCATGTTAACGAGATTAGCATGCTAAGCTAACTTAATGCTAATATAGCTTATGATGTGGTACATCCAATGCTGGCAAAATAGATATCCTCAGATTCGACATGACGCAAGGAATCGATAGACACCAATTTTATGATTTTGTGACAAACTGTTCACAAGTTACAGCCTCTGAACCAATTATGGGTTGACCTCATTAAGTTTGCGACATCATAACTTTTTTTTTCCAGTATAGCAAAAAAATCGGGGACAGTACTTTTATGCGGCTCAGTCCGAAGATCATTTGAGTACATGTTTGGACAAAATTAGACCAATTTTGAAGGAGGAGTAGCGAAAAAACTGTTTTACATTCACTCCAATATGGCGGCCAGTCACATTGTTGATAAATAACATATGAGATATCGTTGAAATCGGCATAAGCCAAGGAATATATTGACATAAAGAAATCAAATTTCAAGCAATGTTAGCAAAAGTTATAAGCGTTTTTTCAAAAAACAATGATATCTCTGGAACACTAGGTGGCGCTGTGATCAAATTTCTCAGGTACCTTCGGGCCATGCTAATGATGATCCATACCAAATTTGGTGAAGAAATTTCAAATAGTTTAAAAGATATTGCAAATTATGACATCATTCAAAATGGCGGACACGTGGTACATCCCATCATGGCAAAATCGATATCCACGGATTTGTCATGACCCAAGGAATCGATAGACACCAAGTTTATAATTTTCTGACAAACTGTTCATAAGTTATTGGCCAAAATATGCATTTTCCATATCTCATGACCCGTAGGTGGCGCTGTTCCCAACTTTGGCATGGAACCTCAGATCATGCTTCCGATGAAGTGTACCAATTTTCGTTTCGATTGATCAAAGTTTGGCCGAGCTATAGCTTCTGAACCAATTTTGGGTCGACCTCGTTAAGTTTGCGACGTCATAACTTTTGATCAGAGAAGAATAAAAAAAATCGGGGACAGTACTTTTATGCGGCTCAGTCCGAAGATCATTTGAGTACATGTTTGGACAAAATTAGACCAATTTTGAAGGAGGAGTAGCAAAAAAACTGCATACTGTACTTTTCAAAATGGCCACTACTGTAATGGGCGGAGTCTTAATGTAAGATATTGGTTCTAATCAGCATGATGAGATGAATCAGGTGTACTAAGTTTCATTTTTCTAGATCAAAGGGTTCAAAAGTTATAACCATTTCAATGTTGAATTTTTGAACTGCTGGTGGCGCTATAGAGTTGGACCTAGAGACTCAAAAATTGCTACAATTACTTTTCATTACCATCACTACAAGTGTGCCAAATTTCATCATTTTCCTATGTATGGTTCATAGGGCTGCCATAGACTTCAAGAGGAGGAAGAAGAATAATAATAATAATAAATATAGCTGCAAGCAGCAATACGGGGCCAAGCCCTGCAAGGCAGAGCAAGCAACAGCCGCTGTAGCGCAATGCGGAGCCAGAAGAGCAAAACATCAGAAATTTAATGTACATCAAGCACAGTAAGCACATCAATTACAGCAGCACAGCTAGCATTTAAGCACCAACAGCAGTGCAGAGCCGGAAGGAATTTAAATTATTATTTTATACACAATTTCAAAGTCGCCCCACACTGGTCTCGAACCCACGACCACAATGGTTCGGGATTCATGACGCATGGTTGAACCACTTGCGCCACCCAGAGGACATGTTTTACAAAGCTGCAGAGGAGAGGCTTCAGTGTGTGAATGAGCACACAAAATCATGTTAACGAGATTAGCATGCTAAGCTAACTTAATGCTAATATAGCTTATGATGTGGTACATCCAATGCTGGCAAAATAGATATCCTCAGATTCGACATGACGCAAGGAATCGATAGACACCAATTTTATGATTTTGTGACAAACTGTTCACAAGTTACAGCCTCTGAACCAATTATGGGTTGACCTCATTAAGTTTGCGACATCATAACTTTTTTTTTCCAGTATAGCAAAAAAATCGGGGACAGTACTTTTATGCGGCTCAGTCCGAAGATCATTTGAGTACATGTTTGGACAAAATTAGACCAATTTTGAAGGAGGAGTAGCGAAAAAACTGTTTTACATTCACTCCAATATGGCGGCCAGTCACATTGTTGATAAATAACATATGAGATATCGTTGAAATCGGCATAAGCCAAGGAATATATTGACATAAAGAAATCAAATTTCAAGCAATGTTAGTAAAAGTTATAAGCGTTTTTTCAAAAAACAATGATATCTCTGGAACACTAGGTGGCGCTGTGATCAAATTTCTCAGGTACCTTCGGGCCATGCTAATGATGATCCATACCAAATTTGGTGAAGAAATTTCAAATAGTTTAAAAGATATTGCAAATTATGACATCATTCAAAATGGCGGACACGTGGTACATCCCATCATGGCAAAATCGATATCCACGGATTTGTCATGACCCAAGGAATCGATAGACACCAAGTTTATAATTTTCTGACAAACTGTTCATAAGTTATTGGCCAAAATATG
This sequence comes from Abramis brama, assembly GCF_963993115.1. Taxonomy (NCBI): domain Eukaryota; kingdom Metazoa; phylum Chordata; class Actinopteri; order Cypriniformes; family Leuciscidae; genus Abramis; species Abramis brama. Next base: position 23,381,922 of record NC_139976.1, read on the forward strand.
CATTTTCCATATCTCATGACCCGTAGGTGGCGCTGTTCCCAACTTTGGCATGGAACCTCAGATCATGCTTCCGATGAAGTGTACCAATTTTCGTTTCGATTGATCAAAGTTTGGCCGAGCTATAGCTTCTGAACCAATTTTGGGTCGACCTCGTTAAGTTTGCGACGTCATAACTTTTGATCAGAGAAGAATAAAAAAAATCGGGGACAGTACTTTTATGCGGCTCAGTCCGAAGATCATTTGAGTACATGTTTGGACAAAATTAGACCAATTTTGAAGGAGGAGTAGCAAAAAAACTGCATACTGTACTTTTCAAAATGGCCACTACTGTAATGGGCGGAGTCTTAATGTAAGATATTGGTTCTAATCAGCATGATGAGATGAATCAGGTGTACTAAGTTTCATTTTTCTAGATCAAAGGGTTCAAAAGTTATAACCATTTCAATGTTGAATTTTTGAACTGCTGGTGGCGCTATAGAGTTGGACCTAGAGACTCAAAAATTGCTACAATTACTTTTCATTACCATCACTACAAGTGTGCCAAATTTCATCATTTTCCTATGTATGGTTCATAGGGCTGCCATAGACTTCAAGAGGAGGAAGAAGAATAATAATAATAATAATAATAAGAAAACTAACAGATACAATAGGTGCCATAGCCCCTTCGGGGCTTGGCCCCTAATAATAATAAGAAAACTAACAGATACAATAGGTGCCATAGCCCCTTCGGGGCTTGGCCCCTAATAATAATAAGAAAACTAACAGATACAATAGGTGCCATAGCCCCTTCGGGGCTTGGCCCCTAATAATAAGAAAACTAACAGATACAATAGGTGCCATAGCCCCTTCGGGGTTTGGCCCCTAATAATAATAATAATAAGAAAACTAACAGATACAATAGGTGCCATAGCCCCTTCGGGGCTTGGCCCCTAATAAGAAAACTAACAGATACAATAGGTGCCATAGCCCCTTCGGGGCTTGGCCCCTAAATAGCTGCAAGCAGCAATACGGGGCCAAGCCCTGCAAGGCAGAGCAAGCAACAGCCGCTGTAGCGCAATGCGGAGCCAGAAGAGCAAAACATCAGAAATTTAATGTACATCAAGCACAGTAAGCACATCAATTACAGCAGCACAGCTAGCATTTAAGCACCAACAGCAGTGCAGAGCCGGAAGGAATTTAAATTATTATTTTATACACAATTTCAAAGTCGCCCCACACTGGTCTCGAACCCACGACCACAATGGTTCGGGATTCATGACGCATGGTTGAACCACTTGCGCCACCCAGAGGACATGTTTTACAAAGCTGCAGAGGAGAGGCTTCAGTGTGTGAATGAGCACACAAAATCATGTTAACGAGATTAGCATGCTAAGCTAACTTAATGCTAATATAGCTTATGATGTGGTACATCCAATGCTGGCAAAATAGATATCCTCAGATTCGACATGACGCAAGGAATCGATAGACACCAATTTTATGATTTTGTGACAAACTGTTCACAAGTTACAGCCTCTGAACCAATTATGGGTTGACCTCATTAAGTTTGCGACATCATAACTTTTTTTTTCCAGTAGAGCAAAAAAATCGGGGACAGTACTTTTATGCGGCTCAGTCCGAAGATCATTTGAGTACATATTTGGACAAAATTAGACCAATTTTGAAGGAGGAGTAGCGAAAAAACTGTTTTACATTCGCTCCAATATGGCGGCCAGTCACATTGTTGAAAAATAACATATGAGATATCGTTGAAATCGGCATAAGCCAAGGAATATATTGACATAAAGAAATCAAATTTCAAGCAATGTTGGCAAAAGTTATAAGTGTTTTTTCAAAAAACAATGATATCTCTGGAACACTAGGTGGCGCTGTGATCAAACTTCTCATGTACCTTCGGGCCATGCTAATGATGATCCATACCAAATTTGGTGAAGAAATTTCAAATAGTTTAAAAGATATTGCAAATTATGACATCATTCAAAATGGCGGACACGTGGTACATCCCATTATGGCAAAATCGATATCCACGGATTTGTCATGACCCAAGGAATCGATAGACACCAAGTTTATAATTTTCTGACAAACTGTTCATAAGTTATTGGCCAAAATATGCATTTTCCATATCTCATGACCCGTAGGTGGCGCTGTTCCCAACTTTGGCATGGAACCTCAGATCATGCTTCCGATGAAGTGTACCAATTTTCGTTTCGATTGATCAAAGTTTGGCCGAGCTATAGCTTCTGAACCAATTTTGGGTCGACCTCGTTAAGTTTGCGACGTCATAACTTTTGATCAGAGAAGAATAAAAAAAATCGGGGACAGTACTTTTATGCGGCTCAGTCCGAAGATCATTTGAGTACATGTTTGGACAAAATTAGACCAATTTTGAAGGAGGAGTAGCAAAAAAACTGCATACTGTACTTTTCAAAATGGCCACTACTGTAATGGGCGGAGTCTTAATGTAAGATATTGGTTCTAATCAGCATGATGAGATGAATCAGGTGTACTAAGTTTCATTTTTCTAGATCAAAGGGTTCAAAAGTTATAACCATTTCAATGTTGAATTTTTGAACTGCTGGTGGCGCTATAGAGTTGGACCTAGAGACTCAAAAATTGCTACAATTACTTTTCATTACCATCACTACAAGTGTGCCAAATTTCATCATTTTCCTATGTATGGTTCATAGGGCTGCCATAGACTTCAAGAGGAGGAAGAAGAATAATAATAATAATAATAATAAGAAAACTAACAGATACAATAGGTGCCATAGCCCCTTCGGGGCTTGGCCCCTAATAATAAGAAAACTAACAGATACAATAGGTGCCATAGCCCCTTCGGGGCTTGGCCCCTAATAATAATAATAATAATAAGAAACGGAACAGATACAATAGGTGCCTCCGCACCTTCGGTGCTTGGCCCCTAATAAGAAACGGAACAGATACAATAGGTGCCTCCGCACCTTCGGTGCTTGGCCCCTAATAATAATAATAATAATAAGAAACGGAACAGATACAATAGGTGCCTCCGCACCTTCGGTGCTTGGCCCCTAATAATAATAATAATAATAATAAGAAACGGAACAGATACAATAGGTGCCTCCGCACCTTCGGTGCTTGGCCCCTAATAATAATAATAAGAAACGGAACAGATACAATAGGTGCCTCCGCACCTTCGGTGCTTGGCCCCTAATAATAATAAGAAACGGAACAGATACAATAGGTGCCTCCGCACCTTCGGTGCTTGGCCCCTAATAATAAGAACGGGAACAGATACAATAGGTGCCTCCGCACCTTCGGTGCTTGGCCCCTAATAAGAACGGGAACAGATACAATAGGTGCCTCCGCACCTTCGGTGCTTGGCCCCTAATAATAATAATCCTAACGAAAACAATAGGGCCTTCGCCCTTTCAGGGCTTGGGCCCTAATAATAATCCTACCGAAAACAATAGGGCCTTCGCCCTTTCAGGGCTTGGGCCCTAATAATAATCCTAACGAAAACAATAGGGCCTTCGCCCTTTCAGGGCTTGGGCCCTAATAATCCTACCGAAAACAATAGGGCCTTTGCCCTTTCAGGGCTTGGGCCCTAATAATAATAATCCTAACGAAAACAATAGGGCCTTCGCCCTTTCAGGGCTTGGGCCCTAATAATAATAATAAAATATAGCTGCGAGCAGCGATTACGGGCCCAAGCCGGTGGCACCGCAACCCCGATGCCTTTAGTTACCTAAAGGCACCGGGGTGGCGGTGCCGCCGGCTTTGGCCCTTCATCGCTGCTCGCAGCTATATTTATATATATATATATATATATATCTTTAATGTATTTTTATCATGTTGAAAAAGTTTGGTGTGAATAAAATAAACCACTTAGGAGGAGTAGCTAAAAACTCAAGAGTCTGACATATCCAAAAAATCCACATTCAAACCTAAATATCTGACTTCCTGTTGCTCGGAGCTAATGACTGTAAATTAGAAAGTTGTCCGGCTCGATGAGACCAATATGCGTACTGATTTTTGTAACTGTGCGTAAAGGTAACCCCCCCACTTTTGTCAAAAGCATTTTGAAAGTGACACACTTCCTGCTGCCAGTTGGTGGCGCTATAACTTTGACTCACAATAGTTACATCCATCTGACTGGCCTCTTACCACGAACACACTGCTGAAGTTTCATCAAGATCAGTTAATGTATGCAGAAGTTATAACACTTCGTGTTTCTCTTTTCTCGCCATAAATTCGTGCCCTCGCCATGGCCAAACCGTTTGAGATATCAAAAATCCATCCGCAATTTAGAATCCTCAATGTCTTGACTTCATGCTGACCGAGTTTGGAGGCGAGTGGATGAATTCTGTAGGAGGAGTACATCAAATTCCACAGCATGCGTTTTTCACACTGTGGATGTTTCATCCATGGATGTGTTTCAAATTCATCCATAACTTCTGCATACATTAACTGATCTTGATGAAACTTCAGCAGTGTGTTTGTGGTAAGAGGCCGATCAGATGGATGTAACTATTGTGAGTCAAAGTTATAGCGCCACCAACTGGCAGCAGGAAGTGTGTCACTTTCAACATGCTTTTGACAAAAGTGGGGGGGTTAGTTTTACCAACAGTTACAAACATGAGTATATATATTGGTCTCACCGAGCCGGACAACTTTCTAATTAACAGTCATTAGCTCAGAGCAAAAGAAAGTCAGATATTTTGGTTTGAATGTGGATTTTTTGGATATTTCAGACTCTGAGTTTTTAGCTACTCTTCCAAACTGGCTTATTTTATTCACACCAAACTTTTTCAAAATGATGAAAATACATTAAAGATGCTAAATTGTGAACGGATATTAAACATCTCAAATGTTTTTGCTATAGTGAGGGACTGAAGTAATGTACAAAAATTAAACACTAAAAGCCTCATCTTCTAAAAATGTAATTATACACCATTTATTTCTATAAAAGTATACAAATATCACAACCAAACTCATTTTATTCTTTTTTTTTTTTTTTAAATTTAATAATTATTTATAAGTTTAAAAATAGTAATTGTACTATTTAGTCTCATAAAAGTCAAGTCATACATAGGGCTATACTGCCCTCTTGTGTTCAAAATCAGGTAGGCCTATTGTATTTACATAAAAATATACTAGGTATGTGACGGTGAGAATATTTTACCACCGGTTAATCGACGTGTGACACCGCTGGGGGCTTTTGAATCGCAAACTTAAAAACGAAAGTAAAATATTTTCGTCCGCACTGACATTGATAGTGGTTGATAATAATAATAATAATTTGTTACATTTATATAGCGCTTTTTCTGAGACCTCAAAGCGCTTTACATAGATGGGGGGAATCTCCTCAACCACCACCAATGTGCAGCATCCACTTGGATGATGCGACGGCAGCCATATTGCGCCAGAACGCCCACCACACACCAGCTTACTGGTGGAGAGGAGACAGTGATGAAGCCAATCAGTATATCAGTACATGGGGATGATTAGGAGGCCATGATGGATAGAGGCCAAGGGGCAAATTTGGCCAGGATGCCGGGGTTACACCCCTACTCTTTTTCGAAAGGACATCCTGGGATTTTTAATGACCACAGAGAGTCAGGACCTCGGTTTAATGTCTCATCCGAAGGACGGTGCTCTTTTGGCAGTATAGTGTCCCCGTCACTACACTGGGGCATTAGGACTCACACAGACCACAAGGTGAGCGGTTGAGCGGGCGTTTCAAATGAATTCCTATGGAAGTAGGAATAACACACACACACACACGGTTTACTATCTTTGTGGGGACTCTCCATAGACTTAATGGTTTTTATACTTTACAAACTGTATATTCTATCTCCTCACACTAACCCTACCCCTAAACCTACCCATTACAGAAAACTTTCTGCATTTTTACATTTCCAAAAAGACTCATTCTGTATGATTTCTAAGCTTGTTTACCCATGGGGACCTCTATTTAGGTCCCCACTGTGACACGAGTCCCCATGAGTCTGTGTGCATTCAGGTTGAAGTCCCCACCGGGATAGAAAAACATGAACACACATGCACACACACACACACACACACACACACACACACATTCCAGCATTGCAATCTTGACATCGCAGCCTGTTCATTATAGTCATATATATATATATATATATATATATATATATATATATATATATATATATATATATATATATATATAAATATAGCTTCGAGCAGCGATGAAGGGCCAAAGCTGGCGGTACCGCCTCCCCGGTGCCTTTAGGTAAAGGCACCGGGGTTGCGGTGCCACCGGCTTGGGCCCATAATCGCTGCTCGCAGCTATATTTATTATTATTCTTATTTTTCTGTCAACCTTTCGGGCACTTTTGAGACCCTTAACGTGCTCGAAAACTCTTGAAACTTTGCACACAGGTCAGAACCCGCGGCCATCAGGGCCGGGCTGAAGCTGGTACCCGGGCGTGGCAGGGGGGCTCAACAGCGCCCCCTTGAACGGGGTCCGAAAACTTGGTCCATAAATCAGACACGCTTGCATGTAATAATATGAAACTCGGTACATATATAGATCTCATCGGGCCGAACAACTTTCGTACTTTTACTTTTTACGCCAGCCCAACAGGAAGTCAGCTATTAAGGGTTGTTTGGAAACGCATGGTCTGGTATTTGAAACACTTCTCCTAGGGAATTCACCCGATCGCCACCAAACTCGGTGTGCATGAAGTCAAGGCATTGAGGATGAAAAATTGCCAGGGGATTTTTGATATCTCGAACGGTTTGGCCGTGGCGAGGAAACGAATTTATGGCGAATAATGGAAACAGGAAGTGTGTTATAACTCCTGCATACATTAACTGCTCTTGATGAAACTTCAGCAGTGTGTTCGTTGTAAGAGGCCGATCACATGGATGTGACTATTGTAAGTCAAAGTTATAGCGCCACCAACTGGCAGCAGGAAGTGTGTCACTTTCAAAATGCTTTGAAATCACCCTCTTATTTTTTTCCGATTTGCTTCAAACTTTATGTGTATAATGTAGACACACGGCAGATGTAGACCTGTGAAAGGATTATTGATATCTTAGATACTGTTGCCATGGCAATGCATCAAACTTTAATATTCTTTTCGGATGCTTTTGAGACTCTTCACATGCTTGAAAATGCATGAAACTCGACAGACACATCACATTTATTAGCCAGTAGACATGTGCATAGTTTCAGAAATGGGCGTGGTGAGGGGCTCAGTAGCGCCACCTTTAGTCAAAAATGGGGGCTTAGTTTTTCCTAGAATCACAAAAATCGGTATGTATATTGTTCTCATCGAGCCGGACAACTTTCTAATTCACAGTCATTAGCTCAGACCATCAGAAAGTCAGATATTTTGGTTTGAATGTGGATTTTCTGGAGAATTTTCTCTCTCTCTCTCTGTCTCTGTGTGTGTGTGTGTGTGTGGAGGGGGTTGGGGGGATTTGTCTATTCCATTTAATCTTTGTTTTTCAAGGTTTCAGGGGCTTTTGGGGCCCTTAACATGCTCAAAAACTCTTGAAACTTTGCACACAGGTCAGAGCCCACGGTCATCAGGGCCGGGCTGAAGCTGGTACCCGGGCGTGGCAGGGGGGCTCAACAGCGCCCCCTTGAACACGGTCTGAAAACTTGGTCCATATATCAAAAACTCTTGCATGAATTAATATGAAACTCGGTACACATATAGATCTCATGGGGCTGAACAACTTCCGCACTCTAAGTTATTAGCTCCGCCCAACAGGAAGTCGGCTATTATGGGTTGTTTGAAAAACGCATGCTGTGGAATTTGATGTACTGCTCCTACAGAATTCATCCACTCGCCTCCAAACTCGGTCAGCATGAAGTCAAGACATTGAGGATTCTAAATTGCGGATGGATTTTTGATATCTCGAACGGTTTGGCCATGGCGAGGACACGAATTTATGGCGAGAAAAGAGAAACACGAAGTGTTATAACTTCTGCATACATTAACTGATCTTGATGAAACTTCAGCAGTGTGTTCGTGGTAAGAGGCCGGTCAGATGGATGTAACTATTGTGAGTCAAAGTTATAGCGCCACCAACTGGTAGCAGGAAGTGTGTCACTTTCAAAATGCTTTTGACAAAAGTGGGGGGGTTACCTTTACCCACAGTTACAAAAATCAGTACGCATATTGGTCTCATCGAGCTGGACAACTTTCTAATTTACAGTCATTAGCTCCGAGCAACAGGAAGTGACCAAGATGTGCTTTAACTGCAGACTTTCAGCTTTAATTTGAGGGTATTTACATCCAAATCAGGTGAACGGTGTAGGAATTACAACAGTTTGTATATGTGCCACCCACTTTTTAAGGGACCAAAAGTAATGGGACAGATTAACAATCATAAATCAAACTTTTACTTTTTAATACCTGGTTGCAAATCCTTTGCAGTCAATTACAGCCTGAAGTCTGGAACGCATAGACATCACCAGTTGCTGGGTTTCATCCCTGGTGATGCTCTGCCAGGCCTCTACTGCAACTGTCTTCAGTTCCTGCTTGTTCTTGGGGCATTTTCCCTTCGGTTTTGTCTTCAGCAAGTGAAATGCATGCTCAATCGGATTCAGGTCAGGTGATTGACTTGGCCATTGCATAACATTCCACTTCCTTACCTTAAAAAACTCTTTGGTTGCTTTCACAGTATGCTTCGGGTCATTGTCCATCTGCACTGTGAAGCGCCGTCCAATGAGTTCTGAAGCATTTGGTCACAACATGCTTTTCTTCACAACATTTGGCCAGATCAAGAACACTCTCCAGGAGGTAGGTGTATGTGTGTCAAAGTCAAAAATCAAGAGAAGACTTCACCAGAGTGAATACAGAGGGTTCACCACAAGATGTAAACCACTGGTGAGCCTCAAAAACAGGAAGGCCAGATAAGAGTTTGCCAAACAACATCTAAAAAAGCCTTCACAGTTCTGGAACAACATCCTATGGACAGATGAGACAAAGATCAACTTGTACCAGAGTGATGGGAAGAGAAGAGTATGGAGAAGGAAAGGAACTGCTCATGATCCAAAGCATACCACCTCATCAGTGAAGTATGGTGGTGGTAGTGTCATGGCGTGGGCATGTATGGCTGCCAATGGAACTGGTTCTCTTGTATTTATTGATGATGTGACTGCTGACAAAAGCAGCAGGATGAATTCTGAATTGTTTCGGGCAATATTATCTGCTCATATTCAGCCAAATGCTTCAGAACTCATTGGACGGCGCTTCACAGTGCAGATGGACAATGACCCGAAGCATACTGCGAAAGCAACCAGAGAGTTTTTTAAGGTAAAGAAGTGGAATGTTATGCAATGGCCAAGTCAATCACCTGACCTGAATCCGACTGAGCATGCATTTCACTTGCTGAAGACAAAACTGAAGGGAAAATGCCCCAAGAACAAGCAGGAACTGAAGACAGTTGCAGTAGAGGCCTGGTAGAGCATCACCAGGGATGAAACCCAGCAACTGGGGATGTCTATGCGTTCCAGACTTCAGGCTGTAATTGACTGCAAAGGATTTGCAACCAAGTATTAAAAAGTAAAAGTTTGATTTATGATTGTTAATCTGTCCCATTACTTTTGGTCCCTTAAAAAGTGGGTGGCACATATACAAACTGTTGTAATTCCTACACCGTTCACCTGATTTGGATGTAAATACCCTCAAATTAAAGCTGAAAGTCTGCAGTTAAAGCACATCTTGTTCGTTTCATTTCAAATCCATTGTGGTGGTGTATAGAGCCAAAAAGATTAGAATTGTGTTGATGTCCCAATATTTATGGACCTGACTGTATATATATATATATATATATATATATATATATATATATATATATATATATATATATAAATATAAATAAATATATAAATATAGCTGCGAGCAGCGATGAAGGGCCAAAGCCGAGGGCACCGCCATTTTAGTTACCTAAAGGCACCGGGGTTGCGGTGCCACCGGCTTGGGCCCGTAATCGCTGCTCGCAGCTATATTTAGGGCCCGAGCACCGATGGTGTGAGGACCCTCTTGGAATTGCTCCGTTTATTATTATTATTAGGGCCCGAGCACCGATGGTGTGAGGACCCTCTTGGAATTGCTCTGTTTATTATTATTATTATTATTATTAGGGCCCGAGCACCGATGGTGTGAGGACCCTCTTGGAATTGCTCTGTTTATTAGGGCCCGAGCACCGATGGTGTGAGGACCCTCTTGGAATTGCTCTGTTTATTAGGGCCAGAGCACCGATGGTGTGAGGACCCTCTTGGAATTGCTCTGTTTATTATTATTATTATTATTATTATTATTATTATTATTATTATTATTATTATTATTATTATTATTCTCCGCATTGAATTGCATTTTTGAGGGCCTAAACATGCTCGAAAACTCACGAAACTTTGCACACATGTCAGAACTGGCGAAAATTTACATCTGATATAGGTTTCAGAATTGGACGGGGCAAAATGGCTCGATAGCGCCACCTATAAAAGTTCAACGGAGTGCGCCTCCCGCATCGTTCCACGTACGTGCACGAAATTCGGTACATACATGTAATTACCTAATACCTACAAAAAAGTCTCTTGGAGCGTAGCCCTAAACACAACAGGAAGTCAGCCATTTTGAACTTCCTCTCAGATTTTTGTGCAGTTTTTGCCATTTTCAGGCCTCGTACTTTAACGAACTCCTCCTACAGTTTTAATCTGATCATCTTCAAATTTGGTGAGTGTAATCTTCAGGCCTTTGCGACGTTAAATTGCGAAGATCTTGAGTTTTCGTCGAAGTGCGGGTCCTCGGCGGCCTGACAAATTTCGATGTTTCGCCATGAAACAGGAAGTTGCTGTAACTCAGGCATGGAATGTCCAATCTGCCCCAAACTTCACACTTTTGATAAGAGTTCTGTCCTGAACACATGACCATGCTCATATTCAGTTATAGTCATAGCGCCACCTGCTGGCAACAGGAAGTGACATGTTTAACACTGTTATGGACTCCTAATAACATATAAAAAAGTGCCAGCAAGTGCTAAACATGCTAACAACATACTAGAAGCATGCTAAAACATGCGAGCAAACTCTTAGCTAAGTGCTAAAGCATGCTATTATTGCAATTAAATAGGAATTTGCTGTAACTCAGGCATGGAATGTCCAATCTGCCCCAAACTTCACACTTTTGATAAGCGTGCTAATTCAATGAAACAGGACTTTGTTGTTACTCAAGAAGGCAATGTACAATCTACCCCAAACTTCACACGTTTGATAAGAGTTATCTCTTGAACACATGTCCATGCTCATATTTAGTTATAGTCATAGCGCCACCTGCTGGCAACAGGAATTGACGTTTAACACTGTTCTTGACTCCTAATAACATATAAAAAAATGCCAGTAGGTGCTAAACATCCTACCAACATACTAGAGACATGCTAAAACATACTAGCAAACACTTAGCTAAGTGCTAAAGAATGATATTACTGCAATTGAATAGGAATTTGCTGTAACTCAGGCATGGAATGTCCAATCTGCCCCAAACTTCACACTTTTGATAAGCGTTCTGTCCTGAACACATGTCCATGCTCAAATTCAGTTATAGTAATAGCGCCGCCACCTACTGGCAACAGGAAGTGACATGTTTAACACGTTGATGCTGTTCTAGCAACATGTAAAAATGCCATTGAGTTCTAAACATGCTAGAAACATGTTAAAACATGCTAGCAATACTTAGCTAAGTGCTAAAGCATGCTAATTCAATGAAACAGGATGTTGTTGTTACTCAAGAAGGCAATGTCCAATCTGCGCCAAACTTCACACTTTTGATAAGCGTTCTGTCCTGAACACATGACCATGCTCATATTCAGTTACATTTATAGCGCCACCTGCTGGCAACAGGAAGTGACATGTTAAACACTGTTGTGGACTCCTGATAACATATAAAAAAGTGCCAGCAAGTGCTAAACATGCTAACAACATACTAGAAGCTAAAACATGCTAGCAAACACTTAACTAAGTGCTAAAGCATGCTATTACTGCAATTAAATAGGAATTTGCTGTAACTCAGGCACGGAATGTCCAATCTGCCCCAAACTTAACATGTTTGATAAGCATTCTGTCCTGAACACATGACCATGCTCATATTCATTTATAGTCATAGCGCCACCTGCTGGCAACAGGAAGTGACATGTTTAACACTGTTGTGGACTCCTAATAACATATAAAAAAGTGCCAGCAAGTGCTAAACATGCTAACAACATACTAGAAACATGCTAAAACATGCTAGCAAACACTTAGCTAAGTGTTAAAGCATGCTATTACTGCAATTGAATAGGAATTTGCTGTAACTCAGGCATGGAATGTCCAATCTGCCCCAAACTTCACACGTTTGATAAGAATCATGGCCTGAACACATGTCCATGCTCAAATTCAGTTATGGTAATAGCGCCACCTACTGGCAACAGGAAGTGACATGTTTAACACGTTGATGCTGTTCTAGCAACATGTTAAAAATGCCATTGAGTTCTAAACATGCTAGAAACATGTTAAAACATGCTAGCAATACTTAGCTAAGTGCTAAAGCATGCTAATTCAATGAAACAGGATGTTGTTGTTACTCAAGAAGGCAATGTCCAATCTGCGCCAAACTTCACACTTTTGATAAGCGTTCTGTCCTGAACACATTACCATGCTCATATTCAGTTACATTTATAGCGCCACCTGCTGTCAACAGGAAGTGACATGTTAAACACTGTTGTGGACTCCTGATAACATATAAAAAAGTGCCAGCAAGTGCTAAACATGCTAACAACATAATAGAAGCTAAAACATGCTAGCAAACACTTAACTAAGTGCTAAAGCATGCTATTACTGCAATTAAATAGGAATTTGCTGTAACTCAGGCACGGAATGTCCAATCTGCCCCAAACTTCACACGTTTGATAAGAGTCATGGCCTGAACACATCTACATGAGAATATTCAGTTATAGTAATAGCACCACCTACTGGTAACAGGAAGTGTCATGTTTAACATGTTGATGCCGTTCTAGCAACATGTTAAAAATGCCATTGACTTCTAAACATGCTAGAAACATGTTAAAACATGCTAGCAATACTTAGCTAAGTGCTAAAGCATGCTAATTCAATGAAACAGGATGTTGTTGTTACTCAAGAAGGCAATGTCCAATCTGCGCCAAACTTCAAACTTTTGATAAGCGTTTTGTCCTGAACACATGACCATGGACATATTCAGTTACAGTCATAGCGCCACCTGCTGGCAACAGGAAGTGGCATGTTTAACCCTGTTGTGAACTCCTGATAACATATAAAAAAGTGCCAGCAAGTGCTAAACATGCTAGAAACATGCTAAAACATGCTAGCAAACACTTAGCTAAGTGCTAAAGCATGCTATTACTGCAATTAAATAGGAATTTGCTGTAACACAGGCATGGAATGTCCAATCTGCCCCAAACTTAATATGTAACATGCAAGAACCATGCTAGCAACACAGAGCTAAGTTCTAAAACATGCTAGAAATGCTAAAGGAAGTTGTTGTAACTCAAGCATACAATGTCCAATCTGCCCCAAACTTCACATGTTTGATAAAAGTCCTGCACTGAACACATCTACATAGCGATATTCAGATATAGACATAGCCCCACCTACTGGCAACAAAAACTGACATGGTTAACACAGTAATGCAGAACTAACCACATAACTATTGTGTACTAAGCATGCTAGAAACACACTAAACATGCTAGCAACTACTATATATACCTCCTTAAATGCACATTGCCCAACCATGCTCTGTCTTCCTAAAGCCACCGAGTGACGATGGCACGGGTGCGAGGGCCCTTTCATCGCTGCTTGCAGCTTTAATTATTATTATTATTAGGGCCCGAGCACCGATGGTGTGAGGACCCTCTTGGAATTGCTCTGTTTATTAGGGCCCGAGCACCGATGGTGTGAGGACCCTCTTGGAATTGCTCTGTTTATTATTATTATTATTATTATTATTATTATTATTCTTCTTCTCCGCATTTAATTGCATTTTTGAGGGCCTAAACATGCTCGAAAACTCACAAAACTTTGCACACGTGTCAGAACTGGCGAAAATTTACATCTGATATAGGTTTCAGAATTGGACAGGGCAAAATGGCTCGATAGCGCCACCTATAAAAGTTCAACGGAGTGCGCCTCCCGCAACGTTCCACGTACGTGCACGAAATTCGGTACATACATGTAATGACCTAATACCTACAAAACAGTCTCTTGGAGCATAGCCCTAAACACAACAGGAAGTCAGCCATTTTCAACTTCCTCTCAGATTTTTGTGCAGTTTTTGCCATTTTCAGGCCTCGTACTTTAACGAACTCCTCCTACAGTTTTAATCTGATCATCTTCAAATTTGGTGAGTGTAATCTTAAGGCCTTTGCGACGTTAAATTGCGAAGATCTTGAGTTTTCGTCGAAGGGCGGGTCCTCGGCGGCCTGACAAATTTCGATGTTTCGCCATGAAACAGGAAGTTGCTGTAACTCAGGCATGGAATGTCCAATCTGCCCCAAACTTCACACGTTTGATAAGAGTTCTGTCCTGAACACATGACCATGCTCATATTCAGTTATAGTCATAGCGCCACCTGCTGGCAACAGGAAGTGACATGTTTAACACTGTTATGGACTCCTAATAACATATAAAAAAGTGCCAGCAAGTGCTAAACATGCTAACAACATACTAGAAGCATGCTAAAACATGCTAGCAAACTCTTAGCTAAGTGCTAAAGCATGCTATTATTGCAATTAAATAGGAATTTGCTGTAACTCAGGCATGGAATGTCCAATCTGCCTCAAACTTCACACTTTTGATAAGCGTTCTGTCCTGAACACATCTACATGAGAATATTCAGTTATAGTAATAGCGCCACCTACTGGTAACAGGAAGTGTCATGTTTAACACGTTGATGCCATTCTAGCAACATGTTAAAAATGCCATTGACTTCTAAACATGCTAGAAACATGTTAAAACCTGCTAGCAATACTTAGCTAAGTGCTAAAGCATGCTAATTCAATGAAACAGGATGTTGTTGTTACTCAAGAAGGCAATGTCCAATCTGCGCCAAACTTCACACTTTTAATAAACGTTCTGTCCTGAACACATGACCATGCTCATATTCAGTTACAGTCATAGTGCCACCTGCTGGCAACAGGAAGTGACATGTTAAACACTGTTGTGGACATATAAAAACATATAAAAAAGTGCCAGCAAGTGCTAAACATGCTAACAACATTCTAGAAACATGCTAAAACGTGCTAGCAAACACTTAGCTAAGTGCTTAAGCATGCTATTGCTGCAATTAAATAGGAATTTGCTGTAACACAGGCATGGAATGTCCAAACTGCCCCAAACTTCACACGTTTGATAAGAGTCATGGCCTGAACACATCTACATGAGAATATTCAGTTATAGTAATAGCGCCACCTGCTGTCAACAGGAAGTGACATGTTTAACAGTGTTGTGGTCTCCTAATAACATATAAAAAAGAGCCAGCAAGTGCTAAACAGGTTAGCAACATACTAGAAACATGCTAGCAAACACTTAGCTTAGTGCTAAAGCATGCTATTACTGCAATTAAATAGGAATTTGCTGTAACTCAGGCATGGAATGTCCAATCTGCCCCAAACTTCACACGTTTGATAAGAATCATGGCCTGAACACACGTCTATGCTCAAATTCAGTTATAGTAATAGCGCCACCTACTGGCAACAGGAAGTGACATGTTTAACACGTTGATGGCGTTCTAGCAACATGTTAAAAATGCCATTGAGTTCTAAACATGCTAGAAACATGTTAAAACATGCTAGCAATACTTAGCTAAGTGCTAAAGCATGCTAATTCAATGAAACAGGACTTTGTTGTTACTCAAGAAGGCAATGTACAATCTACCCCAAACTTCACACGTTTGATAAGAGTTATCTCTTGAACACATGTCCATGCTCATATTTAGTTATAGTCATAGCGCCACCTGCTGGCAACAGGAAGTGACGTTTAACACTGTTCTTGACTCCTAATAACATAAAAAAAATGCCAGTAGGTGCTAAACATCCTACCAACATACTAGAGACATGCTAAAACATGCTAGCAAACACTTAGCTAAGTGCTAAAGAATGATATTACTGCAATTAAATATGAATTTGCTGTAACTCAGGCATGGACTGTCCAATCTGCCCCAAACTTCACACTTTTGATAAGCGTTCTGTCCTGAACACATGACCATGCTTATATTCAGTTACAGTCATAGTGCCACCTGCTGGCAACAGGAAGTGACATGTTTAACACTGTAATGGACTCCTAATAACATATAAAAAAGTGCCAGCAAGTGTTAAATATGCTAACAACATACTAGAAACATGCTAAAACATGCTAGCAAACTCTTAGCTAAGTGCTAAAGAATGCTATTATTGCAATTAAATAGGAATTTGCTGTAACTCAGGCATGGAATGTCCAATCTGCCCCAAACTTCACACTTTTGATAAGAGTCATGGCCTGAACACATCTACATGAGAATGTTCAGTTACAGTAATAGCGCCACCTACTGGCAACAGGAAGTGACATGTTTAACACGTTGATGCCGTTCAAGCAACATGTTAAAAATGCCATTGAGTTCTAAACATGCTAGAAACATGTTAAAACATGCTAACAATGCTTAGCTAAGTGCTAAAGAATGCTAATTCAATGAAACATGACTTTGTTGTTACTCAAGAAGGCAATGTCCAATTTGCACCAAACTTCACACGTTTGATAAGAGTTCTGTCCTGAACACACATCCATGCTCATATTCAGTTATAGTCATAACGCAACCTACTGGCAACAGAAACTGACATGGTTAACACAGTAATGCAGTACTAACCACATAATTATTGTGTACTAAGCATGCTAGAAACAGAATAAACATGCTAGCAACACTTAGCTGAGTCATGAAGCATGCTATTATCACCATTATACAAAACATTTTGTAACTGACTTTGACATACTCTTACTATATATACCTCCTTAAATGTACATTTCCCAACCATGCTCTGTCTTCCTAAAGCCACCGAGTGTTGATGGCACGGGTGCGAGGGCCCTTTCATCGCTGCTTGCAGCTTTAATTAGGGCCCGAGCACCGATGGTGTGAGGACCCTCTTGGAATTGCTCTGTTTATTATTATTATTATTATTATTATTATTCTTCTCCGCATTAAATTGCATTTTTGAGGGCCTAAACATGCTCGAAAACTCACGAAACTTTGCACACGCGTCAGAACTGGCGAAAATTTACATCTGATATAGGTTTCAGAATTGGACAGGGCAAAATGGCTCGATAGCGCCACCTATAAAAGTTCAACGGAGTGCGCCTCCCGCAACGTTCCACGTATGTGCACGAAATTCGGTACATACATGTAATGACCTAATACCTACCAAAAAGTCTCTTGGAGCGTAGCCCTAAACACAACAGGAAGTCAGCCATTTTGAACTTCCTCTCAGATTTTTGTGCAGTTTTTGCCATTTTCAGGCCTCATACTTTAACGAACTCCTCCTACAGTTTTAATCTGATCATCTTCAAATTTGGTGAGTGTAATCTTAAGGCCTTTGCGACGTTAAATTGCGAAGATCTTGAGTTTTCGTCGAAGGGCGGGTCCTCGGCGGCCTGACAAATTTCGATGTTTCGCCATGAAACAGGAAGTTGCTGTAACTCAGGCATGGAATGTCCAATCTGCCCCAAACTTCACACGTTTGATAAGAGTTCTGTCCTGAACACATGACCATGCTCATATTCAGTTATAGTCATAGCGCCACCTGCTGGCAACAGGAAGTGACATGTTTAACACTGTTATGGACTCCTAATAACATATAAAAAAGTGCCAGCAAGTGCTAAACATGCTAACAACATACTAGAAGCATGCTAAAACATGCTAGCAAACTCTTAGCTAAGTGCTAAAGCATGCTATTATTGCAATTAAATAGGAATTTGCTGTAACTCAGGCATGGAATGTCCAATCTGCCCCAAACTTCACACTTTTGATAAGCGTTCTGTCCTGAACACATCTACATGAGAATGTTCAGTTATAGTAATAGCGCCACCTACTGGTAACAGGAAGTGTCATGTTTAACACGTTGATGCCATTCTAGCAACATGTTAAAAATGCCATTGACTTCTAAACATGCTAGAAACATGTTAAAACATGCTAGCAATACTTAGCTAAGTGCTAAAGCATGCTAATTCAATGAAACAGGATGTTGTTGTTACTCAAGAAGGCAATGTCCAATCTGCGCCAAACTTCACACTTTTAATAAACATTCTGTCCTGAACACATGACCATGCTCATATTCAGTTACAGTCATAGTGCCACCTGCTGGCAACAGGAAGTGACATGTTAAACACTGTTGTGGACATATAAAAACATATAAAAAAGTGCCAGCAAGTGCTAAACATGCTAACAACATACTAGAAACATGCTAAAACATGCTAGCAAACACTTAGCTAAGTGCTAAAGCATGCTATTGCTGCAATTTAATAGGAATTTGCTGTAACACAGGCATGGAATGTCCAATCTGCCCCAAACTTCACACGTTTGATAAGAGTCATGGCCTGAACACATCTACATGAGAATATTCAGTTATAGTAATAGCGCCACCTGCTGTCAACTGGAAGTGACATGTTTAACAGTGTTGTGGTCTCCTAATAACATATAAAAAAGAGCCAGCAAGTGCTAAACAGGTTATCAACATACTAGAAACATGCTAGCAAACACTTAGCTAAGTGCTAAAGCATGCTATTACTGCAATTAAATAGGAATTTGCTGTAACTCAGGCACGGAATGTCCAATCTGCCGCAAACTTCACACGTTTGATAAGAATCATGGCCTGAACACATGTCTATGCTCAAATTCAGTTACAGTAATAGCGCCACCTACTGGCAACAGGAAGTGACATGTTTAACACGTTGATGCCGTTCTAGCAACATGTTAAAAATGCCATTGAGTTCTAAACATGCTAGAAACATGTTAAAACATGCTAGCAATACTTAGCTAAGTGCTAAAGCATGCTAATTCAATGAAACAGGACTTTGTTGTTACTCAAGAAGGCAATGTACAATCTACCCCAAACTTCACACGTTTGATAAGAGTTATCTCTTGAACACATGTCCATGCTCATATTTAGTTATAGTCATAGCGCCACCTGCTGGCAACAGGAAGTGACGTTTAACACTGTTCTTGACTCCTAATAACATATAAAAAAATGCCAGTAGGTGCTAAACATCCTACCAACATACTAGAGACATGCTAAAACATACTAGCAAACACTTAGCTAAGTGCTAAAGAATGATATTACTGCAATTAAATATGAATTTGCTGTAACTCAGGCATGGAATGTCCAATCTGCCCCAAACTTCACACTTTTGATAAGAATCATGGCCTGAACACATCTACATGAGAATGTTCAGTTATAGTAATAGCGCCACCTACTGGCAACAGGAAGTGACATGTTTAACACGTTGATGCCGTTCTAGCAACATGTTAAAAATGCCATTGAGTTCTAAACATGCTAGAAACATGTTAAAACATGCTAACAATGCTTAGCTAAGTGCTAAAGAATGCTAATTCAATGAAACATGACTTTGTTGTTACTCAAGAAGGCAATGTCCAATTTGCACCAAACTTCACACGTTTGATAAGAGTTCTGTCCTGAACACACATCCATGCTCATATTCAGTTATAGTCATAACGCCACCTACTGGCAACAGAAACTGACATGGTTAACACAGTAATGCAGTACTAACCACATAATTATTGTGTACTAAGCATGCTAGAAACAGACTAAACATGCTAGCAACACTTAGCTGAGTCATGAAGCATGCTATTATCACCATTATACAAAACATTTTGTAACTGACTTTGACATACTCTTACTATATATACCTCCTTAAATGTACATTTCCCAACCATGCTCTGTCTTCCTAAAGCCACCGAGTGTTGATGGCACGGGTGCAAGGGCCCTTTCATCGCTGCTTGCAGCTTTAATTAGGGCCCGAGCACCGATGGTGTGAGGACCCTCTTGGAATTGCTCTGTTTATTAGGGCCCGAGCACCGATGGTGTGAGGACCCTCTTGGAATTGCTCTGTTTATTATTATGAGGGCCCGAGCACCGATGGTGTGAGGACCCTCTTGGAATTGCTCCGTTTATTAGGGCCCGAGCACCGATGGTGTGAGGACCCTCTTGGAATTGCTCTGTTTATTATTAGGGCCCAAGCCCTGAAAGGGCGAAGGCCCTATTGTTTTCGGTAGGATTATTATTATTATTATTATTATTATTATTATTTTGTCAACCTTTCAGGCACTTTTGGGGCCCTTAACATGCTCGAAAACTCTTGAAACTTTGCACACAGGTCAGAACCCGCGGCCATCAGGGCCGGGCTGAGGCTGGTACCCGGGCGTGGCAGGGGGGCTAGACAGCGCCCCCTGGAACGGGATCCGAACACGTGTCCATAAATCAAACATGCTTGCATGTAATAATATGAAACTCGGTACACATATAGATCTCATCGGGCCGAACAACTTCCGCGCTCTAAGTTATTAGCTCCGCCCAACAGGAAGTCGGCTATTTAGGGTTGTTTGGAAACGCATGCTGTGGAATTTAATGTACTCCTCCTAGAGAATTCATCCAATCTCCTCCAAACTCGGTCAGCATGAAGTCAAGACATTGAGGATGCTAAATTGCGGACGGATTTTTGATATCTCGAACGGTTTGGCCGTGGCGAGGAAACGAATTTATGGCGAAAAAATGAAACAGGAAGTGTGTTATAACTTCTGCATACATTAACTGATCTTGATGAAACTTCAGCAGTGTGTTCGTTGTAAGAGGCCGATCGCACAGATGTGACTATTGTGAGTCAAAGTTATAGCGCCACCAACAGGCAGCAGGAAGTACATCACTATTAAAATGCTTTGAAATCACTGTCTTATTTTTACCAGATTTGCTTCAAACTTTATGTGTACAATGTAGACACACGGCAGATGTAATCCTGTGAAAGGATTATTGATATCTTAGATACTGTTGCCGTGGCAACGCATCAAACTTTAATATTCTTTTTTATGCTTTTGAGACTCTTAACATACTTGAAATTGCATGAAACTCGACAGACACATCACATTTATTAGCCCGTAGACATGTGCAAAGTTTCAGAAACGGGCGTGGTGAGGGGCTCAGTAGCGCCACCTTTAGTCATAAGTGGGGGGGGTTAGTTTTATCAACAGCAACAAAACTTGGTATGTGTATTGTTCTCATCAAGACGGACAACTTTCTAATTTACATGATCTATCTCCGACCAACAGGAAGAGAGATATTTTGGTTTGAATGTGGATTTTCTGAAGAATTTTCTCTCCCTCTCTCTGTGTCTCTGTGTGTGTGAGGGGAGGGGGGATTTGACTATTGCTTTTATATTGTTAATCAAGGTTTCAGGGGCTTTTGGGGTCCTTAACATGCTCAAAAACTCTTGAAACTTTGCACACAAGTCAGAACCCCCTGCCATCAGGGACGGGCTGAAGCTGGTACCCGGGCGTGGCAGGGGGGCTCAACAGCGCCCCCTTGAAAGGGGTCCCAAAACTTGGTCCATAGATCAAACACGCTTGCATGAATTAATATGAAACTCGGTACACATATAGATCTCATCGGGCCGAACAACTTTCCCCCGGTCAAGTTTTACGCCAGCCCAACAGGAAGTCGGCTATTATGGGTTGTTTGGAAAACGCTTGCTGTGGAATGCGAAGTACTCCTCCTAGAGAATTCATCCAATCCCCACCAAACTCGGTGTGCATGAAGTCAAGACATTGAGGATTCTAAATTGCGGACGGATTTTTGATATCTCGAACGGTTTGGCCGTGGCGAGGAAACGAAATGATGGCGAGAAAAGAGAAACACGAAGTGGTATAACTTCTGCATACATTAACTGATCTTCATGAAACTTCACCAGTGTGTTCGTGGAAAGAGGCCGATCAGATGGATGTAACTATTGTGAGCCAAAGTTATAGCGCCACCAACTGGCAGCAGGAAGTGTGTCACTTTCAACATGCTTTTGAAAAAAGTGGGGGGGTTAGTTTTACCAACAGTTACAGAAATCAGAATATATATTGGTCTCACCGAGCCGGACAACTTTCTAATTTACAGTTATTAGCTCAGAGCAAAAGGAAGTCAGATATTTTGGTTTGAATGTGGATTTTTTGGATATTTCAGACTCTGAGTTTTTAGCTACTCTTCCTCCTTTTTATTAGGTTTATTTTATTCACACCATACTTTTTCAAAATGATGAAAATACATTAAAGATGCTAAATTGTGAACGGATATTAAACATCTCAAACGTTTTGCTATAGTGAGGGACTAAAGTAATGTACAAAAAGGAAACTAAAAGCCTCATCTTCTAAAAATGTAATTAAAAACATTTATTTCTATATAAAAGTATACAAATATCACAACTAAACCCATTTTATTCTTTTTTTTTTCAATTTAATAATTATTTATAAGTTTAAAAATAGTAATTGTACTATTTAGTCCCATAAAAGTCAAGTCATACATAGGGCTATACTGCCCTCTTGTGTTCAAAATCAGGTAGGCCTATTGTATCTACATAAAAATATACTAGGTTTGTGACGTTGAGAATATTTTACCACTGGTTAATCTATGTGTGACACCGCTGGGGGCTTTTGAATCGCCAACTTAAAAACGAAAGTAAAATATGCTCGTCCGCACTGACATTGATAGTGGTTGAGCGAGCGTTTCAAATGAATTCCTATGGAAGCCATGAGCATTTTAGTTTCATTTTAAAATTAGCACCTTTCGGGGGGTGGATTGCTTGGAATTATTTTACAAAAGCACAATGTTGTGTTTTATTGTGACTGTACACAAATATAAGTTAACACTTTGCAGTTTGAATGTCGTCCTGTATAATGACGGAGTATGTTTTTATGTGTCCACTGTTCAATCGCGCCCACGCCACACACACACACACGGTTTACTATCTTTGTGGGGACTCTCCATAGACTTAATGGTTTTTATACTGTACAAACTGTATATTCTATCTCCTCACACTAACCCTACCCCTAAACCTACCTATCCCAGAAAACTTTCTGCATTTTTACATTTCCAAAAAAACTCATTCTGTATGATTTATAAACTTGTTTACCCATGGGGACATCTATTTAGGTCCCCACTGTGACATGAGTCCCCATGAGTCTGTGTGCATTCAGGTTGAAGTCCCCACCGGGATAGGAAAACATGAACACATACACACACACACACACACACACACACACACACACACACACACACACACACACATTCCAGCATTGCAATCTTGACATCGCAGCCTGTTCATTATAGCCTTAATAAAATATAATAATAAAATAGTTAACCTAACATATAAAAATTACACTGCTCTAAATAGTCAGTAGTACAATTCGTACATTCACAGTAAGCACCGCTCCACTGTGATGTTTCAAGCACATTTTTGCGCGTGTGAAGAGGATGATTTTTTTTCGTCGATATTGGAACACGAGTGAAGAACAAAGCCTATAATAAAGAATAGTTTAGCATCCAAATACATCGCAAATGCTGAAACATTTTGATTCTAATGAGAGGGTTACGTGAGCCCAACAGTGCTTACTTTCGTTTTTATTTTTACATTAAATTTAAAAGATTTGTTGTGGAATATTTTGAGTGTATCATAAAATCAGAATAAGGTAATAAGGTTTCTGTCTACCGGCTTGGGCCCGTAATCGCTGCTCGCAGCTATATTTATTATTATTCTTCTCCGCATTAAATTGCATTTTTGAGGGCCTAAACATGCTCGAAAACTCACGAAACTTTGCACACACGTCAGAACTGGCGAAAATTTACATCTGATATAGGTTTCAGAATTGGACGGGGCAAAATGGCTCGATAGCGCCACCTATAAAAGTTCAACAGAGTGCGCCTCCCGCAAAGCTCCACGTACATGCACGAAATTCGGTATATACATGTAATGACCTAATACCTACCAAAAAGTCTCTTGGAGCGTAGCCCTAAACACAACAGGAAGTCAGCCATTTTGAACTTCCTCTCAGATTTTTGTGCAGTTTTTGCCATTTTCAGGCCTCGTACTTTAACGAACTCCTCCTACAGTTTTAATCTGATCATCTTCAAATTTGGTGAGTGTAATCTTAAGGCCTTTGCGACGTTAAATTGCGAAGATCTTGAGTTTTCGTCGAAGGGCGGGTCCTCGGCGGCTTGACAAATTTCGATGTTTCGCCATGAAACAGGAAGTTGCTGTAACTCAGGCATGGAATGTCCAATCTGCCCCAAACTTCACACGTTTGATAAGAGTTCTGTCCTGAACACATGACCATGCTCATATTCAGTTATAGTCATAGCGCCACCTGCTGGCAACAGGAAGTGACATGTTTAACACTGTTATGGACTAATAACATATAAAAAAGTGCCAGCAAGTGCTAAACATGCTAACAACATACTAGAAGCATGCTAAAACATGCTAGCAAACTCTTAGCTAAGTGCTAAAGCATGCTATTATTGCAATTAAATAGGAATTTGCTGTAACTCAGGCATGGAATGTCCAATCTGCCCCAAACTTCACACTTTTGATAAGCGTTCTGTCCTGAACACATCTACATGAGAATATTCAGTTATAGTAATAGCGCCACCTACTGGTAACAGGAAGTGTCATGTTTAACACGTTGATGCCATTCTAGCAACATGTTAAAAATGCCATTGACTTCTAAACATGCTAGAAACATGTTAAAACATGCTAGCAATACTTAGCTAAGTGCTAAAGCATGCTAATTCAATGAAACAGGATGTTGTTTTTACTCAAGAAGGCAATGTCCAATCTGCGCCAAACTTCACACTTTTAATAAACATTCTGTCCTGAACACATGACCATGCTCATATTCAGTTACAGTCATAGTGCCACCTGCTGGCAACAGGAAGTGACATGTTAAACACTGTTGTGGACATATAAAAACATATAAAAAAGTGCCAGCAAGTGCTAAACATGCTAACAACATACTAGAAACATGCATAAAACACTTAGCTAAGTGCTAAAGCATGCTATTGCTGCAATTAAATAGGAATTTGCTGTAACACAGGCATGGAATGTCCAATCTGCCCCAAACTTCACACGTTTGATAAGAGTCATGGCCTGAACACATCTACATGAGAATATTCAGTTATAGTAATAGCGCCACCTGCTGTCAACAGGAAGTGACATGTTTAACAGTGTTGTGGTCTCCTAATAACATATAAAAAAGAGCCAGCAAGTGCTAAACAGGTTATCAACATACTAGAAACATGCTAGCAAACACTTAGCTAAGTGCTAAAGCATGCTATTACTGCAATTAAATAGGAATTTGCTGTAACTCAGGCACGGAATGTCCAATCTGCCCCAAACTTCACACGTTTGATAAGAATCATGGCCTGAACACATGTCTATGCTCAAATTCAGTTATAGTAAAAGCGCCACCTACTGGCAACAGGAAGTGACATGTTTAACACGTTGATGCCGTTCTAGCAACATGTTAAAAATGCCATTGAGTTCTAAACATGCTAGAAAAACATGTTAAAACATGCTAGCAATACTTAGCTAAGTGCTAAAGCATGCTAATTCAATGAAACAGGACTTTGTTGTTACTCAAGAAGGCAATGTACAATCTACCCCAAACTTCACACGTTTGATAAGAGTTATCTCTTGAACACATGTCCATGCTCATATTTAGTTATAGTCATAGCGCCACCTGCTGGCAACAGGAAGTGACGTTTAACACTGTTCTTGACTCCTAATAACATATAAAAAAATGCCAGTAGGTGCTAAACATCCTACCAACATACTAGAGACATGCTAAAACATACTAGCAAACACTTAGCTAAGTGCTAAAGAATGATATTACTGCAATTAAATATGAATTTGCTGTAACTCAGGCATGGAATGTCCAATCTGCCCCAAACTTCACACTTTTGATAAGAATCATGGCCTGAACACATCTACATGAGAATGTTCAGTTATAGTAATAGCGCCACCTACTGGCAACATGAAGTGACATGTTTAACACGTTGATGCCGTTCTAGCAACATGTTAAAAATGTCATTGAGTTCTAAACATGCTAGAAACATGTTAAAACATGCTAACAATGCTTAGCTAAGTGCTAAAGAATGCTAATTCAATGAAACATGACTTTGTTGTTACTCAAGAAGGCAATGTCCAATTTGCACCAAACTTCACACGTTTGATAAGAGTTCTGTCCTGAACACACATCCATGCTCATATTCAGTTATAGTCATAACGCCACCTACTGGCAACAGAAACTGACATGGTTAACACAGTAATGCAGTACTAACCACATAATTATTGTGTACTAAGCATGCTAGAAACAGACTAAACATGCTAGCAACACTTAGCTGAGTCATGAAGCATGCTATTATCACCATTATACAAAACATTTTGTAACTGACTTTGACATACTCTTACTATATATACCTCCTTAAATGTACATTTCCCAACCATGCTCTGTCTTCCTAAAGCCACCGAGTGTTGATGGCAAGGGTGCGAGGGCCCTTTCATCGCTGCTTGCAGCTTTAATTATTATTATTATTATTATTCTTCTCCGCATTAAATTGCATTTTTGAGGGCCTAAACATGCTCGAAAACTCACGAAACTTTGCACACGCGTCAGAACTGGCGAAAATTTACATCTGATATAGGTTTCAGAATTGGACAGGGCAAAATGGCTCGATAGCGCCACCTATAAAAGTTCAACGGAGTGCGCCTCCCGCAACGTTCCACGTATGTGCACGAAATTCGGTACATACGTGTAATGACCTAATACCTACCAAAAAGTCTCTTGGAGCGTAGCCCTAAACACAACAGGAAGTCAGCCATTTTGAACTTCCTCTCAGATTTTTGTGCAGTTTTTGCCATTTTCAGGCCTCATACTTTAACGAACTCCTCCTACAGTTTTAATCTGATCATCTTCAAATTTGGTGAGTGTAATCTTAAGGCCTTTGCGACGTTAAATTGCGAAGATCTTGAGTTTTCGTCGAAGGGCGGGTCCTCGGCGGCCTGACAAATTTCGATGTTTCGCCATGAAACAGGAAGTTGCTGTAACTCAGGCATGGAATGTCCAATCTGCCCCAAACTTCACACGTTTGATAAGAGTTCTGTCCTGAACACATGACCATGCTCATATTCAGTTATAGTCATAGCGCCACCTGCTGGCAACAGGAAGTGACATGTTTAACACTGTTATGGACTCCTAATAACATATAAAAAAGTGCCAGCAAGTGCTAAACATGCTAACAACATACTAGAAGCATGCTAAAACATGCTAGCAAACTCTTAGCTAAGTGCTAAAGCATGCTATTATTGCAATTAAATAGGAATTTGCTGTAACTCAGGCATGGAATGTCCAATCTGCCCCAAACTTCACACTTTTGATAAGCGTTCTGTCCTGAACACATCTACATGAGAATATTCAGTTATAGTAATAGCGCCACCTACTGGTAACAGGAAGTGTCATGTTTAACACGTTGATGCCATTCTAGCAACATGTTAAAAATGCCATTGACTTCTAAACATGCTAGAAACATGTTAAAACATGCTAGCAATACTTAGCTAAGTGCTAAAGCATGCTAATTCAATGAAACAGGATGTTGTTGTTACTCAAGAAGGCAATGTCCAATCTGCGCCAAACTTCACACTTTTAATAAACATTCTGTCCTGAACACATGACCATGCTCATATTCAGTTACAGTCATAGTGCCACCTGCTGGCAACAGGAAGTGACATGTTAAACACTGTTGTGGACATATAAAAACATATAAAAAAGTGCCAGCAAGTGCTAAACATGCTAACAACATACTAGAAACATGCTAAAACATGCTAGCAAACACTTAGCTAAGTGCTAAAGCATGCTATTGCTGCAATTTAATAGGAATTTGCTGTAACACAGGCATGGAATGTCCAATCTGCCCCAAACTTCACACGTTTGATAAGAGTCATGGCCTGAACACATCTACATGAGAATATTCAGTTATAGTAATAGCGCCACCTGCTGTCAACAGGAAGTGACATGTTTAACAGTGTTGTGGTCTCCTAATAACATAAAAAAGAGCCAGCAAGTGCTAAACAGGTTATCAACATACTAGAAACATGCTAGCAAACACTTAGCTAAGTGCTAAAGCATGCTATTACTGCAATTAAATAGGAATTTGCTGTAACTCAGGCACGGAATGTCCAATCTGCCCCAAACTTCACACGTTTGATAAGAATCATGGCCTGAACACATGTCTATGCTCAAATTCAGTTACAGTAATAGCGCCACCTACTGGCAACAGGAAGTGACATGTTTAACACGTTGATGCCGTTCTAGCAACATGTTAAAAATGCCATTGAGTTCTAAACATGCTAGAAACATGTTAAAACATGCTAGCAATACTTAGCTAAGTGCTAAAGCATGCTAATTCAATGAAACAGGACTTTGTTGTTACTCAAGAAGGCAATGTACAATCTACCCCAAACTTCACACGTTTGATAAGAGTTATCTCTTGAACACATGTCCATGCTCATATTTAGTTATAGTCATAGCGCCACCTGCTGGCAACAGGAAGTGACGTTTAACACTGTTCTTGACTCCTAATAACATATAAAAAAATGCCAGTAGGTGCTAAACATCCTACCAACATACTAGAGACATGCTAAAACATACTAGCAAACACTTAGCTAAGTGCTAAAGAATGATATTACTGCAATTAAATATGAATTTGCTGTAACTCAGGCATGGAATGTCCAATCTGCCCCAAACTTCACACTTTTGATAAGAATCATGGCCTGAACACATCTACATGAGAATGTTCAGTTATAGTAATAGCGCCACCTACTGGCAACAGGAAGTGACATGTTTAACACGTTGATGCCGTTCTAGCAACATGTTAAAAATGCCATTGAGTTCTAAACATGCTAGAAACATGTTAAAACATGCTAACAATGCTTAGCTAAGTGCTAAAGAATGCTAATTCAATGAAACATGACTTTGTTGTTACTCAAGAAGGCAATGTCCAATTTGCACCAAACTTCACACGTTTGATAAGAGTTCTGTCCTGAACACACATCCATGCTCATATTCAGTTATAGTCATAACGCCACCTACTGGCAACAGAAACTGACATGGTTAACACAGTAATGCAGTACTAACCACATAATTATTGTGTACTAAGCATGCTAGAAACAGACTAAACATGCTAGCAACACTTAGCTGAGTCATGAAGCATGCTATTATCACCATTATACAAAACATTTTGTAACTGACTTTGACATACTCTTACTATATATACCTCCTTAAATGTACATTTCCCAACCATGCTCTGTCTTCCTAAAGCCACCGAGTGTTGATGGCACGGGTGCGAGGGCCCTTTCATCGCTGCTTGCAGCTTTAATTAGGGCCCGAGCACCGATGGTGTGAGGACCCTCTTGGAATTGCTCTGTTTATTATTATTATTATTATTATTATTATTATTATTCTTCTCCGCATTTAATTGCATTTTTGAGGGCCTAAACATGCTCGAAAACTCACAAAACTTTGCACACGCGTCAGAACTGGCGAAAATTTACATCTGATATAGGTTTCAGAATTGGACGAGGCAAAATGGCCCGATAGCGCCACCTATAAAAGTTCAACGGAGTGCGCCTCCCGCAACGTTCCACGTACGTGCACGAAATTCGGTACATACATGTAATGACCTAATACCTACAAAAAAGTCTCTTGGAGCATAGCCCTAAACCCAACAGGAAGTCAGCCATTTTGAACTTCCTCTCAGATTTTTGTGCAGTTTTTGCCATTTTCAGGCCTCGTACTTTAACGAACTCCTCCTACAGTTTTAATCTGATCATCTTCAAATTTGGTGAGTGTAATCTTAAGGCCTTTGCGACGTTAAATTGCGAAGATCTTGAGTTTTCGTCGAAGGGCGGGTCCTCAGCGGCCTGACAAATTTTTATGTTTCGCCATGAAACAGGAAGTTGCTGTAACTCAGGCATGGAATGTCCAATCTGCCCCAAACTTCACACGTTTGATAAGAGTTCTGTCCTGAACACATGACCATGCTCATATTCAGTTATAGCCATAGCGCCACCTACTGGCAACAGGAAGTGACATGTTTAACACTGTTATGGACTCCTAATAACATATAAAAAAGTGCCAGCAAGTGCTAAACATGCTAACAACATACTAGAAGCATGCTAAAACATGCTAGCAAACTCTTAGCTAAGTGCTAAAGCATGCTATTATTGCAATTAAATAGGAATTTGCTGTAACTCAGGCATGGAATGTCCAATCTGCCCCAAACTTCACACTTTTGATAAGCGTTCTGTCCTGAACACATCTACATGAGAATATTCAGTTATAGTAATAGCGCCACCTACTGGTAACAGGAAGTGTCATGTTTAACACGTTGATGCCATTCTAGCAACATGTTAAAAATGCCATTGACTTCTAAACATGCTAGAAACATGTTAAAACATGCTAGCAATACTTAGCTAAGTGCTAAAGCATGCTAATTCAATGAAACAGGATGTTGTTGTTACTCAAGAAGGCAATGTCCAATCTGCGCCAAACTTCACACTTTTAATAAACGTTCTGTCCTGAACACATGACCATGCTCATATTCAGTTACAGTCATAGTGCCACCTGCTGGGAACAGGAAGTGACATGTTAAACACTGTTGTGGACATATAAAAACATATAAAAAAGTGCCAGCAAGTGCTAAACATGCTAACAACATACTAGAAACATGCTAAAACATGCTAGCAAACACTTAGCTAAGTGCTAAAGCATGCTATTGCTGCAATTAAATAGGAATTTGCTGTAACACAGGCATGGAATGTCCAATCTGCCCCAAACTTCACACGTTTGATAAGAGTCATGGCCTGAACACATCTACATGAGAATATTCAGTTATAGTAATAGCGCCACCTGCTGTCAACAGGAAGTGACATGTTTAACAGTGTTGTGGTCTCCTAATAACATATAAAAAAGAGCCAGCAAGTGCTAAGCAGGTTAGCAACATACTAGAAACATGCTAGCAAACACTTAGCTAAGTGCTAAAGCATGCTATTACTGCAATTAAATAGGAATTTGCTGTAACTCAGGCATGGAATGTCCAATCTGCCCCAAACTTCACACGTTTGATAAGAATCATGGCCTGAACACATGTCTATGCTCAAATTCAGTTATAGTAATAGCGCCACCTACTGGCAACAGGAAGTGACATGTTTAACACGTTGATGCCGTTCTAGCAACATGTTAAAAATGCCATTGAGTTCTAAACATGCTAGAAACATGTTAAAACATGCTAGCAATACTTAGCTAACTGCTAAAGCATGCTAATTCAATGAAACAGGACTTTGTTGTTACTCAAGAAGGCAATGTACAATCTACCCCAAACTTCACACGTTTGATAAGAGTTATCTCTTGAACACATGTCCATGCTAATATTTAGTTATAGTCATAGCGCCACCTGCTGGCAACAGGAAGTGACGTTTCACACTGTTCTTGACTCCTAATAACATAAAAAAATGCCAGTAGGTGCTAAACATCCTACCAACATACTAGAGACATGCTAAAACATACTAGCAAACACTTAGCTAAGTGCTAAAGAATGATATTACTGCAATTAAATATGAATTTGCTGTAACTCAGGCATGGAATGTCCAATCTGCCCCAAACTTCACACTTTTGATAAGCGTTCTGTCCTGGACACATGACCATGCTTATATTCAGTTACAGTCATAGCGCCACCTGCTGGCAACAGGAAGTGACATGTTTAACACTGTTATGGACTCCTAATAACATATAAAAAAGTGCCAGCAAGTGTTAAACATGCTAACAACATACTAGAAACATGCTAAAACATGCTAGCAAACTCTTAGCTAAGTGCTAAATCATGCTATTATTGCAATTAAATAGGAATTTGCTGTAACTCAGGCATGGAATGTCCAGTCTGCCCCAAACTTCACACTTTTGATAAGAGTCATGGCCTGAACACTTCTACATGAGAATGTTCAGTTATAGTAATAGCGCCACCTACTGGCAACAGGAAGTGACATGTTTAACACGTTTATGCCGTTCTAGCAACATGTTAAAAATGCCATTGAGTTCTAAACATGCTAGAAACATGTTAAAACATGCTAACAATGCTTACCTAAGTGCTAAAGAATGCTAATTCAATGAAACATGACTTTGTTGTTGCTCAAGAAGGCAATGTCCAATTTGCACCAAACTTCACACGTTTGATAAGAGTTCTGTCCTGAACACACATCCATGCTCATATTCAGTTATAGTCATAACGCCACCTACTGGCAACAGAAACTGACATGGTTAACACAGTAATGCAGTACTAACCACATAATTATTGTGTACTAAGCATGCTAGAAACAGACTAAACATGCTAGCAACACTTAGCTGAGTCATGAAGCATGCTATTATCACCATTATACAAAACATTTTGTAACTGACTTTGACATACTCTTACTATATATACCTCCTTAAATGTACATTTCCCAACCATGCTCTGTCTTCCTAAAGCCACCGAGTGTTGATGGCACGGGTGCGAGGGCCCTTTCATCGCTGCTTGCAGCTTTAATTATTATTATTATTATTATTATTATTATTCTTCTCCGCATTAAATTGCATTTTTGAGGGCCTAAACATGCTCGAAAACTCACGAAACTTTGCACACGCGTCAGAACTGGCGAAAATTTACATCTGGTATAGGTTTCAGAATTGGACAGGGCAAAATGGCTCGATAGCGCCACCTATAAAAGTTCAACGGAGTGCGCCTCCCGCAACGTTCCACGTATGTGCACGAAATTCGGTACATACATGTAATGACCTAATACCTACCAAAAAGTCTCTTGGAGCGTAGCCCTAAACACAACAGGAAGTCAGCCATTTTGAACTTCCTCTCAGATTTTTGTGCAGTTTTTGCCATTTTCAGGCCTCATACTTTAACGAACTCCTCCTACAGTTTTAATCTGATCATCTTCAAATTTGGTGAGTGTAATCTTAAGGCCTTTGCGACGTTAAATTGCGAAGATCTTGAGTTTTCGTCGAAGGGCGGGTCCTCGGCGGCCTGACAAATTTCGATGTTTCGCCATGAAACAGGAAGTTGCTGTAACTCAGGCATGGAATGTCCAATCTGCCCCAAACTTCACACGTTTGATAAGAGTTCTGTCCTGAACACATGACCATGCTCATATTCAGTTATAGTCATAGCGCCACCTGCTGGCAACAGGAAGTGACATGTTTAACACTGTTATGGACTCCTAATAACATATAAAAAAGTGCCAGCAAGTGCTAAACATACTAACAACATACTAGAAGCATGCTAAAACATGCTAGCAAACTCTTAGCTAAGTGCTAAAGCATGCTATTATTGCAATTAAATAGGAATTTGCTGTAACTCAGGCATGGAATGTCCAATCTGCCCCAAACTTCACACTTTTGATAAGCGTTCTGTCCTGAACACATCTACATGAGAATATTCAGTTATAGTAATAGCGCCACCTACTGGTAACAGGAAGTGTCATGTTTAACACGTTGATGCCATTCTAGCAACATGTTAAAAATGCCATTGACTTCTAAACATGCTAGAAACATGTTAAAACATGCTAGCAATACTTAGCTAAGTGCTAAAGCATGCTAATTCAATGAAACAGGATGTTGTTGTTACTCAAGAAGGCAATGTCCAATCTGCGCCAAACTTCACACTTTTAATAAACATTCTGTCCTGAACACATGACCATGCTCATATTCAGTTACAGTCATAGTGCCACCTGCTGGCAACAGGAAGTGACATGTTAAACACTGTTGTGGACATATAAAAACATATAAAAAAGTGCCAGCAAGTGCTAAACATGCTAACAACATACTAGAAACATGCTAAAACATGCTAGCAAACACTTAGCTAAGTGCTAAAGCATGCTATTGCTGCAATTTAATAGGAATTTGCTGTAACACAGGCATGGAATGTCCAATCTGCCCCAAACTTCACACGTTTGATAAGAGTCATGGCCTGAACACATCTACATGAGAATATTCAGTTATAGTAATAGCGCCACCTGCTGTCAACAGGAAGTGACATGTTTAACAGTGTTGTGGTCTCCTAATAACATATAAAAAAGAGCCAGCAAGTGCTAAACAGGTTATCAACATACTAGAAACATGCTAACAAACACTTAGCTAAGTGCTAAAGCATGCTATTACTGCAATTAAATAGGAATTTGCTGTAACTCAGGCACGGAATGTCCAATCTGCCCCAAACTTCACACGTTTGATAAGAATCATGGCCTGAACACATGTCTATGCTCAAATTCAGTTACAGTAATAGCGCCACCTACTGGCAACAGGAAGTGACATGTTTAACACGTTGATGCCGTTCTAGCAACATGTTAAAAATGCCATTGAGTTCTAAACATGCTAGAAACATGTTAAAACATGCTAGCAATACTTAGCTAAGTGCTAAAGCATGCTAATTCAATGAAACAGGACTTTGTTGTTACTCAAGAAGGCAATGTACAATCTACCCCAAACTTCACACGTTTGATAAGAGTTATCTCTTGAACACATGTCCATGCTCATATTTAGTTATAGTCATAGCGCCACCTGCTGGCAACAGGAAGTGACGTTTAACACTGTTCTTGACTCCTAATAACATATAAAAAAATGCCAGTAGGTGCTAAACATCCTACCAACATACTAGAGACATGCTAAAACATACTAGCAAACACTTAGCTAAGTGCTAAAGAATGATATTACTGCAATTAAATATGAATTTGCTGTAACTCAGGCATGGAATGTCCAATCTGCCCCAAACTTCACACTTTTGATAAGAATCATGGCCTGAACACATCTACATGAGAATGTTCAGTTATAGTAATAGCGCCACCTACTGGCAACAGGAAGTGACATGTTTAACACGTTGATGCCGTTCTAGCAACATGTTAAAAATGCCATTGAGTTCTAAACATGCTAGAAATATGTTAAAACATGCTAACAATGCTTAGCTAAGTGCTAAAGAATGCTAATTCAATGAAACATGACTTTGTTGTTACTCAAGAAGGCAATGTCCAATTTGCACCAAACTTCACACGTTTGATAAGAGTTCTGTCCTGAACACACATCCATGCTCATATTCAGTTATAGTCATAACGCCACCTACTGGCAACAGAAACTGACATGGTTAACACAGTAATGCAGTACTAACCACATAATTATTGTGTACTAAGCATGCTAGAAACAGACTAAACATGCTAGCAACACTTAGCTGAGTCATGAAGCATGCTATTATCACCATTATACAAAACATTTTGTAACTGACTTTGACATACTCTTACTATATATACCTCCTTAAATGTACATTTTCCAACCATGCTCTGTCTTCCTAAAGCCACCGAGTGTTGATGGCACGGGTGCGAGGGCCCTTTCATCGCTGCTTGCAGCTTTAATTATTATTATTAGGGCCCGAGCACCGATGGTGTGAGGACCCTCTTGGAATTGCTCTGTTTATTATTATTATTATTATTATTATTATTATTATTATTCTCCGCATTGAATTGCATTTTTGAGGGCCTAAACATGCTCGAAAACTCACGAAACTTTACACACACGTCAGAACTGGCGAAAATTTACATCTGATATAGGTTTCAGAATTGGACGGGGCAAAATGGCTCGATAGCGCCACCTATAAAAGTTCAACGGAGTGCGCCTCCCGCATCGTTCCACGTACGTGCACGAAATTCGGTACATACATGTAATTACCTAATACCTACAAAAAAGTCTCTTGGAGCGTAGCCCTAAACACAACAGGAAGTCAGCCATTTTGAACTTCCTCTCAGATTTTTGTGCAGTTTTTGCCATTTTCAGGCCTCGTACTTTAACGAACTCCTCCTACAGTTTTAATCTGATCATCTTCAAATTTGGTGAGTGTAATCTTCAGGCCTTTGCGACGTTAAATTGCGAAGATCTTGAGTTTTCGTCGAAGTGCGGGTCCTCGGCGGCCTGACAAATTTCGATGTTTCGCCATGAAACAGGAAGTTGCTGTAACTCAGGCATGGAATGTCCAATCTGCCCCAAACTTCACACTTTTGATAAGAGTTCTGTCCTGAACACATGACCATGCTCATATTCAGTTATAGTCATAGCGCCACCTGCTGGCAACAGGAAGTGACATGTTTAACACTGTTATGGACTCCTAATAACATATAAAAAAGTGCCAGCAAGTGCTAAACATGCTAACAACATACTAGAAGCATGCTAAAACATGCTAGCAAACTCTTAGCTAAGTGCTAAAGCATGCTATTATTGCAATTAAATAGGAATTTGCTGTAACTCAGGCATGGAATGTCCAATCTGCCCCAAACTTCACACTTTTGATAAGCGTTCTGTCCTGAACACATCTACATGAGAATATTCAGTTATAGTAATAGCGCCACCTACTGGTAACAGGAAGTGTCATGTTTAACACGTTGATGCCATTCTAGCAACATGTTAAAAATGCCATTGACTTCTAAACATGCTAGAAACATGTTAAAACATGCTAGCAATACTTAGCTAAGTGCTAAAGCATGCTAATTCAATGAAACAGGATGTTGTTGTTACTCAAGAAGGCAATGTCCAATCTGCCCCAAACTTCACACTTTTAATAAACGTTCTGTCCTAAACACATGACCATGCTCATATTCAGTTACAGTCATAGCGCCACCTGCTGGCAACAGGAATTGACGTTTAACACTGTTCTTGACTCCTAATAACATATAAAAAAATGCCAGTAGGTGCTAAACATCCTACCAACATACTAGAGACATGCTAAAACATACTAGCAAACACTTAGCTAAGTGCTAAAGAATGATATTACTGCAATTAAATATGAATTTGCTGTAACTCAGGCATGGAATGTCCAATCTGCCCCAAACTTCACACTTTTGATAAGTGTTCTGTCCTGAACACATGACCATGCTTATATTCAGTTACAGTCATAGCGCCACCTGCTGGCAACAGGAAGTGACATGTTTAACACTGTTATGGACTCCTAATAACATATAAAAAAGTGCCAGCAAGTGCTAAACATGCTAACAACATACTACAAACATGCTAAAACATGCTAGCAAACTCTTAGCTAAGTGCTAAAGCATGCTATTATTGCAATTAAATAGGAATTTGCTGTAACTCAGGCATGGAATGTCCAATCTGCCCCAAACTTCACACATTTGATAAGAATCATGGCCTGAACACATGTCTATGCTCAAATTCAGTTATAGTAATAGCGCCACCTACTGGCAACAGGAAGTGACATGTTTAACACGTTTATGCCGTTCTAGCAACATGTTAAAAATGCCATTGAGTTCTAAACATGCTAGAAACATGTTAAAACATGCTAACAATGCTTAGCTAAGTGCTAAAGAATGCTAATTCAATGAAACATGACTTTGTTGTTACTCAAGAAGGCAATGTCCAATTTGCACCAAACTTCACACGTTTGATAAGAGTTCTGTCCTGAACACACATCCATGCTCATATTCAGTTATAGTCATAACGCCACCTACTGGCAACAGAAACTGACATGGTTAACACAGTAATGCAGTACTAACCACATAATTATTGTGTACTAAGCATGCTAGAAACAGACTAAACATGCTAGCAACACTTAGCTGAGTCATGAAGCATGCTATTATCACCATTATACAAAACATTTTGTAACTGACTTTGACATACTCTTACTATATATACCTCCTTAAATGTACATTTTCCAACCATGCTCTGTCTTCCTAAAGCCACCGAGTGTTGATGGCACGGGTGCGAGGGCCCTTTCATCGCTGCTTGCAGCTTTAATTATTATTATTAGGGCCCGAGCACCGATGGTGTGAGGACCCTCTTGGAATTGCTCTGTTTATTATTATTATTATTATTATTATTATTATTATTATTCTCCGCATTGAATTGCATTTTTGAGGGCCTAAACATGCTCGAAAACTCACGAAACTTTACACACACGTCAGAACTGGCGAAAATTTACATCTGATATAGGTTTCAGAATTGGACGGGGCAAAATGGCTCGATAGCGCCACCTATAAAAGTTCAACGGAGTGCGCCTCCCGCATCGTTCCACGTACGTGCACGAAATTCGGTACATACATGTAATTACCTAATACCTACAAAAAAGTCTCTTGGAGCGTAGCCCTAAACACAACAGGAAGTCAGCCATTTTGAACTTCCTCTCAGATTTTTGTGCAGTTTTTGCCATTTTCAGGCCTCGTACTTTAACGAACTCCTCCTACAGTTTTAATCTGATCATCTTCAAATTTGGTGAGTGTAATCTTCAGGCCTTTGCGACGTTAAATTGCGAAGATCTTGAGTTTTCGTCGAAGTGCGGGTCCTCGGCGGCCTGACAAATTTCGATGTTTCGCCATGAAACAGGAAGTTGCTGTAACTCAGGCATGGAATGTCCAATCTGCCCCAAACTTCACACTTTTGATAAGAGTTCTGTCCTGAACACATGACCATGCTCATATTCAGTTATAGTCATAGCGCCACCTGCTGGCAACAGGAAGTGACATGTTTAACACTGTTATGGACTCCTAATAACATATAAAAAAGTGCCAGCAAGTGCTAAACATGCTAACAACATACTAGAAGCATGCTAAAACATGCTAGCAAACTCTTAGCTAAGTGCTAAAGCATGCTATTATTGCAATTAAATAGGAATTTGCTGTAACTCAGGCATGGAATGTCCAATCTGCCCCAAACTTCACACTTTTGATAAGCGTTCTGTCCTGAACACATCTACATGAGAATATTCAGTTATAGTAATAGCGCCACCTACTGGTAACAGGAAGTGTCATGTTTAACACGTTGATGCCATTCTAGCAACATGTTAAAAATGCCATTGACTTCTAAACATGCTAGAAACATGTTAAAACATGCTAGCAATACTTAGCTAAGTGCTAAAGCATGCTAATTCAATGAAACAGGATGTTGTTGTTACTCAAGAAGGCAATGTCCAATCTGCCCCAAACTTCACACTTTTAATAAACGTTCTGTCCTAAACACATGACCATGCTCATATTCAGTTACAGTCATAGCGCCACCTGCTGGCAACAGGAATTGACGTTTAACACTGTTCTTGACTCCTAATAACATATAAAAAAATGCCAGTAGGTGCTAAACATCCTACCAACATACTAGAGACATGCTAAAACATACTAGCAAACACTTAGCTAAGTGCTAAAGAATGATATTACTGCAATTAAATATGAATTTGCTGTAACTCAGGCATGGAATGTCCAATCTGCCCCAAACTTCACACTTTTGATAAGTGTTCTGTCCTGAACACATGACCATGCTTATATTCAGTTACAGTCATAGCGCCACCTGCTGGCAACAGGAAGTGACATGTTTAACACTGTTATGGACTCCTAATAACATATAAAAAAGTGCCAGCAAGTGCTAAACATGCTAACAACATACTACAAACATGCTAAAACATGCTAGCAAACTCTTAGCTAAGTGCTAAAGCATGCTATTATTGCAATTAAATAGGAATTTGCTGTAA
Organism: Abramis brama; assembly: GCF_963993115.1. Taxonomy (NCBI): domain Eukaryota; kingdom Metazoa; phylum Chordata; class Actinopteri; order Cypriniformes; family Leuciscidae; genus Abramis; species Abramis brama. The sequence continues at coordinate 23,421,576 of NC_139976.1, forward strand.
CTCAGGCATGGAATGTCCAATCTGCCCCAAACTTCACACATTTGATAAGAATCATGGCCTGAACACATGTCTATGCTCAAATTCAGTTATAGTAATAGCGCCACCTACTGGCAACAGGAAGTGACATGTTTAACACGTTTATGCCGTTCTAGCAACATGTTAAAAATGCCATTGAGTTCTAAACATGCTAGAAACATGTTAAAACATGCTAACAATGCTTAGCTAAGTGCTAAAGAATGCTAATTCAATGAAACATGACTTTGTTGTTACTCAAGAAGGCAATGTCCAATTTGCACCAAACTTCACACGTTTGATAAGAGTTCTGTCCTGAACACACATCCATGGTCATATTCAGTTATAGTCATAACGCCACCTACTGGCAACAGAAACTGACATGGTTAACACAGTAATGCAGTACTAACCACATAATTATTGTGTACTAAGCATGCTAGAAACAGACTAAACATGCTAGCAACACTTAGCTGAGTCATGAAGCATGCTATTATCACCATTATACAAAACATTTTGTAACTGACTTTGACATACTCTTACTATATATACCTCCTTAAATGTACATTTCCCAACCATGCTCTGTCTTCCTAAAGCCACCGAGTGTTGATGGCACGGGTGCGAGGGCCCTTTCATCGCTGCTTGCAGCTTTAATTATTATTATTATTATTATTATTTTGTCAACCTTTCGGGCACTTTTGGGGCCCTTAACATGCTCGAAAACTCTTGAAACTTTGCACACAGGTCAGAACCCGCGGCCATCAGGGCCGGGCTGAAGCTGGTACCCGGGCGTGGCAGGGGGCCTCGACAGCGCCCCCTGGAACGGGATCCGAACACTTGTCCATAAATCAGACACGCTTGCATGTAATAATATGAAACTCGGTACACATATAGACCTCATCGGGCCGAACAACTTTCGTGCTCTAAGTTTTACGCCAGACCAACAGGAAGTCAGCTATTATGGGTTGTTTGGAAACGCATGCTGTGGAATTTGATGTACTCCTCCTAGGAAATTCATTCATTCGCCTCCAAACTCGGTCGGCATGAAGTCAAGACATTGAGGATGCTAAATTGCGGACGGATTTTTGATATCTCGAACGGTTTGGCCGTGGCAAGGAAACAAATTTATGGCGAATAATTCAAACAGGAAGTGTGTTATAACTTCTGCATACATTAACTGATCTTGATGAAACTTCAGCAGTGTGTTAGTTGTAAGAGGCCGATCACATGGATGTGACATTTGTGAGTCAAAGTTATAGCGCCACCAACTGGCAACAGGAAGTGTGTCACTTTCAAAATGCTTTGAAATCACCCTCTTATTTTTACCCGATTTGCTTAAAACTTTATGTGTATAATGTAAACACACGGCAGATGTAGACATGTGAAAGGATTATTGATATCTTAGATACTGTTGCCGTGGCAATGCATTAAACTTTAATATTCTTTTCGGATGCTTTTGAGACTCTTCACATGCTTGAAAATGCATGAAACTCGACAGACACATCACATTTATTATCCAGTAGACATGTGAAAAGTTTCAGAAACGGGCGTGATGAAATGGCTCAGTAGCGCCACCTTTAGCCAAAAATGGGGGCTTAGTTTTTCCTAGAATCACAAAACTTGGTAGGTGTATTGATCTCATCAAGCCGGACAACTTTCTAATTTACAATCATAACCTCAGACCACCAGGAAGTCAGATATTTTGGTTTGAATGTGGATTTTCTGGAGAATTTTCTCTCTCTCTCTGTGTGTCTGTGTGTGTGTGTGTGTGTGTGTGTGGGGGGGGGGGGGGGGTTGTATATTCCATTTAATCTTTGTTTTTCAAGGTTTCAGGGGCTTTTGGGGCCCTTAACTTGCTCGAAAACTCTTGAAACTTTGCACACAGATCAGAACCCACGGTCATCAGGGACGGGCTGAATCTGGTAGCCGGGCGTGGCAGGGGGGCTCGACAGCACCCCCTTGAACGGGGTTCTAAAACTTGGTCCATATATCAAACACGCTTGCATGAATTAATTTGAAACTCGGTACACATATAGATCTCATCGGGCCGAACAACTTTCGTGCTCTAAGTTTTACGCCAGCCCAACAGGAAGTCGGCTATTTAGGGTTGTTTGGAAACGCTTGCTGTGGAATTAAATGTACTCCTCCTAGGAAATACATCGA